>NW_019174376.1:1308966-1796466 GCF_002260705.1 Seriola dumerili | reverse complement strand
TCTTCTCCCTTTGTAGTCCCACTTTCCTCTTCTTTTCTTCATGCCTCATACTGTGCCCTTTTATCTTTCATTAAGCTCTAATTAGGAGTCTTTGACCAACTGACCCTTAATGAACACTTGACAGGCACTAATCAGGTGGAGTGTGTTTATCAGGTCAAAAGGGAGAGTTTGCAAACTCAAACGTGTGTCCTTGTCTAATTGCTTGTTTCAGTTGTGTGTTTGTGGGCGTGTGCGTATGTGGTGTTTTTGTGCATTGTTGTTGCGGCCATTTTTTCTTTAATAGCATTGATTTTGCACGGATGCTATTTAAGCCTTTCCCATTGCACGGTCACTAAGCCAGTTGTTTCTGTGCTTGTGGAGAACTGCTGATCTAAATTTACTCTCAGGGAGCCATTAGAGCTGGAGGTGAACTATATTGTCTCCGAGCTGCAGCCACCAGCTCCAAAAAAAATCTGGCTTAGTGTTCATACAGCGGACACTGATTGGTATAGAGAAATCTCAACCAGAAGTGGGTCGCTGTTATAAATTACATTAGTATAGCCATTTATCCTGAGAGGAGCTGTTAGTTTAGCTTTAATTAATCTCTTGAGTCCTGCTTCCTCTCTGCACTGATTGCTGTGTACAAATGGTTCCGTCTCCCATTTTCCATATAGGCTGTATAACTGATTTTTTTTATCCGCTGTGGAAATGAGCACTTTTTTTTTCAGTTAGTACATTTAATGCTTGTAATGTTAAGAGTAATGCCATTCCTGACACGTCGGGCATGTATACTATAGGTGCACTGAATATCCAGCTCAGAGTAAATGGAACAAAGCGTGACTGGATTAACAGGCACCTTTTTTAATTTCACTTGAGTTCATCGTAATCATATTGACTGTGAGCTGGAGCATTATTCTCTGAGGGGAGGGGTTATTTGTCGTTCTTCACAAATACAAATAGAAACTGTAAAATGCCTCTCTTAAATTTTTAGTCAGCAACATTTAATGTGAATTTAGGACAGTGGTTCCCAACTTGGGGGTCAGAACCCCCACAGGAGGGTAAATGATGAAAATACACAAAATGATGTTACGTTGTTATTTTGTTTCTCAGATGTTAATATGAGGGGTCAGGAGTAGCCATTGCTCCATTTTAACCGGTCTCAAGCCAAACAGGCTGGAAACAACTGGTTTAAGAGGATGTTTTGAGCCATGCTAGCGGTGTGGCTCTATGGATGGCAATGTCGTTTTTGATCTCTCGATCATCAACTTTTGGATGCCTCATGATGTAATTTGGTACAAACATTCATGTTCCCACCTGAATTAATTGTAATAACTTGGTGATCCCTTAACCTGCAAAATAATGACATTATTCCCATCATCCCCAGCTGTACTTTGTGTTCACTGCTAATTAGCAAATGTTAGAATGCTAACATGCTAAACTAAGATGGTTAACAGTCATGGTAAACATCAACATCAGCATGTTAGCATCATCATTGTGAACATGTAGCTCAAAGTGCCGCTGTGCTGCTAGCATGGCTGTAGACAATTGCTCTTATTCATATGTTTTTAATCCCTGCCGGGTTAAAGTGTACAGTTACAAACTTCTAAGTGTTCATGGATATAGTAAAGTATAACTGTCCCCCATTTTATTTAACAATTGGGTTGGTGAGAGCGGAGGCAAAACCTAGAATAGGTCAACTTACTTTGTGTGCTGTAACGTGCTAAACGTGGTGTGCGTGTTTCGTAATCTACAGAGGAAGACTGGTTCAAGTCTGTGTTGTTCAGGATGAACACATAATTTGAATTAGAACTAGAGTCAGTCAAAGTATGAGTAGAACAATGTTGATATTGTTATGATAAATGTAAAATCCGGCCTCTGGTGGTAGACCACAGGCTAAAAGATGAGAATAAAAAAAGATGGATATTCTGTGACTTTAAAAACGAAACTCTCCGTGGATACCCTTGTGAAGCTCTGTTGGTGTAACTTCACGCTTTCCTGAATGTTATCTGTCTGTCACAAATCATACATCTAATGTGAATGTTGCCGGAGCTCAGTTTCCTGAATGCATCTCTACCATTAACAAAATCTTTAACTACCTTTGGCTTATTATGATACAACGATGCTAATAACCCAAAACACAAGAACCAAGCATGTCATCTGTGTGTGGTTTTTTCTGTCGGTAGTTTTTTTTATTGGTGATGTATTTCTGTTCTGGTGATTGGTTTTCTCTCCTGTTTGTATGCCATTAATTACTCAAACAAGGATAAAGTCATAGATCGGAAACCATTACATTAAATAATAAATGAACTATCAAAAAGTGATGTCAGGAAAAAAAAACAAAAAACAACACAACAAATATATAAAAAATAAAAGAAACGTTGCTCTACTTTGTTCATAGAAATGCTTCTACCTTTTATTGCTACTGTAAGTTGAAAAAGGCAAGAAGATGAGGAGCAGTAATAGTAGTACAGGAAGACATTATCAGTTCACAGTATGAGCTGATCGTGGTCGGCAGTGTTTCCTATTTCTACTCTACCATGCGTTAAAATGAAAAGGAAATGACTGAAAAACTATTTTACATATATAAAAAAAGTACATGATATGAACTTTCACCACCTCCCTCTTCAACGTTGACTTTGTTTTTTTTCTGTCACTGGCAAACAAATTCGAAATGACCCCGCGTTCATCCCTCTCTCCACTGCCTTTGCTTGACATCTGAGCTGTTTCTCCCCCTGGAAATATATCCGGACATCACGACAAAAACACTAAGTGGAAGCAGGGCACAGTGAAATGTTTAGGCGTGACTTTTTTCTTTTTAAGGAATTTCCTTGGGGAAGAGTAAAACCCATTGCCCCAGATATTTCAACAGGGGGGGAGAACAAAGCAGGATATAAATAAAAAGCAACTTCAGCCTGTTACTTGGTTTTGTCTTTTATTTCCAATTTACATTAATTAAAACGTAACAAAAACAAGTCATGATCATAATAATAATATAATAATGCTATTATTATTAATAATAATACTATTATTAATAATAAAAAATATACACAACCTCACACAAATGAACCCTCTGCGCTGGCTGTCTGAACTGGAGCAACAAAGTCAAACACACCTTTAATCTCTTCAGCCGTGTGCGTGAGTACGCCGTGGCAGAGGGCACGCCCTGTGTGAGGGGACTGATGGGAGGACGTAGAGAGGGATGGGGGAGGGGGTCAAAGGTCACAGCAAATGGGGGGCAGCAGACTGGGCTTTCATGACCAAACTTTTCAAAATATCGGTCATATTATTTGTCTAAAATATGGAATTTGTAAACAATGATTCACGGGGGAAAAGGCCTTAGTTCAATTTGTGATGTTTTTTTTGTGTGAGGTAGCTTTAAAATATCAAAACAAATATAAAGAAAACTTAAAAAAAAAAAAAAAAAAAAAAAATTAAATGCGTTCCAAATTGGACATGCCTTGATTGTAAAAACTCATCAGGGGCATGTTTGTTTACATACAAGGGTTGAAGCAGGAGGGAGGGGCGAGGCAGTGGACATTTATCACCCTGAAATCCAGAGTCCCAGGGTGAAATGCTCTCTCTGAGAAACTGTATATATATGTATACACACATATACATATATATACATATATACAAGTCACTACAAATGAGTATCTGGTTGTTAAAAAATACAGACTGTTTTACAACAATAGCACCATTGACTTTTATTATAATACACAGTAACTTTTTGATACACTGTGGCGGTAGAAATAGGAACACCTGCACTTTCTAAATAGATAGATTTTTGGTTTCAAGGAGATATTTATGTTTTAGTGGATATGGTACAAGAGTGATGACGTGGTTAGAAAAGAGGAGGAAGCAAGAGAGGAAGTTGGTGGAAGGTTTTTTTTTTTCTTTTTAAATATGTGTAAGTGGGCTTTTTATTACTTAGCAACAAACTCAGTCCTACCGCACCTGGGACCCAAACCTAAACAATAAATAAATAACACCAACACATTTTTCTCTCTCTAGTTCCCTGGTATGTTCCCGTACTCTCCTCGTACTTCCTCCTTCTTGTTCGTGGATGTGGGGTCGGGGTGGGTAAGAGGGGGTTGCTGTTCACCCAGGACGAAGTGGAGGCTTTGGGGGGGAATGCCGGGTATCCATGGGGCAGGGCAGGGCGAGTTGACTGGAGGCAATGCTGGATGAATCACAGATGACAGTTGCTAGTGCCATTCAGTGCAGATATCCTACGGAGTTCGACTTGGAAAAAGCACTTTTTACTTAGAAAAAAAGTCCCGTTTAAAAAAAGTGTCTTGATTTTTCTTTTTCTCTCTTTCTCTCCTCCTTTATCTGAAGTGTGCTCCTCTTTCATTTAAATTTTTTTCAAATTTCCACTTTTTTGTTTCTCTTCTTTTCGATCCCTCATTCTCTACAAGAAGCAGACTGCTCCAACTTCGACTCCGAACTCCTGCTCTGCTCCACCAATATCCATGGGGGCAATGTCCACAATGGGGAGACGAGAGGTCTTCTGCGATCTGTATTCGATCACTGTCTTGCCCCACTGTCCCGTGTGTTTCTGCACAGAGGGGAAAAAAGACACAATGGCTGAAAAATGACCTATGACTTCACAAAAACTGCATGAGAATGAGATTAGTTAGGCGAGTCTGAGTGAAACACCAGAGAGTAAAAAAATAAGTGAATTATACCAATTTGCGTAAAGGTCTAAAATGATCTTGAGTATGCATGTAGAAAAACTGTGTTGAATAAGCCAGTCTTACTGTGCAGCCGTCCTCCATCACGCTGTAAGTGAAGCGGCTGTTGCCCTCGGCTCTGATCTCCACGTCGTTGGAGCCCTGCAGCAGCACGGCCTTCTTCAGGTTGCCCATTGAGGCGTCCATGTAGGCCACGCTGTTCTTACAGTGGTAGGTGAGGTTCTGAGAGGCCTCGGTGGACAGCAGTCTCAGGAAGGTCATCTGAATGGCAGCAGTGTTGGGCGCCAGGCTGTCATCACCATAGCTAAACTGCAAGGCCGCAAGTAAGAAAGAGGAATGTTTTTGTGATTAATAAGCTGTTATTTTGGTTTTAAAATTTTTTTTACAGACATGCTCAGATTTTTTTTTAAAGCCCCTTTTCTATAAAATGTTGATATAAAAATGAAGACAATCCTGAAGGCAGGGGGCAGGTGTACAGGTGAATTTTGCTTTCAGCCAGTGTGTTTTTTTGAAACCACCACTAGGAGTCACCAAAGTTGGAAATGTTCAAATCCTACACATAGGGACTTTAACGCAGATTTGTTTCAACCAATTCTCACACAGATTTTATTTTCCTTCACATTCAAATTCACTGTGTCTCCTGCTGCAAGAAAACCTTGATATCCCCCGGTTACAGTGGGTAAGGTTGTTTTGGGATAAGGAAACTACTAATTTTTGTTCTGGTAATACAGCGCAAAAAGAAAACCGCCTTTCAACACGTGTTTCAAGATTTTCAGGAGGACTCAAATTATTTGTTGTAAAATCACATTTTATGAATCAGATGCACCAAGATTTTTCTGTTACTAATTTTCTTAAAAATCTTAATAAATTTCACAGTTTCTTAATAATCAAATTCCATCCACTATCAGAACCCACTGTGCAGGGTAACCGGGCAGAGCGTATCCCAGCACACACTGGGTGAGAGGACAATAATCAGTGTAACATGAATAAATTCCCTGACCCCTCTTTTTATAAAAAAAAAAAAAAAAGAAAAAAAAAAGAAAAGAAAAGAAAACAATGAACCATAGACTTGAGCCAAATTAAAAATAAAATGCTAATGTCAAGAGTCAATCTGTGTTTACACTACAGTACGAATAGGAGTGGAGGGCATGGAATTGAACGGACAGCTGAAAATCGTGGTGCGACTTACGTGGAATCCTCCGTTCATTGTCTCTCCGAACCAGACGTGTTTGCGGTCTTTGCTCTTGCTGGACCACCAGTTCTTGCGAGGGATGCTGGAAGGCTTGGGGTAGACGCAGGACTCTCCTGTCTCCATGTTGCAGAAGACCTTGATTGCATCAATAGTGCAGCCCTGATTGGGGTCAATCCAGTACTCTCCTACAGACAAAGAAACCCCCAAAAAACATTAGCTCTAGGGTGAGATTTCTCCCCTTTTATGCAGCCCCTCTTGGCTGCATAAATAGCTGATTAGCATCCAAGCTTTAGTAGATAATGGTATGACATATTGTTATATATGATATATTGTTATATATGAGCCAAATGCAAACACTCCCAGACTTTACCAAATTTGAGGTGCCAACATGAAATGCCACATTACTTGTGTCTACTTCATCGCCCCACCCTAATCTGACCACTTCTTCCCGGTGTCACTCACCGCTCTTCCAGTCAGGATGGCAGAGCTTCAGGTCCCTGCAGGTGCGAGCAGGGTTCTTCTTGGATCCCTCAGGGCTGCGGATGTTCTCGATCTGGTTGTTGAGAGATTTCAGGGTGGCGTCAACCTCAGCATCGTGCTGACGGAGGTTTCCGGAAGCCTGGTCGGCCCTCATGTACCTGAGAGGATCAGGGGACTTCTCAGTCTGACCCAGGCCAGCGAAGGCAGACATATCGATGCCAGGGCCAGGGGGACCAGGAGGACCGGGGGGTCCAGGGTTTCCAGGGGGACCCTGAGCGAAAAAGGAGAGAGAAAGAAAGTCAGAAAGATTATATTTATCACTTCACATGATTAAGGCATTTCTTTTTTTTTTGTCCAGTCATCGCTCCACTTGTGTATTCTCATTTCTTGCTCACAAATGGAGGATTATTCTTCCCTCTCCAATCAGACTAGACAAGTCCCTCCTCACCTCCCACAATAGGTGCAGGAAATGCTGCCATCTGTTCTGCAATCTGGCCTCTCATTTCAGTTTTCTCAAATTGGACTTCCCTCTCAGTTTGAACAATGAATGTATCGCAAACAACTTCATGTGATGCCAATAAAAGCTCTCGCTACGTCTTATTTACTTCTTCTTCAAACTTATACATCTCATTCAGAAAGTCTTCAGACCCCTTCAGTTTTTTTTTACATTTTGTTCATAAGGCTGCAACATAACAAAATGTGAAAACAGTAGAGGGTCTGAATACTCTCTGAATGCACTGTAGTCGCTTTAAAACTCCCTTTTGACTTGATCTTCGATGAAGTTTTTCTTTCCTTTTTGTTGTTTTGTGTCAATTGTCAATATAATTACATTCATTGCTTTATTTGCTGTATAATTTAATCTATTTATTGATGGAGTAATACTTTTAGTAATCCCTCTTTAATTCCCATTTTAGTATCAATGTCTTCAAGTGGTATCAAGATATTATTCACATTCATATTTATGGAACATTTGTGTCTAGAAGCAAAACTGAACCTGATGCCCCTAAATTGGTCCGATTGGCCAATAGCAGCATGCAATTTCAAACTTGTGCCACATTTCTGGTTTCAAAGCAATGCTGTTATTTAGGGCTTTGGATTTTTGATGCAGTTCTGGTGTAGAAGCCAGAGAACAAGAATGTTATTGATATTAAAATCATTACTGCAATGATTCTGATATTTTCCATTCAATTTTAGCTGAATAATGCACCACTTTACTTTACTGCCCTGCCTGCTTCTCAGGTCTTCTTCATAATGACTTACTGTTGCCATTTGTATCTTATAATTAACAGGTGGAGAAAGTTCTGTGGGTACTCACAGCGGGACCGGTCTCTCCAGAGCGACCACGAGGTCCAGGGGGTCCAATGGGTCCTGGCAGGCCGTTTGCACCGTCCTTTCCAGCAGGGCCAACAGGTCCAGGGGGTCCCTACATAAACAGATGGAGAAAAAGTCTCGATGTTAAGCTCTAAAGACACTACATGTGAAGTGATATTCCAATATTTTGCAATTGTTTATACTCACTCTTTGTCCAGAAGGTCCAGCAGGTCCAGTAGCACCCTGGTCTCCAGCTTGACCCTAGAACAGATGATGACAGATTTATACATAGTAAAAAAAACACATCAGTGGGATGAAGATAGAAAGGAATGAACTGTAGCTAAAACAAGGATCACTCGAAATCATCAGACTATTGTAACAAAAAGCGGTGGATGCACATTTCTTTATATTCTGGCTAGATGCTTACCGGAGGTCCGGGCAGACCCTGCAGACCAGTGAAGCCTCTGTGTCCCTTCTGTCCTCTCTCACCAGCCTCTCCAGCCTCACCTTTGTCACCACGGGGTCCTTGGGGTCCCTGGGAACAAGAGTAAAGCTTTTTAATTCACCTGTGTTTGCCTGGTGAAGTGTTTCTATCCTGTAAACTCCAAATCTTAATTTCACTCTCGGATGGATAAACCAATTCTGTGTTCAGACTTTTGCTTATGCAAATAATTGAATGCGTGTGCGTGTCTGTTGATGTTCAGAAAGATACGTACGGGCATTCCTCTTGCTCCGGCAGGTCCTGGAGGTCCAGAAGGTCCTTGTGCACCCTGAGAAAGAAAAACAAAAAAGCTACTGATTTTACAGTAGAAACGTAGTGCTCGGGAAATGACTGGAGCAGTATTTTGTACTGACAGTATCTTTTAATATGTGGGGGATTAACATCATCATCTGGTTCTGTTTTTCCCTTTAAAAGGTGCTCTCACCCAAACACCTACAAATCAGTGTGTGTACATACTGTATACCCATCACCTATGTGCCCTACAGTCCATTTAATAGTTGGTAAGGAATAGTTGCTTGTTACAAGACCTGTAGGTAATTATTAAGATAAGAATGCAATTTTCCAAAATGTCAAATGTGTCTTCTGGAGCAAGACAATTTTGCACAAAGGTTCATTTAAGGAGCAAATAATACAGATTACAAGTAGAACACCTCAGTGAAATGAACTGAATAAATCTCTGAAAAAGGGGAGAAGTTTTTTCTCTTTAACTACAGGTCAGTTAGACAGTGATAAAACACTTGAGACATCCTCCTCTGTGCTTATGTGCTATCAGACAATATGCTAATTTCCAGCAGGTGAAGAACCCACCTCATTAAAATCCTGCCTCTTCTCTGCAGGCAATAAAACTTTTCTAAGAAACACCCTATTGTATTAAGAAAATGGCGACAATTTCACTTGTACTGGAGCTACTACTCACAGCCTCTCCTCTGTCTCCCTGTTTGCCGGTAGGACCAACAGGACCGGAGGCACCAGGAGCGCCTGGGGCACCAGGAGCACCAGCAGGACCGGTGTTACCACGATCACCCTGCAGCACAGAGAGCACAACAGTCAAGAGATGGAAGCTATGAACACAGGATCTCCTACCTTTAGCCTTCACTGCAAGTAGAAATGTCAAGATACAGTAAGTAACTCTGAAATTTCCAAACGCATTGAAAAGGAAAACAGCAGCCTCAAGAAAAGAAGTAGTGCTGTCATCTGACAACAAAAGCTCTTGCACACTGAAAGGATGGACCAATAGCTCTCGAATCGTTTATTTATGACAACAGGCTAAGATTCTGTTTGAGTTAAAGGTTATTGCATTTTCAGCAATTTAGTCATTTTACAGGCAGTTTAAGAACAGCTCTCACAAACTGTTGACTGAATAAATAAAATTCAATGTTTATATTGTTTGAACCAGAGATGCAATCACCGTCCAATAAGTTCATTCATGTCACTAACATTTGCAAAACTTCATGAAGCGTATCAAAAGCTGACAGGCAAAGGGCCTTAAACAGAATAGGCACAATGATTTGTAATTACAGCACAGAGTGATGGATGTAGTGTCCTGTGTTTCTCACCTTGATTCCAGCTGCACCATCTCTACCAGGAGGTCCATCAGATCCAGGGTTGCCCTGTGAGATGACAGAACAATATCAAGTGTTAATAGCCTCCACCTCCAGTGAGCCAGATGTCCTATTGAATACTGATCAGCTGCATTAATGATACGGTGCAAACACACATGCAAATGTAACATGACGCAAATCGCAGTGCATTTTAATGGACTTGGCCTCCAGACTGAAAATTCTGTCATGTCAGTCATGGAATATGAATAGTTAAGATCCTCTGTGTGCTGGACATTCTCTGACCTCTCTGCCAGGCTCTCCTCCAGGTCCCGTGAGTCCAGGAGGTCCAACTGGTCCAGGGGGTCCACGGTCTCCAGCGCCACCAGGACCTCCCTGCTTTCCGGGCTCACCCTGAGAGGAGAAGACTCATTAGTACACTTAAACTAAATCTAATAAATCACAATAACATTATAATTTACCTAGAAATACAACTCATCATATGATTCACCCGCAGGTCCATTCACATCTAAGTGAGTCACTGTTTGTGGAAACAACCCAGCGAACATAGTTTGGGTAAGATCACCATCACTACACACTGTTACAGATATATCTGGCTGATAATATCCTCCATAAACAGATATGTTGTGCAAGTTAAGTCCTCAAATGGAGATGAGGACATTTGGTCTCAGTAGTGGTATCCTCTAAGATCAGCATTGACAACTGCTTAATCGTGCCTTAGAGACCTGATAGCTGATGTTCAACAGGACAGCTTGAAAATCAGATTGTCTGAGTTCATGTGAGAGGTTATTCCCATTTGGACAACAATGAAATATGTGTCAGAGCACTTCATCCTTATGTTGCCGCAGTCTGTCTACATCTTAAAGCTCAGTGTTTTCTGCAGAATTCAAGTGTGAAAATAGGTTAACACCTATTAAAACTAGGTGTTGTAGACATAAAATGCAGCATGTTTTTGCAACTTCATCTAATCCCCTCAGATTTATTTTAGAAACTTTTTTTATTTAGAAATATAAAATACAGCAACTGCTCGGCCTATTCATCTCCTCAAATGTATTTAGAAACTGGCTTTGGGCGGTAGTATTGGAGATGTTTCCAGCAGAGCTGCCATGTTTTTTTTCAGTTTGAAAATCAGAAGCAAAGACGAGTGATGCATTCATCCAGTCAGCTGTAGTAATGGTTCGTGTTGATGTCTTAATTAATTACAATCTACTAATCTATTACACAGACCACTTGAAATGCTAATTTACCCACGAACAAGCTACTTAATCTAAAAACTAAATTTATTTACTTATTCATTTTCAATAGCGACAATTCAACAGAATATTGCCTCAATCCAGAGATACCAACCTCGGAACACCTGCTGCCTTCAAGGAGACCAAACTGTATGTGCACTTCAAACTCCACTTCCGTTATTGAAAGCATATGCTCGGCTTGAAACGTTCCTGGGTGAGTTTGGCTTTTTTGGCATCTGTTTCATGCATGCTGATGAATAATTAAAGGTAAGGACATGCCCACTGAGATGTTGTAAGTAGGGGACATGGCTCGTGTCACATATCAGATAGTGAGAGATCTAAGCAGGGGGAGCCGTCTTGTCTCGTGTCACACTGTACATCAAATGGAGTCAGTTCACCATGAGAGAAGCCCTGGCTCATGTGAGATGTGATTTGACTGTGATCTAATTAGGACAGCAGACTGACAGTCCAGAGCCAGTCTGAGGGTTTCTACACTCACTTGTGCTAAGTGACATTAGGTAGTGTGCTCTTGAGTTCCAGCCTCTCAAAAGTGAAGACTGTGTAGGGCTGTAACTAACGACTATTTTCCTTATCGATAAATCTGCTGATTATTTTCTTGAGTAATCAGAAAAATCTGAAAAAAGTATGAAAGGTAAGTCAGCTTAAACACACTGCACCTTGTGAGAAGACAAGCCAATAGACGTGTTTTCTTACGCTGCAGTGTGATGAGCTCTCTCAGTCACAGAAGAAAAATGATTGATTGACATTATTAATTATTATTGTGAATCAAATATCTTATATATTTCTACAAAACAAGGGGATTTGAAGATTCCCCCTTGGCCTTTTGGAAATTGTGACGGGCATCTTTCAGTTTTTGTCTGACATTTATTATAGACTGAAAAGTAACTGATAGCTACCGTCTGAATCTGTATATTGATTACTTGAGTAGGTGAACATTATGTTACTTACAGAAGGTCCAGGCAGACCAGGGAAACCTCTCTCACCACGCTGTCCAGGTAGACCGACAATACCGCGCTGACCGGCCAAACCCTGAGGACCTGAAGGACCTGGGGGCCCCTGTGAGGGACAAAAAAAAAAAGAGGCAGAAAACACAGTTAACATGCGGCTAATGTATTGTCTGCCATTTATCATTTGTGCCATCAATTCATTTGATTAGAGTTTGTCATTATTTCATTATGTTAATTTTCTTCCTTTCTTTTCATTATTGAAATAAGATAAAACCACACATGATATTTGAGACTAATACCAGGGATAATATATCGGCCTACGTCCTTTTATTTTACATGAACTCATAACATAAACATAACGCAGCCTTAGATCATTTAAAATTGTAAGACGTACACAATAAAAAGTTGAATGAATAAACAAATAAATATTAAAATAAACTAAGTTAATAAGTTAATAATTAACTTTAAGATATTTTTTTCTAAACCTGTTCGTAATATACGCTATTTTCTTTTTATAATTCCTTCATTTTTTAGCCTTGCCTATTTGCAATTATACTCTAAGATTAAATAAGATGATCTGTCCTTTTGAAATTGAAATAAACTTTTGAGAGATTATTACAACAGTATTTCACACAAAAAGGCAACAATGTCTAAAAGGATTAGTTTGATATTTTGGGAAATACACTTATTTACTTTCTGGCCAAGAGGTTAGATGAAAAGATCCATATCACTCTTGGGTCTGTACAGTAAATATTAAGCTCCAGTGAGCAGCCAGTTAGCTTAGCTTAGTTTAGCTTAGCTTAGCATAGCATAAAGACCCAGCGCCTCTAATGGATGGTTTTATGTGTCAGTCCATTTCTTGGCTGGGAGCAGTGACTTCTGGAGTTTTGTTGTTGCTGTGATGTTGCACACCAACGGACAAAGACTCCTTTGAGTCACCAAGCATTATAGTTTGTTGACAGATGGATACAACGGAATACAAAGCAGTTTATTTTAAAGCTTGTGTTTTAGCAACGTTTTATTTATACCTCTGCTTGCTTCTGTTTCTGTCATGTTTCTTTAAGATTTCTGATTTATTTATATCTTCTGTCATTTGCTCCATCTGAGATTTTACAACTCTCAGTGGCAGCTACACACATCAACATCAATCTCTCCATCCATCCTTTCAGGTCTGTTTCATCCACATCACCTCACTCCACTCTGCCACATGTCCTGCGGTGTGCAACACTGAAAGCTCCCCTAACCCATGTTCACAAAAAAAAAGAAAACACCTGAGACACACCGTTCAGCTGACGGACAAAGGTCTTGATGTGTTAATACATGGTTCCAGCTTTCATATATGTAATCTATAGGGGGGAAGGGTCTGGACCCAGCAGCTATCTTCATGTTTGAGTATGCAATCATCTGTGATGTGTCATTATCTTGACAGGACTCGTTGTAGGTGTTTATGACGGGTATGTGCGTAGTGCTAAGTGCAGGAAAGGTAAAAGCCTGAGGTCCTTGTCATCAGTCTGTCACGGGGCCTGTGCTGCCCTGTGCTGTCATGTGTCTTGGTCTGCTATTACAGCCAGTGATGGACACTGACAGCTGTGTGTATTAATGGAGAATGTGCTCAGCTGTTGTCCATTACTGATGAAATTGGCTCTTTGTGCTAACAGAGCGACGTAAAAATCGACAGAAATGTAGAAAACAAACACATTTGATCATTTTCTCGTCTCCCTGTAATGGACACCCGTGTTCACCTTGACAGTGTTCAAGGAGACGTGCGGTCTGAAGAGCGGCAAAGTATGTGCGCATGTGGGTGCTGGAGGGATTGGAGAGGTATTTCAAGAGACACAAGGTCAAGAAGTTACAGATTATGTAAAAGCCCAGCTGTGTCTTGAGTAGGTATATGGAGGAATATGATTAAAGAATGACAAACTCACAGGAGGACCATCCTCTCCAGCATCTCCCTTCTCTCCAGAAGTGCCAGCAGGACCGCGGAGCCCAGCGTCACCCTGTCTGCCTGGAGGTCCACCATCTCCCCTCACTCCTTTGGGTCCATCTTTGCCAGGAGGGCCGGCAGGACCAGCAGGTCCAGGATTACCCTGAGAAGTATAAGAATAACATACATTAAATGGAGTGACAATATATGTCAATTCTATGGTGTACAAGCCCTTATACACAAGCAATCATGTCTCTATTATTTCAATGAGCCCCAGGGCATCTGTGTATCTTTAAATAACTTTTAATAACACACGTCACACATTAGCAGATTTACAGGATCAGACTTGTTTCTCACAATATGTTGCACTTCTTTTTATCAAGTCTATAAAAAATATTCTAAACAAGCTACAACAAATCCCACTGCGCTGGTAGTGTTTATGTGCTGGAACAGCAAGTGTAAGTGCTTTAGAGGGGCAAATTAAAAAGGCTTCCTGGGTGACAGTAAGTCAGGTGGCATTTAGGAAATACTGTATCTGTTCTGCTGCACCAGGTTCTTCCTTGCAAAGCATAAATCAAGCCCATTTTTCTTCTTCTTTCCCATACTTGGGGTTATATCCACAATGCTTCTTTTCCCATATTACCAGACATTATCCAACAGTTTATTTATACTAGAGGTCTACGTAAAAGTAGTGTAGATCAGAAAAATGTCTATCAAATAATGTAGAAAATATCTACATGAATGTCATATATGTGTTTTTTGGTATCAACACTATAACTGTATTTTTCTCATATGCATACAGACTCAGTTGGATGGATGCAGACTGAACTTACATTGGGACCAGGGGGTCCAACACGGCCAGCAGCTCCAGGGAAACCAGTGGCACCCTGACAGAGAAAGATTCATTTAGATAAAGCCAAAAATAAATTCACAAAATAATGGTTCTTGCACACGCTACTATGAGACAAAGATGACAAGCATTTTTAAAAAGTCACTTACAGGAGGTCCCTGAGCACCACGAGCACCTTTAGGTCCAGAAACACCTGTAGGACCCTGGAAGAGAAAAGCACATTACTGTCTGACATTTGTTTTATGTTTTAGAGAGGGCAATATAAACCTAAATCTAAAAAACACTTTCAGTTGCTGTGAAATAATGCTGGAATATATTCAATTGATGGGGAGGTTGTCTGCCTCAGATCATTTTTTATTCTGCCCGGTGTGGCACAATCAGTGACAAGGACAGCTTTCAACCTGGCGTGACGTTCGCCCCTCCACAGATGTTCAACAAAGAGGAAAAAAGGATGATTTTTCTTCCGATTTGTGCATTTTTCTCTTCTCATAAAAAAGACTGTCAGTCAGTTTCTGTCTTGCTGTTGTTTATAAACCTTCATTATTTAGGGATTAGACAAAGCAAAAAAAAAAGACTGTGTGGTTCAGTGTGTAAAATAAAAAATCAAAAATCTAGAGTGACACCCACTGCAGGTCCAGGGGCACCAGATGGTCCTTGGGGTCCAGGGGCACCAGCGTCTCCCTTCTGTCCAGATTCTCCCTGCTCTCCCTTGGTTCCAGGTTGACCGTCAGCTCCCTGAAAGAAAAAGACAAAAACAGTTATGAAACATGTCGGTCATCAAAACAACAAATGTTCATATTTGTGAACGAGCTATTTGTTAAAAATCGAGGATGGTGCTACTTGATATCCTAAAATGAATTTGGTTAAAGGGGCAGTCTGCTATTGTTACACATACAAGATCAGTTTACTAGTCATGGTTAATGGTTGCTGTGAAAACAGCTGTGCTGTATAATGTTTTCTGTGGCTTTATAAGAGGATTAATGACAGAAAGCCTGCATTACAAATTAGAGGTGTGGATTATTTCTCAGGCATGGAAAGTCAAATGAAAATATGCTACTGAGTTGCACTATGGGAATCGTAGGATCCAGTGTTTTTGGAGCTTGAGGTACACTAAAAGTCCGTATATTTTATCCTCTGCTACTTTGATTTTGACCATTATTTTTTAAATGTGTCCCCGTTGGCCTTCCAACTTTGTGGAAGTGCAATATCAAATTGATGGAGTATCCCTTCAGGGTGGAGAATGCATACATAAATGTATGCTTTAAATCTCAGTCAAATCGGTATGAAACCACGAAACATTACAACCACTACGCTTTATCATCTACACTGAAGATTCAAACTTCAGGTGGAAAAGTAGCAAAGTACAATTTTCAGGTGCTCGTACTTTACTTGAGTTCCATTTTCTGGTGCTTTATACTTCTACTCCACTACAATAATACAATATCTTTAGTGATGAGTTACTTGGCAGATTCAGATTAATAACACAACATACAATCAATAAATAAATTATGATGTATTATTATAGACAATGATAAGACTTTGATCCTGTGGGGAAATTCACAAACTACCCAGCAGAATATAGCAGAGATAAGCCCAAGCTTTACCAACTGAAACATTACAGTAATGTACACAACACGTGCTTTAAGTAGATTTTGACGTTAATATTTTTCTACAATGCAGTGTATACCTTTACTCAAGTAAAAGACCAGAGCACTTCTTCCATATAAACAAATTGGGAATTTGTAAAGTGACACCATGTAATATTTGAAAGAAGAAATTATTACATATTACTATATATACTAATATTACTCCTCTTACGAATTAAATAAAACACAACTTTGCTCAATTGAATACATTCTGATGGAACCTTTAATGGGCCTGGTTAGCTCGTGGTGGCTAATGTTAGCAAACTTTGTACAGATATTGTTTGCTCACTGACTTTATGATTGTTGCTGCTGCTGCTGCTGCTGCAGTGCATTTTAGCATTTGCCTCAACTGTGTAACTGTCACTGTGGCCACAGCAGCTGGTGTTACATATTATATTATATTATATTTACTGTGGAAAAAACACACTTCAAAACAGAAAAGAAGTGCAGAAGGTGATGAGTTTTCTTTCAGCTTTTATTTTTGTTGTGATGGCTTCAACAGCAATTAAAAGCCTACGACTGTCAAAGGATTTAAAGGGCGCTGCTGATGTTTTGTACAACATCTATGTCTGTGTTCAGTCAGTGAGGTGAGAAGCTGTGATGTTACAGCCTGTGAGCTGTGAACCAAAAATATTTAGACACCTTGTAGTGTTACTCATCCTGACATAAATTCAATAATTAATCATAGTGCAACCTAGAAAAAAAAACACATATGATAGATTGTGTTGTCAACAAAACATTGATGAAACTCCATTTGGAAGGATGCAGCTTATTAAAAACATTTAGTTGATGACGGCCTGGAGTCTTTGGGAGGAACTAAATGGATGAGTGATGTGAAGACTTCCGACTATCTACACACTCATCTCTCTCCGCTGAATAATACACTGAGGAAACTCTGCCAAGATAAAAAATGATTCAGTGAGGGCTGAAACAGAGGTGAAGGTATAAGGATATTCAAGTGTTCCCAGATAGTGCTAATAAAAATCAAAGCTTGTCAGGTTGACGCTAGTCATCTCAGAGCTTGTGACTATACAAAGCTGGAATCTCATTTTTCCAGGAAACAAAGTATGAAGTGATGTTTTGAATCCTCTTTTTATTTATAGAAAAAAATAACAACATTTTCACTGTAATTTGATTTGATTATTATGTTGTATATCTACTGTATTGTGTATTTCTATACCTCTGGAATAGGTTATATATACAATTAAATATTACATCTTTTTTTTACACTGGAAGAGTTAGTAATTACTGTGCTTATTATTTTTCTAATTTTTGTAACTGGTTTTAAAAGGGTGCTAGTTATAGTGCTTTTAAGTTAAATGTGTGTGTATTATATTTTTAATGTCTGTCCTTCACATACTTATCTCCCTCTTTTATGTGTAAATATAAATACTTATGACTTAATGGAGATTCAGCTTACATTTTTTAAAATAAGATTAAAATTTTTATTGCTATAAATTTCTCAACCATGCTAACAAGTCAAGAAGTCGCACATTGCTCAAAGGCTGTAGAGGACATGTCATGACATTTAGTCTACGGCTCTGCAGTGATGTTCTTCAGATTTCTACAGACCTACGAGCTGGTCACTGTTGTGTTTTTGTTACTTACAGGGGGTCCAGCAAATCCAGCAGGCCCAGGAGGTCCAGTCTCACCCCTGTCACCCTGAAAGAAGAGAAGCAAGAAAAACTCAGTGGGTAGTCCAGGCTGCAACGCTGTGTGAGCAAGTGAGGGAAACGTAAATGTGTTCTTTCTGAAATCCAACAACACAACAACTCAGATGAACTCTGTTTTAAAACTATCATCTCTGATCTTTCTGGCTCTAAAGGATAACTCACTTCTGAAAAGCGTTAAATTGGATAAAATCAATCTCTACCTGGTAGTGTACTACAAGGCACTACAGGTGCACTAAATTCATACTCTGAGCTTTTTCTTTTTTACTATGACAACGACATCCCACTTGTTAAATAAACTGATACTAGTTATTAAACTGTGACACTTACAGGCGCACCGCGGGTACCAGGAGCTCCAGAAGGACCAGCAGGACCAGATTCACCCTGAAAGGAAAGACAGCATCAAGCCATAAACACTGGGTTCAGATACACTGTCAGTGACAGGTATTGTCTTCATATCTCAGACAGTTAAAACAATAAACCATGTCAAAAAGAAATGATACAAACTAAACTATAGTATTAATAGATTACAAAGAAAATTTCAACTCACACGTAGACTTAAAAGAAAAATGATGCAGCACTCACCTTCTCACCGTTGGGACCAGAAGGACCTGGAGGACCGATGGGACCTGTGAGACCCTGTGACAGGAAACAGGAAAGGGTGTAAAAACTTTGTTAAAAAGTCTGAACCAGCACGAGAATTAACATTTTATCTTGAACTCGGCTCTGAAGCACTGAACACCCCCGTTTGTAAAAAGAAAAGACTTTAACTCAGACTGCCGCAAGTCAATACATTCTGTCCATACTCAACACTGACTATTATCGTTTATGAAAAACAAAAATGGATGGCAATGACTCACTCTGGCACCGTCTTTGCCGGGAGCACCTTCAGGTCCTTTCTCTCCAATGTCACCCTATGGGGTTAAAAAACACAAAACAAATCAGTCACCTGACAGTCGTAGGCATAAAACTTCAACTCAATATTTAACATATTTTTTATTCTGTTATTAACACTTTGTTCTCATCATGACTTACTCTGTCTCCTTTAGGTCCGGGAATGCCAGCAGCTCCTCTCTCTCCAGGCATACCCTGCAGGCCGGGGGGTCCTTGAGCTCCAGCGGCACCGGCAGGTCCAATGGCTCCCTATTACGGAGGAGAAATAAATGGAGATGGATTCATGCAGTAACCTGAAGTTACTGTATATGATGTAAGCGCCTGCTACAGATGTGAGGAGGTGCCGTTTGCTTAGTGATGCATTCAAGATTTTGCGCTGAAACCTTGACTTTTGTTGAGAATGTTTTGCTGTCACTTTTCAGATTGCTCTTGCCAAGACTTTGTGTTTATTTACACACGAGTCAGAAATACAAAAATGCTGCTCTTATAGAGTGAGAACGCATCCACTTCAACAAAACAGACAATCTTTGTCTCAGCAAGTTCTGCTCAAGGTTATCAATTGATGGAAAGGACAGAAAAAAACAGCTGTTAAATATTATTCACCTGACACAGGCTGTTCACTTTCTGGATTAAAATGAACTTTAGCCAACTCTTTTGCCCAAAATTCAGTCAATCAGTTTTGGAAATAAAAAATATCTCAAATTCCATGTGTTCCTTTTAAAGCTGTATTCTAAAGAAAGAAAGGGGAGTTTGATCATAAAAAAAAAAAAAAAAAAAAAAAAAAAAATTCTATTCGACATATCAAAGCCAAGAAAATGGAAGCAAATGCAGACTTTGATTTTGTTCATAAGTGGCTCCACTAGGCCCACTTCTGGTCAGAAGTTGTCAGGCTTATCAGGGCTGCTTTCTGCTGCAGCCTCAGACTGAAGATCAGACATACATCTCCAGTCATTAAACTGTAGCCACAAGGCTCATGCAGCCTCCATGTTGGCTATGAATGCATTAAAACTGTAGATCAGCCCCCTTAAGTTCCAATACAATGTGTCTTGAGCAACAAATCCTTCTGAATCTTTCTCATATTTCCTGCTTCACCCTCTACAACCTCTCTGTTGATTTCTCCTCCATCACTCATGTCAGCTCTATAATCCTCACCCTCTCTATCCACTCCTGTCTGACCTCAAGGGGAAGAAAACCTATGAACTGGGATTAAAATCTGACCCGATAACAAATCAAGAGTGGGAACTGCAGCCGCTCTGAGCTCTTTCTCTACTTACAGTGCTGTTGTGAGAAATTACTGCAGTGGCTGAAATGTGTTGATGGCTGATAAACGAGTGACTGTGCAACTTGGTTGGAAATACACTGGGTTACCTTGTGTTAAGGGAACATATAGAAAATATTATTTCTCTTTAAAATACCCACATTTTTTATGAACTCATTAAAATGTAGTATTCCAATGCAGGTAAAGAGTCTTGAATCCTGCAGATCCTTATTATGGTGATAATATAGTTCTCTATTCAAATGATGCAGGGTTCCCTGCAGTGTGTACATATAGTGTTTATACAGGTACACTATGCATCGTACAGTGATATAGTGTTTATATCCAGATATGTGTGCACAGTTTGTATGCCTGTATGGCCATACAGTGTGTATATGACTATATATGGAGTATATGTGACTGGATGTCTATGTTCACATAGACGCTTTGCTTAATTCAAATAATTAATAATCAATAACTAATTGTATGAATAAATTCACAAAAAAGCAAAGATTAGAGGCGAGTTGAAAAAAAAAGCACAAGTTTATTTGGCAGAAATGTTTGTTTTTTTCCTTTCCTCTCCTGTTAATCACTTTGTGACCCCTCAGGTTACTCGTCCCAAACCCTAGTTTGTGGACTGCTCCCCCGAGGCAGTTCTATAAAATTAGACATTTGCCTTCAGGTAAACTGAGCAGAGGTGTTATTTCATACAGCAAGTGGCATAAAAACACCAAAAGACTGTCAACTACTAACTACTAACAGATCACAAGATGTGTCAGGATCTGGGTGGTTGACTTCCTCCCACAAACAATTTTTAGGCTACATGTGCACAACTCAGGCAGTTATTATTCAATCACATGCTCCGATTGCTGTGTTTCTGCCGCTGAATGAGATAACATGATGATATCAAATCTGGCGTAAGTACCACAGAATCATATTTGCCAGAGGTGTGAGTACATCTCAGGGAATAATATTTAATGATTTGAAAACTTTCCAAATGCTGGACTCACCTTGGGTCCGTCAGTTCCAGGAGTTCCAGGAAGACCCCTGGGTCCCTGCAGACCCTGAGGACCAGCAGCTCCTCTCTCTCCGGGGAAACCACGCTCTCCCTGAAAAGTGACACAACGACAATTAGCGGGCATGTCTGACAATCAGTCGAGTTAAAGTTAAAGTTAAAGTTAAATCAAGACGGTCAACTTACTCTGGGGCCAGTGGCACCGGCAGCTCCACCCTCTCCAGGAACACCCTGAAACGATAAAAAGAAAGACAGGTTCAGAGAAAAGATGAGTGGGATCAGTGTCTGACAAGTCAAGCCATGAATACGTAAGAAAGGGGAACTACTACAACCAGTACTAGTACTACTACTGGTAGATTTACTAATACTCTAGACTGGCTTACAGCTTTTCCATTCACAGTGAAACAACATTGTAAATAGCCTCAACGTTCATTGTTTGGTTTATTTTGGGACAAAGATCTGTAAGAGAAAATGTTCAGAATCACTGAAATGGTGGAGCAACAAACTGCTTTTATCCATTTTTATTATTATTTATTTTCTATTATTTATACAGGGTAAGTATACCAGAATATACCAGCTCTCATACAGCAACATCGGGTTAACAGTTTAGTAGAAAAATACTAATGCTGTCAGGTGGGAGTTAAGAACATGTAATTACAGCATCCACCAAATTACTTTCAGGATCTCTTCTCTTCAAGCCTATGATAGATTAATACCAGTATTTCCACTGCGATTATGTGACCTTACAAGATGTATTTCACCAAAAAAGTGCACCCACCTGGTCTCCGGGCTTGCCTCCCTCGCCGGGGGGGCCAGGAGGTCCAGGCAGACCCTGTTTATGGAAGAGAAACAAACAAAAAAACACAGAAACATGTAACAGTTGTAATACAGTCATTTTTAATCAGGTCACAGTGTACTGATGTCTGCTCAGTAGAATACCAGATATAAAGTGAGTGATGTTTTTATTTGTTACACTGTAAAAACAGCGATAGATTTACTACTAATACACTTACTACTACTAAACAGCTAATGGTTTGTGAAGACAGACTCACCTGGAAGCCAGAGGGACCGGGCTGTCCTTGCTCTCCTCTCTCTCCAGCAGGGCCCTACGTAGATAATCCATAATTCATGATCACAGTCAACTTCTATCATTAACTAAATGTCAGCAATTTCACATCAGACTTTGATGGTTAATATGGTGGGAAAATAATGCTAAACTTGCAATTAATGCAGCTCTGATAACGATCAATATCATATGAATAATTTTGATTTTACATATCAGGTTAACTCAGGTCAAATAGGCTTAATTTTGTTTAAACAGAAACTTCAAAACAAGCTGAAAGTCTGTGAGTCAGTGACGCCATCTGACAATATTCAGACATTTGTGTTTTTTTTTTTTCCCCAGACAGAGCTATGATCGAGGCAGTCTAGGAAATAGAGATATCGAAGGTTGCTTCTAAGTGTAGACTGAGAAAAGTGAAAGATAATATCAGTGTTGAAGCTATTGGAGTGGGATGGGGAGGGGGGTATGAGATACGTACAGCAGGGCCGGGGGGTCCAGCAGGGCCGGTTTCTCCATCTTTGCCAGGCAGACCCTGAAGAGAGGAAGAAAGAGAGGGAGGAGGGAGGAGGGAGGGGGCAACAAATAGATAGATATCAACATTTAAGCCAAAGGTGATGCTATTAACTGGAAAGACATCTGATAGCTATAATTGAGCTTTCCAACATGCTTCTCATGTGGAAGCTGAACTACAGACATAACGGTAGCTCAGTGGTGAGTCACAGTAGATAGAGAGTATAAAACTTTCTGTATATTTGAACAGAAACTTTCAATTTGATCTGTTTAAATAAATATTCCTGTATAGTCTGTTAAATCAATCATAGGCTGGTTGACTTTTTGAAAGTACATCCCATGTTGGATAAATGCGGAACGCACTAGCAGACTATTTTAAGCAGAAAAGGTGAAAAAACTTACTCTCAGACCAGGAGCTCCAGACAGTCCTTTCTCACCAGACTTGCCAGACTCACCCTAATCACAACACAAACAAAATGTAGCGGTTAGTCAAAAGGCCACGGCTGATTTGCTTTGTCCTGTACCTATTTTAGGAGCAGAGAGGGTACATGTGATATTGAATAGCATAAAAATGTTCAGCAGTAATCCAGGGGAAGAGGCATAGAGTGTTTGATTTAGAAGGTCTATAGGCCCACATCTATGATATTAAAACAGTAAAACACTTTTCCTATACAGATAACTTTAGCTTTGTCATAAATACTGTACTTACAGTCGCTCCCTTGGGTCCGGGGAATCCCATGACACCAGGCTGTCCACGGGCTCCCTGTGGGCCGGGGGGTCCTGGACGTCCATCCTCACCAGGAGCTCCCTGGTGAAGTAAAGTCAAGTCAATTTAGTTACAGAGCACAGTTGCAAATAACAAATGATGACCTAAGTGCTTTACAGAGAAATAAAAAAAAAAATCTATGCAATAGACAACATAAGCGGGCATGTAGTCAGGATCACATTTGTACAAAAATAAAAGCAGTTGTAAAAAGATGGGTCTGATAGCGAGGGCTAAACTGTTACAACATCTGGGGCGAAAAGCAGAAAATGCTAAATCACGACTGTATTTTGACTAGAGATGTGAAGTACAGAGGAAGTAATTTCTCAGAGGATCTTGCCAGAACTGGTGCCGTAGGTTCGGAGTGGGGTCTAACAGAGAAATTTCCAGCAACAGATCAAATAATCTCTCCTAATCAATCTGTCCATATGCCAGTCCCTCAGTCAGAAGAATTAAACAACTGCTTAATCTGAAAGTAAACTTAACTGGTTAAACCAATGTTTTAATGAGATACAGTCCCTGAACAGAAAATATATTCTTTTAAAGTGAACATAATATTTATTTAGCCTATACGAAAAAGAGTTAGGAAACAGACTGGGCTGAAAACACACTTCAGGATTAAGCTTTATCATGAGAAACAGGAGCCTGTCTAGCCAAACGGACGTTGAGCAAATGAGTGCGCTCCGAGTTTGATATGAAAGTTGAAACAAGCTACAGTGTGTCAGACTTTGTTGCTCAAAAAACCAGGATAGTTGAGCCTGCTTGAAACACAAACACCACTGGGGATGAGGCTGGTGGATAATGGGTGAATAAATCTCCTGCAATTTGATTTGAAACCACTTATGAGTCATTATGTGATGAGAGCACATTTGATAAAATGATGAGTCTCTCCTGGTTGTAATATAAAACCAAAACAAAAAAACATATAGCCCATAATACTGCATGGAGATACGCGCTGTGTTATCATTTTTTATTGATTTACAAAGACACAACTACATTATTGTTGTTACAGGATAAAAAGAAGTTTTAAAAGCACTTACAGAAGGTCCAACTTTGCCTTGAGGACCAGCGTCACCAGGGCGTCCAGTCAGGCCCTGTCAGGGAAGAAACACAGTCGAAATCCAGATGAGTCATCAGACATGTGCTAAATAAAGGTGGGAACATATGGCACTGTGGGAAACTGCTTTACACCTCTGATTGGCCGTGTGTGCAAGAAGCAACAGTTCAACACCTGCTGATGGAAATGAGTAAGAACTGAAACATGAATGAGGGATCAGCTTGGTTCACTGCAGGTGCTTTTCTCATACTTCCTCTGTAGTAATTGTACACAAACAAGACAACCACTTGTGTCACTGTTTGGGAGGTAAAATCACTACAGGAAGAAGCGCAAATGCAAAATAGTACACTCCCTGTGAAATCAGCTGTATCAGGCCTTCTGTGGCTGCAGACAAGCGTCAGGGTTAATGTCAGCTTGGTTTAGAGATTTTCTAAATTAACTCAAAATCTGTTTCTTGCTCTTGGGAAGGACTACTGCATATGTCAAAAAGTTGTCTAAAAACCTTTTGTGGCTCCCGATGGAGCTGTGTGAAATATCTGATAAACTGACTCAAATGATATCATTTGAGTCAGCGTCGGCTGGGGCTGAGGACTACAAATTTGAAAATGAAAAAAATCTCGGGGTGCAGAGTGAGACATAAGCTCACTCCCTATCTCTGCTTGAGGCTAGCAGCTCAGGGCTACGTTAGCCGCAACTATTATAACACACCTGAATCTCTGACCAACCTGTTGGTGGTCGTGCTGCATTGTGGGTTATGTAGGCACCCGGTTTTAACAAGGTTTTCAGTTTATCTCTGTGAGTCTCCTAAATTTATGAAAATGCACCACTAAATCACTGGAGCATCCATTCAAGTGTTCATTCATGAGTTGAGATAAATCTCCCACTTCTTAAGCTAAATTAACCATAAAAACTCAATTGTAACAAAGCTTAAAATGGGGCTGTTTTTCTTACAGCATGAAAATGTACTTTTTGGAGATACAAGGTTTTTATACGATAAGAAAGGGTGTGGGGAACTGAGAATTAAAATACAGCAAAAATTAGGACTGACCCGTATCTACAGCTAGATAATAATTTGCTAAATTACCATATTATAACATATTATCTTCAGTTGCAGTGTGCAATCTGAAGAATGGGTGACATCTGACACTGTGTGTATTGTACTGATATTGACTCTTATGACAATTATTATTTCTGCAGATCACAAACATCCAGATCTGTGATAAACGCACTGTAGATAAACGACAAACTTACCCTGGCACCAGGCAGACCAGACTCTCCAGGACGGCCGGGGTCACCGTTAGCACCCTTAGGACCACTAGCACCAGCGGGTCCACGCTCACCGGGGGCTCCCTGTGTTAGGAGAAAGAATATAAAACAGGAGTTGGTCACTCAGTTAATCACTAAAGAGGCAACGCTTCAATTCTCAAACCGCAGAGGAAATGAGTTTCCCTTTTAATAGTGCAAAGGAGTTTCATTGACCTGCTGGAGATGAGAAGATTAAATTTTGACAGACTCATTTTGGTATAAATGAAATTGTGTGGGGAGAAGATAATGTTAAATGAGATGCTGGCTTTGCTGATATGGGACATGTAGGTCACTAGTGCATGACTGGCTTATGAGCCATGCTGCCATCTTGAGGCCACATGGTGGAGTTACATGTATCACTGAAGCATGACGAAACAGGCGCGCTGACAAATTTCCCTCTTTGCTCATCACAGGAAAAAAGTGATTTATTAAGTTCTCTCGTCAGTTAGGCCGCTGATCTGAGTCCAGCGTGAACCACGAGGAAGCGTTTCACTTATTACACGCCTCATCGACTACATCATTTCAAAACTGTAAGCCACTTTGTGCACTTTAACTTCATTTGAGATTTATTCTGACTTAATGAGGTGAAAAATTATCTCTGAGAGATGTCATCAGGGACAACTGGGTCAATAAAATATTCAAAAGATGCTGAGTGCTTTATCCATTTTTTTCTTTCTTCCCCTTACCATGGCGCAGTCAAATATGACTAATAAGAAATGCTTTTTAGTAATTCCCAAATAATTAGTTCTTAATTCTTTATTCCCAGGCTGGAGCTCTGACTCCATTTCTCTGCTTTAAAATGCTAATTATCTATGTAAACACTGTGGAGCCATGAAGGTAAAGCTACAGTATGAAAACCTTCCTCCTTTGGTCTTTCATTTTGAAATGAATTGTATGTGTCAGAAAGCCAACTGTTTGGGGGAAAAATTATGTAACAACATCAATGACACATTATGTTGTAGAAATATATAATTTAGTTTTGATTCTTTATTATTATTTATCTAAAATATAATGCAATTTTGTAGACCATTTGTTTATTTATGGCTTTTTGAGAACTGCTTACATTAAATTGTCTGTATAGCTTAAATTATCACTGCTCTGCAAATTTTTCTCAAACTGTTGTTTCACCTGGTATTTCATCTATATGTTTACACATGTATAATATTAACATGCAGCGGGTTGTTTTGGTATTTTAACAACTAACACCAGATATGAACTAAAATCCTGATTGTACTAAAGTGTTGTTCAAGGAAATCAGTTGAAACATACTGCATGTCCCAGTTGTTTGTAATGATGGTGTGAAGCAGTTTGAGGCCAAATTGTTTTCCTCAGCTCAGTGCTGACTGCTGCTAAATTGAAAGTTGCCAGGGGGCAGCATTATAAATGACTGATCATTTTTAATAAACAAATTATTTTTTGTCCAAAGCAAGAGTATGAAGACCAGAAGAAACAACAACACGTAATCAAGGTACCATCTTTATGAGACAGAACAGTATCTACATTAAATTTAGTTTTTTGCCCGGTTTGTGCAAGGTTTTTGCAAAGATATGTAATCCATTGTGAATGACAGTTGTGTGGATGTCGATTTATTTTCTGGCAAGAGGGAGAATGTATACAGGCCTGTTTGAAGCCCTGGGAGTTCTGAGTCTCTGCTCTCCGAAGAGTGCCACAGCAGAGTAATGTCACTTCTCATATAATGCAACACAGATGACACAACACCACAACAGTGGAACAGCGAGAGCCTTATCTTTTTATGGTTGGATTTGAGGGTTATCAAATCACATTGAGTGAAATTGAATTTCAGTTTATGGTGATGTGATTTTTAATCAATATGCGTCCGGCAGGATGTGACAATGTTGTGATTAGATGATTCAGAAATGTCAGTTGGCAAAAAAAAAACCCAAAGTAATTGCCAATGGCAATTTTCAAATCCAATTTGAAGCAGATGGAATATGTTAATTATCGGTTTCACAGATTTACACCCGTGACACACACACAGCTGCATCATTTCAAGCTCTCAGCCTTTCTCGTCCAGATCGGTATCCTCTAAATACATCTGTTCGTTTTCTCCTTCAGAGCAGATTTTCTGTTCCGACAGCAATAATAAAACCTCTTCTCAGGAATGACTGACAATATGATGATACTCACCTTGGGACCAGCCAGACCATCTTGACCAGGGAAACCACGGTTACCGGGGGCTCCCTACACAGAAAACATGAAACCACAGTCAAGGTTATGATTAGAACAACAGTATCAACAAAGCAAGAACAATATAAGTCAATGAATCTCTTGAAGACGTTCCCTGGTGGTATCAAACAAAATAAGGAAGACTTTAATTCTATCAAATTTTGATTTGATTGAAATTATCCATCTTCCTAATATAGAAACTGTTTCACTTTTATATTTTTCATATTGTCTCCAAATGCGCAATATACACGCCAATGCAATACATCCCTGATTCAATAGCGACAAAAACTTCCATGTATGAATTTTGTGGGTCAAACCTCTTCTGTGTGATGTGATATATGTGACATATTAATAGATCTATAACATAAAAACATGTGACAACCTTTGATCTACGAATCTGCACAACAGGGAACCTGTTATTCTTTTATTCAATAAGGTACTGTACCAGAGTGGTGCAATACAGCAAGCATTTTTTAAACTTAGAAAATAAGCTGGTTTCAGCACTTACTCTCTCTCCAGGAGGTCCAAGTGGTCCAGCAGCACCGGGCTCACCCCTGGGTCCTCTCTTGCCCTCTTCTCCCTGTGGGCCATGTGCTCCCTGAGGACCAGCTGGTCCCTGCAAAACACATCCGTAAAAGACTGTGTTAATACAGGAAAAGAAAAAGATTTAGTTTTTATCACATAACTAAAACCTATGTGAAAACCTTCAGAAGCACCAGTTCTTTTCAGTGTCATAACTGTTGAACTCAGACTTCACTGTGTTAATTATTGTTATGCATGCTTATCATTTGGCTAAGTACAGTGTTTACATACTGTATCAGTGGATTTGGATTTTTTGAATAGATGAAGAATCAGGGAATACAGGGACAATTAAAAGACAACAAAACAAAACTCACAATTTCTCCTTTTGGTCCAGCCTCTCCCTTGAATCCTGGAATACCTGGGTCTCCCTAAACAGCAACACACAGACAGACAAGAGAGAGGGAGAGGGAGAGAGAGAAAGCAGCAGGTTGTTTTTTTGTTTTTTCTTTCAGTTCCATTTCATTATTTGGAAGATGGAATCAGCAGCTGATATTGTCTGGGAACTGGGAATAACTTTGGACCTAAATTGTTTCCAAGCAACACAACTCCAATGACAGGGACTATCTTTGGTTCACGAATGATTCAGTGAGTACATACAGATGTTCCTTTGGGCCCGAGAGGTCCAGTAGCTCCCTGAGGCCCGGGAGGCCCACGAGGTCCTGGGAAACCAGGAGCACCAGCGATACCAGGAGCACCCTTCAGAGAGAGAAACAGACATGAAGCCAATCAGCTGATTGGTCACTTAACCATCCATCTAACTGGATGTAGATTTACATTTCAATATGTTTAAATTATTATAAATCAGATGTACATTCTGAACTATAAAAGCATCGATGACAACAATGGTCACAATTGTGATGTTCAACTATCTCATGTCACACTTTAGAGATGCAGTAGAAAGCTCAGTGTGAGTTTTTTCTTTTCATAGGTCGGATTCAGACTGACCAATAACTATGACTTCAGATTGATGATGTGAAACGTTGCAATTTAATTTACAATACTGTGGGTCTGGCCTTCTGTATTGCAACTGCAATTATATCAGAGTTATAGATTATGTACACTAAAGCAGTTCTGAGACTGACTGTGAGAAAAGCACTTTTACTGTTCAACAGCTAAATGGAAAAATATGCAGTGAGAAGGAGGCAGTTTGAAATACAGACAAATAGCAGCTTTAAACTTACAGATGATCCTTTAGCTCCAGGGATGCCATCAGTACCGGGGTTGCCCTGTAAAGACAAAGTGACAAAGCAAGTCAATACACTGCAATAACTGGTCCTGATTCAGTTATTGTTCTGGCACTGATTGGTCTAATCAACAATAATAAAAATAATAAAAATTTAAACTCATATGACACAAAGAAATATTTAAAATCTGTTATTTTACATAAAGTAATGCTTGATAATGCTAAGTTTTTCCTTTTAAATAAATGTTTATAGCATCACTTACAGAAGCGCCAGAAGGTCCAGATGATCCAGGAGTGCCAGACTCTCCACGAGGTCCCTGAGCACCCTCAGGTCCACGAGCACCAGTAGGACCAGCTTCTCCCTGATCAGCAACACAGAAGAAAGAAAAAAAATTATAAATGCGGGCAAAGATCGTTGGAAGTTTAAGTACATCTAATAATTGGCAACCAGCTAAAAAAAGCAGACAAATCCTACAGAAAACAGAAAGAAATGAAGCGATGATAAATATCTCTTTTACAGGATAAAGCTTAGACATGGATAAGGGGAGATTAGGTTTAACCTGAACATGAACTGACTTTCAATGCAGTCATTTAAAAAAATATATAATCTCAAATACTATATGTATTAGAATGGAGGTTTATCTAGCACATATGCACAACACAGCCCTAAGATACACAATCTCAATGCCATACCTCTGTATTTCTGACCATAAGCCTGGTTCAGAAAAGTATATAAAACCTAAAATAAATTTAAAAACTGCTGCTACTAATGTTTAGACATTATTAGACAAAAATGTCTTGAATATAAAAAAGATATTTTATGACAGAACAGTAGTTATGTTTAGGGTGATATGAATGAAATCAATATCCCAATTTTATTTAAAATATTTTTCCAATATTTAAACATATGTCAATACGGCTAATGTATGCATAATAATGTAAACCAATGTTTGATATAATGAACTGTGTTCCATGTTCTGCTTTACATCAGACTTAACTCTTCAAGCTCTTTGTGGCCGCTTTGTCTCTGTACTGATTTTGTGTCTCTTTTTTTGTCGTTTTGAAATCTCTTTCAGAACATTGTACACCTCTTTGTGGATATTTTGCCTCTCCATATTGGTGGTTTAGCATTTCTTGAATCTCTTTGTAGATGTTTTACATCTGTTTGTGGCATCTATTGCATCTGCATTTTTTTTTGATGGTTTTACATTGTTTTGTGAGTTTTTGTAGTCGCATCTCTTTTTGGTCATTAAGTGTCTCATTCCGGGATATTTTGCAGGTGAAGACCAGGTGCCTCGTGACTCCTCGCACCCCTGGGCCTGTGCCCGGTAGACCCGTTCGGTAATCCATCCATGATGACACACTTAATCGACGCAGCCTCTGAACACAGGTGGGTCATTTAAACCATCAGTCTCCACTCTGGTATCCTACTTACATATTGTTTATTTGAAAGCTCTGCTAAAAAACACCTGCTATTAGCACTACTGCTGCTCACATTGCCGTTTTAAAAGCCCGCTAGTTCACCGACAGCGCGGTCACGTCGCATGATGAGCTTAAAATGAAAAGATATAAAAACTTTGAGTCGCTGACCAGACTCTGCTCGGCGGCCATTATCAGCCATTTCTCTCTTCCAGCAGATGTTTCCTGTCAATTTAGGACCTGCTCCAACTCTGACCCAAGGATTTACGCTACTGTCCGTGGAGATCATCACTGCTTCACTTCACCAAGGTAAATATTTTTCCATTTCTAATATGCCTGTCATCATGTGCTGCGTCTCTGCTCCGTTCACTCGTTGTTTGGTTGCATAGAGAAGCTCAGGTGTGCGCTGCTCCTCAGCGGAGGTGAACCACAAACCAATAATTTAGTCTTTACCTCTGAAGTATTTTGGAAAACCGAAACATTTTATTGGAAGACAATTCTGATAAAGTGTAAATCTCACTTCTGTGGCGCTTGGCTATGTTAGTTCTAGCTCAAGTGTGGAATTGGGCTCATTGTTGTCCCTTGTGGTTGTCGGGGGAAAAACACCGACTACAAGTGCACCACAACACTTGATTGGGATTAGGTAGATTTATATAAAGTGTTCTCAAACAATAGTTTTGGATTTTACAAGAGAATGCTTTGGCTGGTATTATGTCCCATGGGTGTGGGTGGGTGTGTGTGCGCGTGTGTTGTCTCTGCTTTAGCTTCTGCTGCTGGATGCTAATGCTAAGTTTGATTAGATGTTGATAGAATTTCTTTCTTCTTGTGGCTGCTGAGCTCATTTTTCTTTTGGTTGCTGTTTGGTATACATCATAAAGCTTTATTTGTGTCTGTTTACACTGTGGTGAAATATGCTTGATTATCATTATGAGCGCTGTTGGCTGTATTGTATTTTGTGGCATGTTTCCTCGTTGCTGTTGTTTTGGGCAGTTTAACATGACTTCTCATGCACACCACCCATTCATTCATGTAATCATTTCCCTGTTATAGTGGCTGGATTGAAAACTCTACATGGCTTTTGTCACACACAATATGAAAAGTCACAGCATTTTCACCCAAATGAATGTGTTTATGTGACAGCTTGCTTTACTATTCTTCACACCCAAGCTACACTACATCTAACCTATTTAGTTCAATTTAAATTCATTTTTTTGTATAGAGCGAAATTACAGCACACATTACCCCAAGGCACTTTACAGGGTAAGGTCAAGACCTTACCTAGGTCTCAGTGTTGTTGTTGTTGTTGTTGTGATGAAGCCAGAGCCTAGACACCAAATATCAACTATGTTTATATATAGTATTCACATAATATATAATAATATATAATATGTTGCCTGGCTAAATGCAGTTAATTGCTTATTTTCTGGCTTACTTTTGGAAAAAAGAAAGCTGCTTAGAGTTGAATATTTATATAACAGAAGCATTTAAATGAACAAATAATGACTTTTCTGTGTTTTCTATGCCTCTCCAAGTCGTGTTATCTAAAGCCAAGTGCATAATGTTTTATGGACCTTCTGGGTCTGTATAAAAAATGACTTCAGCTTCTATTCAGAGGAACTCAAGTCAATATTTTGCGCCCCACCCCCTCCTCTGGACAGAAGCCAGATATTTTACCACACTGATGGTATGCAGCCTCATGGTGGTGAATGGAATTCCTTTGCTATTGCTGCAGCTTTGTACACTTTGCAGACTCAATAGTATGACATAATAGTTTGTAAGTATTTGCAAAAATAGTGACGTAGTAGTTCAAATTCTTCTTCTCTCTAAGCCTCGTGTAAAGGCCAATATTTTACTGGCTGTGAAACTGAGGTGAAAACTTTGACAAAAGGAACATTGCCAGTTTATTTTTTTAGATAAAGTTATGGAAAATGTGTCAGTATATTTAAGAGGTTGTTGCTTGGAGGTTGCAAAATAATACAATTTTAAATAGTCAGCTGGAGCTGGTTAAAAATTTTCCCATTTAGATCTGCAGGTTTATTCAGTTGAAGTTCAGGTAATTGTGTTGTTTCTGTCAAGCTAGCTTTTTTTTTTTACTGTGTTAGTCTTGGGTCCCTTTTATATATGCAAAGCCTTGCTCATAAGGTCCAGAGAGGAAAAAAATAAAATGAGGCTGAAGGGACTTAACAGGCAGGTCTGATCCAAACAGACAGACTGTGCGCTCCGAAAGGTACAGCGAAAACAACGTAATATGAGATTTTTAATGTTCCTCACCATGGGACACTTCCTCGGATGTTAAAGCCACACAAAAACACCCATTCACACAGAGGTAGACAGACTCTCCTGTAGACAAACATTAAGCTATACTGTATGTGTTTATAGATGTAACTTGATACAATGCATAACCACATGTACAGACACACGTTTTCACATCTTGAGCCTAGTTTTCCATGATTACTTTGAGGGGAACTCCTGGATTTTGTAAAGAGATGCTTCGTTTGTAATTCCTAAAAGTTTTCCCAAACTATCAAGGGGCTTGAATAAGAAAGCAAACCACCAGCACTAGGCCCTCGAGCACAGATCTGAGCCTGTCTACCATGCAGGAGGAATAAATCAGATAAAAAGCAGAGAGAAAAGGGGGGAAAAAAAGACAGTGAGAGTGAGTGAGACAGGGAGAATAACACTTTAAAAACCCCTCCTCCCTAATTTTCCACACAGATGGAGGCTTAAAGCACTTTTCAATGCAGTGCAGCTTTCTCCAGTTTCACTAAAGCATTTCAACTTGTCTCCACAAATCCTCCCTGAGCTGTGTGCTGCTGTTTTTTCAGATATAAACTTTTTGATTTGATTCAAGAAAGTCTTATTTTAACTAGCCTACATAGAATTCACAAAACCCAATTTTCTTTCGCCTGTTACGCACAGTTTTGTTTTATTTGAGAAAAAGTCAATTCAGCTGTAAGTTCAGTTACGTTGGCTAGATTTCTCTCAGAAAGAAAGGGGCAGACACAGAGACACGCTCATTCATTCTCTCAAACACAACGGTGGTGAAGGTAAAGAGGAAACGGTGGCACCGGCCGACTCACCTTTGCACCAGGAGAGCCAGGGAAGCCAGGAGCTCCAGAAGGACCGACAGGGCCCTACAGAGACAAAAAGACAGACTTTCAGCTCAACTATTAATTACTGAGATTTCCAGGTGTAGAGAAGTAGAGGCTACTCTCATACTGCAGAGGGGTGTGTGGGGAGAAGTGAGGGTTCGAACAAACAGGGATGTTTGGTGTTTATATACTCCGTTTATTATTAAATCTCAAACCAAATGATGAAAGTGAAATAAATGAGACTCATGTTGATACTCACTGGGGGACCAGCAGGGCCGGGCAAGCCATCATTTCCACGGGCTCCCTAAAAATAGTAAGAAATGCATCATCAACACGTGAAAAACAGTAGGACAAAAGTTTCCTTAATAATGGGACGTAAATAGTTTCACACAAGCTATTCAAATTAGCAAACTGGTCCATGAGAGTAATGTAATGGATTAGGCTTTACACACTCCTCCAAATTACAGTGCACTTATTACCACAAGTGCTACAGTTTGGTACAATAAAAGTAAAACCCCTAAACTGCACTCTAAGGATATGCTCACCAACTCTGTAGTAGACACTAAGAAAGCCAAGGAAGCATCTAAACCATGTGTTCTGGATCAGATGTTAGTTTTGTGTCCAATAAGAGTTTTTAGGTTAAAAAAAAAGAAAAAAAAAAAAAGACACTCACAGCAGCTCCACTGGGTCCAGGACGACCTCTCTCACCGGGCAAACCACGAGGTCCCTATGTAGACGAGAGAGAGAGGAAAAGAAACCGTCATAATCAGATTACTATTCTAATTAAAACTGGGATTGTACATATTTTCTCTTGTTGATGTTTGATTGTTGTGATGTCCAGAAATTCCCACCATTGGTCCAGGAGCGCCGTTCTCTCCGGGAGCGCCAGCCTCACCCTAAAGAGAGGGAAGATTTAGCTGTTAGTATGGCAAGGCAAACTTAACTAAAATAGTCTACGGTTTGGTTGAAACCCCATTAGTTGTTACCTTGGCAACATCTATTTCTGGGGCTATGTAGTCTAATGTCAATGAAAAATCATCTTATTGGCCCAGCAAGTGTTATTTGAGCTGTTGTTGCCTTTTTTAATACTAGGTTTTGTCCATTTTAGTAGGGCCGACATCAACACAGACAAACTAACGGGCTGCAAAAGAGTTGGTACACACATAAACAACTCTTACCTTAGAACCAACAGCTCCAGTCTCTCCCTTTGCACCATCAAGACCTGGATAACCCTAAAACATTGCACACAGAGACAGTGCATAGTTAGGAAACCAATAATAAGAGCACAAACAATAACCAAACCTAATTTTCCTGGAAATCTTCAACAAACAAACAAACACACTCACTCTGTGTCCCTTGATGCCGGGCAGACCAGGAGTTCCTGGGAATCCACGAGCTCCCTACAATAGAGGAGAGATGATGCACAAGTTTAATATACAGTGGAGGGAACAAAGATAAAGCAGAGAGTATGAAATAATGTTAATGTCAAGATTTCCTCCCCGGGTCGGGAACAATTTTACAACAAGTTCTAAAGCAAATTAAAGTGTCAGATGGGGTGGAATTTTTTTTTTTTTTTTTTTTTTTTTTCCGCCAAACAAATTTTTCAAAAGTTAAGTCCTGTTTCAGTTCCACCTAATATTGGTCACTAAATGCTCAGATTCCTGGCTTGAGATGATAAATGACTCCATCTAAACTCAAAATATTTATCACAGTATTAAATATCTGAAAGTGTTACAGTAACTTTCCGTTTTTAGCACTAATCAAAATTTAGATACGCTTAGTCTAGATTTCTATCAGTCGTGCTTTATTGTATAATCAGTATACAGTTAAATGTAAAACTACGCTGACAGTTTGAGTTGATTTAGGCTCAGTAACAGTAGTAGTTGTGTAAGAGTTCATAGATGTTGGGCAGTTCCCACAAATCTTGTTTTATTGCCAATGAATCAGCTTCAGTCTGAGAGCTAGTATAAGAAACTCTTGCACCTCATTATGATACTGATTGCTGGCCACCAAAGAGACAAACGAAACAAAACCTTTCAGTATATAAAGTAAGGCCTCCCTTTCGCAAAATGCCCTGTTCATAGAAGAGTTGGAATGAATCCACAGAACTGAGAAACCTCACCTGAGGTCCAGTAGGTCCACGCTCGCCTGATTTGCCAGGTTTGCCAGCTTCACCCTAAAACACAAACGGGGAGGGAAAGTTGTGTAAAATAAAAATATAGTTAAAATACACAATAAATTGTGTCAATTTGTTAATTTCATGTAAGTGCTGCCTTTTAAAATGTCAAATACTGTAGTATAGTTAATATTGTTGACGTGAGAGTCAGCACCCCTAGTGGACACAATGTGATATGTCATGTCTGCTGCCATCATGTGGCTAAAAGTAGAAATTACACTTTGATGTCTGTCACTCCTTTGTAAGGTAAATAAGCAATAGACATGATGAATGTCTAAATGTATGGCAGTAATGAAACATCTTATCTCTCATAGCTGTTGTGTTGGCTTAACCCTGAATTGCAAATTTTGATGGAAAGAGTATGGACAGTACAATGTAAAATACATTTGCAACATTTCTTAAAAAAAAAAAAAAAAAAAAAAAAAAAATTCTATGGTAGTGTAGCAGTAATAATACCCAGCTACAAAAATATCAGACACTGTAGTTATAACAAGATGCTGAAAATAACATTCAGAAATAAAGGTTATGAAATGGTAGAGTAGTAATTAGAGAAATATAGTTATACTAAAACAAAGAGCTATCAGAGACCAATAAAATCAATTAATGATGGAGACACTGTGATTTATACTTTATAATAGTATACTAAACAAATTTTAAAAAATCAAAGCAGTATTTCTTTGTTTTTATGAGAATATGTGTTAAAAGGCCACAAACGGGAAATCAATACTCAGCATAATTCACCTATGACAATCATAACAGTGACACAGTTCTTGTAGTTCCTGTAGTCAGAAAAGGCCTCAAGAGAATTTCTTTCTTTCTCTGGTGGTTTAAGGTCAAATTTAAAGAGGCCCCATTCAAGTGATTTTCAAGTGAATGGGGAAATTGGTCTCAGACATTTGGACCCCATCTGTATGTATTTCTAGTTCTATGAAGTTGTGAGATACTTACATCATCTCCAGGTTTTCCAGAAGGTCCAGGGGGGCCACGGGGACCCATGGGGCCCTATTATTATGAGTAGAGAGAAAACAAGCAAAGGTGAGACACAGTTACCATTTATAACCAACAGAGGGCAGCATTTTGAACTTTGGGTCAAAATTTATAGCCTGTGGTGACAACTATTGCTCTCCTTGACAGCAAACTTAATGAGACACATAAAACAACCTTCTTTACGTGACTTTAATAATCATTCAACCTGTACATATTAAACTTACTGACATAAGCTGCCATTAATAATGTGTTTACTATTAAGTTAATCAAAAACGGTTATCTTGGTCATCTGAAACACATTGAACATTGCTTTATTAATATGAGCATCTCTTTGTACACACTGAAGGATTTACATTCCTGACAATATTATGACTCTTCATGACAGTGTTATTCAATAAGAAAAGGTCAGAATCAGCAGGATTTATAGAGGAGATTAGGCCAAGAAGATGGAACAAATATCCTCATTATAAAGTTCAGCTGTTTCCAGTCTGTCTCTCTTTCTGTCTGCCAATTTCTTCCTTAGGCTTCTCACTTATCTATTGGTCTATTGGTCCTATCTTTATTTTGACAACTAGATGACCTTACTCTTTTCTTCTGTATTAGTCTGTCTTGAGTAAGCAAGTGAAAATGTAGACAAAACAAAACTCTGAAGTGCTCATATTGAATAAAACACTGACCCGCAGTAACATAAGGGATGTTATATTAAAAATAGAAATATATTAAAGACATGTTGTTAATTTTCTACTCTGATGAAAAAAATCCCAAAACTGTCTCATTACATTTTCAAAGGCTAAAATTATCTCTGCACTTCACAAACACTTCACTGTCAAGTTATTTTCTGGTAGGAAACTTGATTTTAATTGCTCATAATGATGTGCTGGCAAGTAGGGCACCTCCACCTGCTTATCTGAACTCCACAGGAGCAGATTAACACAGCAGTGGGGAGACCCTGAATTGTCTACCTGCTGAGGGAACGGGAAGGACAAGGATAGTGTAAACTACAGGAAGGGTAAGAAAGGGTAAAGTGTGTGCAGCGAGGAAATAGAGAAAATTCCGAGGAGGAATTGTAAGAAAAACAGAAAATGAAAACTAATGGAAGGGCTTAAGGCTTAATTCTGTCTGAGAGTTATTTGAGGAGAATAAAAATGAGCAGGAGAGGTACCCTGCCTTTCACCATTAGATGTCAGGCTTCACACAGATGTGAGTTTGTGACTGTGAGGACTGACCAACTGTGAGGGTTGTAAAAGTTGAAATGTAAGGAGCTGGCTAGTCAAATACAGGATATATAAGTTAGTGGCTGGCAATGAAAGGTTAGAAAGTGTTAATGGAACTAAAGTATAGCTACAATGGGGCAGCAGTAGTAAGGTTTCCACATTGTAAAATTGAATAGGATAAGGTTGAACAGACTGTCCACTTCAGTGGTTTTGGTTCTTTTTGCTTTTTTTTTTTTTTTTTTTTAATTTTTTAAATAGCATCCTGTCTCACTTGCACACACTATACTGTATCAACAATATCTGATTTTCCTTTTTACTTTACCTGTTGAAGTCATTTGAAAGCTAATAGTGATTTTGTGGATGATGCCATCCTTTTTAAAAAGTTAGACACGAGTAGAGGGAGATGGATGAAAAAGAAAAGAAGAAGAGAGGCTTATCGGCGCCTGGAGGGGAGGGGAGACATCTAAAGAGGTTATGAAAAAGGCTGTAGAGCAGGAATTTATAATAAACCATGTGATGTGGACTGTGGAAGGAGTAGCACTCTTTGGGACACTTACAGATTGTCCGGGCTCGCCAGCCTCTCCTGGGTTGCCTTGGAAACCTTGTGGGCCCTGAGATGTAGAAAGAAGAGACAGGCTGTTTGATGAGAGTGTAACTTTTTTATATACACAATGGCAAACAAGAAGCTAACAGGAAAAAAGACTGTGGACTGATCATGAACTACTTTAATAACTGAATAAGTGTTTTTGTAATTTTTAAGCAAAAGTTCACTGATGTGAATCCTTGATAGCAACACGACATGTTCAAAACAGTTTCAATATATCAACTGTGGGCTTTAGGAAATCATGACAAGAGCATTTTCCACTGTTTTGATATTTTATTGACCAAACAATTAATCAGTTCATCAAAAAAAATATTAATTTGTTTTGATTTGAATAAGTCTTATGTAGGAAGTCTCTAAATATGTGTAATTTGTAGGGATGCAACTAAGAATCATTTTCATTATTAATTAATTTACAAGGTATTTAAATGGAGTGAAAAATGCCCATTACAACTTCCTGAAACCCGAAACCCATTCTTCACATGTCTTGTTTTGTCCGACCAAAAGTCCAAATCCAAAAGGTGTTCGGTTTAGGGGCAAATTCCTCACACTGAAGAACATGAAACCAAAGAATGTGTGGGTTTTTCTTTTTTTTTTTTTTCACTGTTTTTGCTTGAAAAATGACTGAAGCAGTTAATTGATTATCAAAATAGTTGCTTATTTTTCTGATGATCGACTCATGGATCAATCAGTTGATCGTTTCAGCTCTAGGCATTTGTAACAGATGCCACTACCCTAACCCTAATTCAATTTCACATCTTAATTTACAGTATATTTTATTTAAGGTAAACACAAGAAACTTGTGCTACATAAAAAGAAGACTTGGAGCATCTATACATTTAGCAAAATCGACATCTGCAGCAGCCCAGAGTAGAAACACACAAGCAGTCGTTACAAAACTACTTCTTCGTTAAATTTCTGTGTCTGTTTGTCTACATTGCAAACTGCAGCTTTTTTAAGTGACACTTCTTCCCTACAAATGTCAGGCAACCTGTTTCCTATCTAAACGCAGTCGTAGGTGCCCAAGAAGTAAATACTTCTCTCCCAATGTGGGCTTTGGGTGATAAAACCATCAAGTTGAGGCAAGTCAGCTGGCACTGCCTAAAACTTAATAGCTTTACTCTGGAAGTTAGAGCTCAGTTGCAGGCAGGAACAGAAAAGGGCAGGGGAAGTCGGGGATGGAAGGTGAAGCCCAGTAGGCTCTGTGAGAGGTAAATTGTCAGGTGTTCTACAGTTTGTCTGGGTCGTGGCATAGGAAAAAGCCCCGGAGCCTGCAGCTGGGAGACGAAGGGTTCTCCGTGTGCCACCCTCCTCCATAAAACAGCAGACACTCGCAGTTAAAACAAAGTGTGTGTGAGTGAACATTCATCTCCGATGTATGGTGATATGCTCTCTGCTGGTCATTTTCTTGGTCATTATTGTTGTTAAATTATAAATAGATATTAATCTAACTCTTGTTAAATACACTCAGGGGGTGTAGACACTGTGGCATACTGTATGTACGCAGCATCAAGCACATTACAACTCTTAAGATTCAGTCTTCAGTATCCTGTCAGTGACTGAACACAGGGTCTCGTCTACAGGCTTGTGTGTTGTTTGGGGAGGAGGTACAGGAGGTACTTACAGGTGCTCCGGAGGGGCCAGGTGGTCCTCTGGGTCCCATAGGGCCCTGAGGGGAAGAAAACAGACAAGAGACACACCATCAGGCTAACAACATATAATCACAGTTTAAACTACACAAACACAGGGTAGTGCACAATTATTTTACACATTTTGCAATTCTGTTTAAGTGTATTAGGAAGAAATCCTGCACTCTTCTCTTGTCCACTTAAATTCTGTCAGAAGCTATAAAAAAAAAAAAAAAACCATTTCACCTGCTTTGCCCTAAAGCTACACAAAACTCAACGGCTCTACTTGTCAAATCCATAAATCGTTTGAAATTCCTCAGTGGCATTCAGACTTTCTGCTGCTCTCTATCACTCTCTTTTCACTTGTTTTCACCCCCCTCCCCTTTCTTTTTCTGTCAGCTCCTTCTCCCCAAGTCCTGTGTGTTTCTGTAGTTCAAAGGTCATCAGCGGTAGTGCTGTAATCTTAAAGGAAGCGCTTGAACTCTACATGACTTCTTTCACTTTGACATGGAATGAAAAACAACATAATACTGAGCTATCCGGGTTTAGAGAAATTCCTCATCCCAGAGATGTGAGATTTCAGGCACCAGAATAGGACGAGGTGAGGTTTCTTAAACTAAATTTTCCCCAACTCAACCTTAATCTCCTCAGCGAGTGCTTCTGGCTGGAGTCACATGCCTAAGTCATTTCTACTTTAGCTTCATGCATCAGTGCTCAACAAGAGAAAATCACATTCTGTGGAGGTGATGAGCCAAATCTTCATTATACACTCACATACACAAAGAAAATCAGCCGTATAAGAGAGAACAATGGGGCTTTATGAGTTGCTGTCAATAAAGTTTCACAAGATTCCATCCTCTAAGTAAGTTAAGAAAAATGATTCAGATTACTTGGGACAGCTTTCCTCATGGATGAAAACATATTCCTTTCAGTAGGCTTGCTTTTATAACCCCTCATTTCAGCATCATGGTTATGCTTAAAAAAAAAAATCAGGCATGGCAGCCAAAGAAAACGTCACAGCACGGCACAGTGGTCCTCAGAGGGGAATGAAAGTCACCTTTCAGTGGGTGTGGGAACCCTTCACCACAGCGGGTAGAAACTTATCAATGGGGCTCTATATCTTCAGGAACTACTGAATGTGTGTTTGAGGGACAAGCATATGTGTGCTTATGTGTGTGTGCATACATTTCAGTAAGAGTGTTGTTTGAGGGTTTGGTATGTAAGTGTATGGATATGATTTGGGGTCGTGTGTGTGTGTGTGTGTGTGTGTGTGTGTGTGTGTGTGTGTGTGTGTGTGTGTGTGTGTGTGTGTGTGTGTGTGTGTGTGTGTGTGTGTGTGTGTGTGTGTTTGGGGTGTTGTGATTGAACATCAGTCCAGTCTGTTCTTTCACTGCTCTCCCCCAGCAGGCTGGTAAACGCCAAAGTAAATGTGGGCTGGCTTCAAAAAGGCCCAGCACTGTGGTGCGCTGTCAGACATGTGGAAGGACAGTCAGTAGGAGTGCAGCCACACACACTGCTGCTAGCTGTGGGGATCTGATTGACTCCAGCCGCTGACGCCCCCCCTCCCACACAAACACACCATCCACCCCTCCTGGTGTCTCAAACCTCTGCTGGGCTGAGACACTGCCAAGCCGCTCTGTGGCTCTCTAAACCAAAATAGCTCCCAGTGTGCTCCTCACTCCATCTCAGGCAGGCTGCCATGCCAGCTAACCGACGGCAGCAGTGGTTTTTCAGGGGTTTGGAGTATAATGACAATCAATGGCTGTTTCCTCAATTTATAAAATTACCCCTTGTTGCTCCATGTGTGTTTATTTGTCTTCAGGACGCAGAATTATTTTCTTCAGCACTTGGGAAACTTCTCACTTTTATCTCTGACGTTTCTCTCAAAACCATTTTTACAACATATGCAAGGCTATATATCAGTTGGACTAGTCTTAAATCGGTAGTCTGCGTAGTTTCCTCCCAGCCTTGATGATTTTAAATCCTACATGGGTATCTCCTCTTCTGGTGACGAACAATGGTGATGATGTGTCCATCTCGTAGTTTACAAATTTGATAACCATGTGATGCTTCTCTGGTTCACTTAAGGAAGTCCACAAAGGTCAAAGTGCAGAATCAGCCACAGAAAAAAAGAAAAAAAAACCCCACTGGAGCTGGTTGGCATTCAGCATTTTACTCCAACACCTTGAGATGTTGCAGATGTTGTCTGATGCTGAATTTTAACCCGGGTCTTCATGTGGAGAGACAAGTCTGTCTAAGCACTCGGCTTTGCTCCTGACCGCTCAAACTGTTGCATCCTAGCAGATTCATAAGCAGCTGACTGTTTAAAAAAAAAAAAAAAAAAAACAAAAAACAAAAAAAAACCCAAAAAACACAGGAGTGGCAGCAGCTCTCATCATCACTCGCTCACCATTGGTCCTTGCATCACACCCATCTGTGCGCCGCCAGCCTTCTCGTCAAAGCCACCAGCCATCTGAGCAGCAAAGTTCTGAAAAAGACAAAAAGAAAATTAGTGAACTGAAGCTTTTAAAGTCATCTGATGTCACATTGACTGCAGGGTAAAAAGCATCTGTTTGGAATAGACTGAAAAGAAAACAAAAATGAATATGAAAAAAAATCAAATTGCATCAACTTTAAAACTGAGCTTTTGCTCTTTCAGTGTCCATGATGCAAAATTGAAGTATCTTGTATTGTTAAATGTGTTGTCATTGATGTGCAGAGTTTGGAGGGTGCGGTGTCACTTTGGCAGGATAGGGGCTGTCAGCAGCAGAGCTTATTATGTGAATCCTGATGCAGACAGAGGAGAGACAGAGGGCATGTGAACAGTTTTCATCTCTCTCTCCTTCACAAAGACTCTCCTTGTCTCCCCCCTCCAAGAAAGGCTCTTTCCCCTTCCCCTCCCTGGGTCTATCATACTACCTCCTGCCCTTCCACCTCCCCTCCCCTCAGTCCACCTCCTCCCTTCTTTTCTCCTGCGAAGAATGAGAGGCATTCGATCTATTCTCTCTCTCTGCATCCACTCGCTGTTGTCTTTCGGCCTCCTCCCATTGCCAGCAGTTTCCCACATCTTTTGTGCTCTTGAATTCTTCCCTGCTCCATTTTACCATTCTCTCTGCTTATTCCACCCATTCAAAGTGAACCCGCTCTTGGCCCTGCGTCAGTGTTCGACCTGTCAGCTCCTGCGTCTGCAGTGAATGCCAGTTCGCCACCCCTACTTGTCATGAGATACTTACTCCGCCGAGGCCAGGGGGTCCATTAGGTCCTGGAGGTCCAGGGGGGCCGGGGTTTCCGGGGGTGCCAGGCTCACCATCTCTGCCACGGGGACCAGGGGTTCCCTGAAATAGATAAATAAATAAACAAAAAATCTATAAAAAGGAAAAGACCTAAGGTAGTTTCATAATGAGTACTTGTTATTTGTAGTGACTCATGGCAGATGACCACTGCACATTGTTTTCATTATCACTTAATCTTTAAATTTATCATTTAGTCCAAAAAAATGTGAGAAAATTGCAAAAAGTGCCTATCACAATTTCCAAATTCAAATGTCTTTGTCCGACCAACAGTCCAAAACTGAAAAATATTAATTTTCTATTATAGAAAACTAAGAAAAAAACAAATATTCACATTTGAGAAGCTGCATCCAGAGAAGTTTTGGTATTTTTACATTAAAAATAAAATATCTTAATCTTAATTATATTCTTATGCAATGTCCCTTTTTGACAACTAAAGAAAGACACCTATTTGAAATCTAATGCAAATGAATATTACACCTCCTTGATTAAAAATCCTCCTGTTTTGATCTTATCGTTATGTCAACTATAAATACACCTAGCCAAGTAACAAGGACTTTCCAAGCATATATGAGTACAGAAAAAGTGTTAAATGATAATTGTTACAACTCAGCATTGATTCATTTTCGGCCTGTGTGCCAACACTTGAACTCAGAAGTACTTTGGATAAATTATTACACAGTTGCTGGCAGACGATACTCTGCTGGACTACATTTGTCAGATACTGTTGACAGAGGCCTAATGTTCAGTTGAACCTACTCCAAACTGCACTGACGCTCTACATGAGGGAACTCGACTACACCTGATACACCAGTAACAGTGATCCATCAGGACTGAAGTTTATCTTTATGAACTCAACCACGCTGGACATTTAAAGGTTAAAAAAAAAAAAAGCTGATGAAACAGGTTAAACTTTTATACCAATTGCAAGTTATACAATTCAATACAAAATACAGATTTATTTCCTGCAGGGCTGTTGTGCATGTTGAAGATTTATCAGCCCAAATCAGACAACCTGGCATACCTCTGTGCATGTAGTGACAAATTACCCTGCAAGGGGATCCTGAACAAAGAATGTGTACTTAACCTCTGCTAGCCAAAACTCAGTCCACCTTGTGCTTAAATCTACATAAACAAGACGAGCACACGACATAAACTCAGCGCCTGCAGCCATTATCACGTACAAGTGCTGTTGCATTAATGTGATGATCAAAGCCAGGCGAGTGCGGCGGCGCTGATTTCCCACACTGACTGATTGACTGAGTGAGAGGCCTCCGAGAGAAGCGGAGGTTTACATTATGAGAACCCGACAGTCCCACATCTGTTAAACAACCCAGACCACACAGCCTAATGGAAACGACACATGACTAGTTAGACTGAGCTGCTCAGTCAAAGGCTGCCATTCTGCAAACCTGCAAGCTATAGCAGGTAGCCCCACCCCCACCCAACCTCCACCACCGCCCCCAAAGACCTAAAGCTATCACATTCAATAGGACGCACTGTACTTCTTAAGGGAGAGAGTTTTCTTTTTCTTTTTCTTTTTTTTTTTTTTTTTTTTAAGGGTCAGGGCGAAACACTTTTCAAACTGACCTTCTCTCCCTTCTCTCCTCTTGATCCACGGGGTCCTTGCTCTCCTGGTGGGCCCTGGGTGAACAGGAGACAGTGAATTAGTAACTTCAGGTGTGATCTCAGTATGTGAGTTAAAGAGACAGATGCAACTTGTGTTAAATTTCAGATCTTGGGAGTCTGGCAGTCTCTTTCTGTCTTGCATGGATAGAGGTAGTACAGAATACTCTCTACACACAGCGAGTTTTAAAAGCTTTCTAAGGAAAAAATGGACAAATACAGAAATAGGTGCATACCATAGGGCCAGCAGGTCCTCTTGGTCCTACAACCTGCACAAGGGAAGAAAATAGAGAAAATATAAAGATATCTGCATTATACAATGTTGACTATCTTTGCTAAAATGTTACCCTCAATCTTTGAAGTCATTTAAGTGCAGAATATGAAGGCGTGTCGGAGTGCTCAAACTGAATCCTCTTGAAATTTACGCCCATTACTAAAACGTACATTTAGCAGATGTATTTACACATGTGAGGTTTAGATCTCCCTGGACATGAAGGGAAACATTATCTGGCTCCCATCAGAGCAGACCTGTTAATTGCTAATCTCTTCAGGCAAAGCATTATCAGAAACATACAATAAACAATGCCTTCTTATTTCCTGCCATGAACTTGTGTTCCCTCAAATGGGTAAAGCATTTCCAGGTGCAGCTCTGCAGCAGCAGGGAGTTTTCCCTCTCTCTCTCTTTCTCTCTCTCTCTCTCTCTCTCGCTCCCTGGCCTATGAAGATCTTTATGGAGGATTGTATGGAGGAGTTATTGTGCTTGGCTGTCTTCCTGATGGGTGGGCTAACAGACCTGCCTCCTCTCTCTCTTTCTTTCCTTTGTAGACTGGCAGCATACAGTCTTTGAATTCTTCAGTTATTTCATAATACTGCATTACGTTACTTGTTTCTTTATTTAGTAAAAACTATTACAAGCATCCACAGTCCTGAATAGTGCGCTACCAACAGTGAGGGAATGTAACTAAGTACATTTATTCAAGTATTTTGAGATACTTCCATTCCATCCTGCTCCTACTCCACTAAAATTTCAGAGGAAAATGTACTTTTTACTCCAACACATTTATCAGATATCTGAAGTAATATTGCAGATTAAAATTGGTTTATAAAATGTGATGCACTCGTATAGATTAACCTACTTAAAATAAAATAGTTCAACCTAACAGTAAAGTGCTACTTACACATTGATGCATCAGTAATAATAATCTAGTAGTATATAATAATATAAGACTCACAGGGCCCATTTTTCAGAATTTCTACTATGACTTTTGTTAAAATACTTACATACTTTCCATTGCATTGACTGTTACTTATAGTGGTGTCTCTTTATATTGCAGTATTGTTACTTTTTTCTGAATACTTGCTTCACCAGTGGCTACAAATAAGGGTTGTAAGTGTTTCATGTGAGGCTGAAGATGTGAGATCTCTATCACTTAAACCATTTCACTAATGAGCATTTTCAAATTAAAAGAATGGTTAAGTTGTATTTTCAGTAAAGGGGGTTGTTTGGTGTCAACTTACATCAGTAATGTCTCCAGGTTCACCTTTCTGACCCTGATATTGAAGAAATAAAGCAGCAATTAGCATTAGGACAACAAAATTGTGTTCAACATTTTTGATCTTTTCTCACCCACATAATTTTAAAAGTACTTCCAATGGAAAACTTGCAGTTTTATCAGGAAATTGGTCAACAGCCAAATGTTGAAAAATAAGTATCCCCTACAGTATCATCAGACACATAAATATGGCACACAGTGTGGGGCAGGAAATAACTATAATCCATCTGGCAAAGCTTTTTCACATCAAAGTCTCGTTGAATCCATAAACTACAGCCCCCCCCCCCCGCAGCACTGATATCTGTGTCTGGGACAGATACTGATTTAATTGCAGGTGCTGGAGAGCTTCATTTCACAGACACACACAAACACACACGTACAGCCTCAAGATCACATACGCAGACTAATCCATAAACAAACGCACACGTACGCACACGTACACACACACACAGTGTCTTAATATCCCACAATAGTCTCACCTTAGCTCCAGGTACTCCTGTTATGTGGTCGGGAGGGGTAGAGGGGAAAAACAGATTGTGGTTAGTGACTGGCTTATACAGAAACAATCGAGGAGGGTTGCACAATATTTCCCAGAAGCCCTGAAAGTCTGTACATGCTTTTAACCAGTTGTACTTTCCTAAATTAAACTACTCTAAAGACCACCACCAAATCACACTTGTTGTACCCAAAGAGCCCATCAGGATTGAAAAAGTGTTGGCTGAATCACCATCTTAAGAGCTCAAAGCAAAAGCAAAGCAGCTGCGAGTAAAAGAGACTCATAGGAAGCAAAAGCATTGGAAGAGCCTGTGTAAACTACATGTTTTCATTACAATATTAAACTGTATTGTTAGCCAGAGCTGGATTTTTGTTTTTCTATATTTCAAAGCATTGTAATGAGCATTGTTAGGTAGCAATATTGGTCCATTATGAGTTTGCACACTTTGTAGGTAGGGAAATGAAGTAAAATGGATTTATTTTTTTCAAAATATTTGGTGTTAAGTGCCAATATGACACCCACTTTTATGTACTAATTCCAAAACAGCATGCTCCTGATTTGTAGCAAAAAACAAGCCAAACTTCTCAAATATTAAATGTTGTCTAAATACAAGTAGCCATAAGACATACACGGTAAAATAGTCTAAAATCTTTCAATTTTGATTGAAATCTGTTTCAAGAATAAGTAAACATTACATATTTGATCTGACAATCAATGCCAACTTTATGTACCTGACGGTGTTAGATAATCTGTCACCTGGACAAATTCCTGTTGTATTGAGAGTTGATAGCCAGCCCGGGTTTTAGGTGATTGATAACTTGAAATGATACTTTACTTGTTACATACTTCTTACTATAGCACTTAGCTTTGCCTTGAATGGAGGATAAGTATTGTATAAAGCATTTTAATTCAATTAGCATGCATTGCAAACAGTGACACTTCTGATTTCATTCATGCTCCTCAACCAAATTTGTCAACATTTCCAAAGCTGACCAAAATGCTCCCTGTTTAACAGGAGGCAAATGGTAGTTTCAAAAGTGGCAAATAACTCCTTCAAAAAGCCTCAACCCTCAGTCAAGTGTCAACCCTCAGTCGTTTTTTTTTTTTTTTTTTTTTTTTTTTTTCTTGCCATCAGATCTGCAGAAATCCACAGAGAGGATATAGAGTAGAAATGCGAGGCCGTGTCTGCTTGACTGAGGTATTTCCTTAATGGCTGCCACATGTTTTCATGATACTCAGGGAAGGACAGAGTATTCAAACAAGATGGGGCCAAGGTGAGCCAGCTATAGAAAAAAGGCGATGAGGTAGCATTTCAACGAAATCTCAGATGTGTCACTGTTGTTTATTTCTTATCATTTGTTTGCTTTGGGGATAGAACAGTTTTCAAATCAAAGGGTGACATACAGCAGAGGCCTGATTTATAAAGGTTAAACTGCACTTGGCCAACTTTTGATTGATACTAAACTGTCCATGCTTCATTTTCTCCCCAAAATAAACAACATGATGTTGTACAGTAATTTATTTATGAGAGGTGTGAGATAAATAAATTACAACCAATGGGCGTAGATGTGTCAGCTGCGCAGATGGGGCAACACTCTCCAAATGGGATTTCAGGTTTGGGGCAGTCTTTTAGCTCCTCGCAGACAATTTCATCACACAGGACGGTTCCAGTGTCACACACACAGATGCGACAAGGCTCTGGTTTCCATACGTCCTTGTCGCTATAGCGTTGTCCGTCCTGTAAACAGCTAAAAGCATCCTCCTCTGTGTGTGCGATCATAGCAAGGGACACACAGAGGCCCAGGCAGGTAGATGGTGGGAGGAAAAAGAAGATTATGCGTCAGGTGTGAATAGCAGTCACTGCAATATGTAACTCATAAACAAGTATAGTATTTACTGTAAGTCATAAGATATGCTTGAGATAGGAAGGAAACCAAATGTTTTGTTGAGGTGGGAAACGCATATGCAGTACAATAACAGGTCCAAAGTGTTAATACAAAAAAGACAAAATGAAAAACTAACCCACCAAACATTTTTGTTTGCTTAATAGGAAAGTCATTTGATACTTCATTGATCCTTGTGAGAACATGTCTAAGCAAAGCATAAGGTCAGCTACAGACCAGAGTGACTGAAGCTGGTTGGGATGAACTGCATTGTTCAGTGGGACGTCAGCAGGGCAGATGCAACAAAAGCACTTGAGCTCTTGTCATCTGGCTCTTTACAGCTGATCTCCCACCCACTGATGAACAATTTTATCAATAGATATTTCCTTATCAGCACAATTTCAACAAATAAAAAATATTGTGCCGCGTCAAGGTCCCAAAACTAACCTTAAAAATAAACAAAAAATCTCATCATTACATCAATGAATTACCAACACTGAGTCCAGTTATTGACCAGTACGTGCAATATCTAAAGTAGCCACATGGTGGTAGTGTAACGCCACAGATTCACAATGAAGCTGGGTAAGACCAGCAGGAAACCTCCAATAACTTCACAGGAGCTGGAGACCATGTGCCCAAATTCCTCAACAAGTTAAATATAGGGCTCGTTTACATTGCGGGAGACACCCTAATTTACTGCAAAGCAGACAGACTTTGCATTCAGTAAATGAAAAATGTTTGGATTTTTTTTTTTACAGACCACAGCTTGGTAAATAGAGCAAATAGAGTAATGTGATGGAGGTGGGGCATGTTTCAATACAGGTACTGTACGCAGTCTAAAGTACAGCACTCAAGAAAAGTTAACAATAGACATAGGTAATTAGCCATATTCCAGTTCATTTTACAGTCTGGCAGCTTAGTCAATAGTCAACAGAGGACCAAACACTTGCTCAAAGAAATGCTCTGATTAGAGCCACTGACCATGCACCACGGGGTGAAAGTGTCTGACGTATCAAAAGAAAGGCCTCAGGGTGCAGAGAGGGTGAGAGGAGAAGGGGCAAGTACAGTAGCTATATTTACCTTTGAGCGCTGCTTAAGTCTAGGTAACCTAACGGACCTCAGCAGCAATGAATGAGGTCTTTCTGGAAAGGGACAGAGTGGGCAATTCACAAACTATTGCCTTGTATAAACACGGGGCACATTTTAAACCCCATCTGGAAGCCATAGCTGTGTCAGATGCCAGTTCCAGCACGTCAGGAAAAAGAAAATGGTCAGCTTTCATGCACATACCTTGTGGTTTTGACATTTAGTTTTACAGGCCTGGATGTACTATCAAAGGCCTGCACCTGTCCTTTCACTGACTCGGGTATGAAAGATTCTTCTGATATGAGATATTCTGGGACAAGGGCTCCTCTATCTGCGGGAGAGCTGATAGAAAGCTGGCTTTTCGTCACTGAGGATAATTTCTAAGTCTCCTCTCCCATGTGTTGGCAGAAGTACTGTTTTCCAGGGAGGTAAAATGAACAATGAAAATTGTAAAGTGAACCCAGGTGTAGTAACTTTTAGGCCTCGATCGAGCTTTAACCCCTGTCTGATTAGCTCCTCACCTGCATGTACAGGTCAGTCAGTGGCCTCAAAACTGAGAGCTGAACAACTGACCCCTGTCCTCTCTGGGCCATTGCGCCTGCTGTGCTGAGGTCACAATCAGACCTCTTTACCACTTGAGCGTCTCCCAGAAAAAATTTCTGCCACCAGTTAACGCAGAGGAAAGGGCTTTCATTATATCCAGGGGCCTACATCTCAGAATGAGTAACCTGAGACTTGCAGTTGCTTTGGCATGAGCATTTTCCCCCTTTTTTTCACATTCCTCTTGAAAAAACACCTTTTCTTTGCTTTAAAAGCTCCGTAAACCTGACTTATTGTATACTGAGAAGACTGCACTTCTCAGTATTACAATAAAAAAAGTCCCTGTCTTATATTTTTCCAATCACCTCTCTCTAGCACCCTGGCTCTGTCTCTCTCTGGGCTGACTGTCACAGCTTATGGGTAATCTTTTAAGCAGATGGAAACCCTGAAATCATATGGAACATTATTTCTGGCCCCAAATCTGCTGGCATACCTTAACTCTCACGTCTCTTGCGGATACTAAAATCAATAGTGATGATGAATAATCCCACTCCGATATAATTTAAAAAAAAAAAAAAAAATGCAGAGACAGAAGAAAGTCTGCAGGTATGGACAATAATAGCAGGGCCATTTGATTCTTAATGGAGTGTTTTTATGGAAATTTAGATTTTTAGTCCACCTTTCCGCCTCAACAAGCCAGGATCTGCCTGGATGCCCTCTGACAGCAATGGAATGTGAACACTTTTCACCAAAAGCCCTTGAGCCTGACCACCTTTCACTTTTCGCCCATCCCCTCCCCCCCCTCTCACACTCTATATTAAGTGAATCTGCAGTTAAAAGGAGAGCTTGTCAAGGCCCCTAAAGCACCCACAGGTGTCTGGCAGCTTAATTTAGGAAAGAAAGGGGGGGTCGGGTGAGGCATTGAGCACCACTGTAGTGGATCAAAATCTGAATCTAGTGATCTCCGCTTTCCAAAATGTAACTGAGAATGTAAACTTTGACAAGAATGGGGGGAAAAAAATACTGCGGTTAACATAAGTACCCGAATAACTACATTACCAAGAAAACAAATTCAGCTTTGTGCGCCTTATTTCGCGTAAACGTCCCACATCCCTCCATCCATTCCATCACTTTTACGCACGTCCACAGCTCTGATATACTGAGTTTTGTCACAGCTCCTAGATACAGTAATATCAGTACTTTTGGTAGACAGGCGGTGCACAGCTATCGTCAATCAAAAAAATAACTTTACCTGCAACAGAGAACCCAAACAAGAATGAACTTTCTGTGCGTAAAAGTTGCGAGGGAGATGACAAAATCACTGCAGGCACCAGAACAGCCTCAAAACTTTTCCAAATTGCTTATAGATGAACATATTTGAACTTTCGCTTTCCATATGCACCTTATGACAATTTAAGCTTTTCTTCATTAAAGCTCTGAGAAAAATAAAAACGGTCACTTACGGTCGTCCTCCTCCTGACATCTCACAACGGCTAATAGACAGACTTGGGTTGCTACAAGTAGCAGTACAGTCCTGGAATCCATAAAGCTGAACATGTCTAAATATTAGACATGCAGGGCCCTTGAGGGAGAAAGAAGGGTGCGAAGGGAGCGTTGGCTTCTCTCAGTTTTTAGTGTGTGTCCCCAGTTACAAAAGCCGAACCATTCGACATTCACCCTTTCCAAAAAAAAAAACGATGGGGGAATCCAGCGGCAGGACCCGGACCTGCAGCAGAAACTCAGCACCGACCGCTTCAGGCCAGACGCTGTAGTTTTATGTCCCCGTTGCCTTCAATGAATCTTCGTATATTCCCAAATATCAGCCCGGCCCCTTACCCCCTGTCAGGCTGAAATCTGAGCCCCGTTTCCCTCCCATTCTGTCTCCCAGGTTCCATTATTCCAGTCCCAGACCACTCCTTTCTCCACGTGCTGCTACTGAACCCAAAAAAACTGAAACTTTTTTTTTTTCCCCCCCTTTGGTGCCTGCCCCCCCCGCCTTGTTCATCGAAAGCATAGCGATGTCAGAGTTGTTTCGTTACGCCAAATGAAGGCGCTCCTTCTGTATTTTGGTATATGCAGTCTAATAGATAAAGTCTAGTTCCAGTTCCAAGTTGTTGTGTAGCTATAATGAGTTGGGATTTAATATTTGCAAGGATGCTAAACGGTTATATTGTCATCAGTTTATGAAAATACAATAAAACAGTGAAAATTCGTGTTACAGAGACACATAGAATCATATTTGGGATGGATTTGATGAGCTGTGGTGAAACTCACAGAAGGTAAACATATCCTAAAGTAAAATTAAGCCGCCAAAAGCCTAGCCAGTGTCACTGACATTTAAAGTTCCCCTAAACTTGAAATATTAAACTAAGAGAGTGCCATGACCACACAGAGGAAAGGCAATTGTGGATTTTGAAAAGTGATAATAAAAGCCCCAAAAACCTTTTCACACATAATTTATTATCCCTGTAAAATTAATGAACACAAATCATGCTCAAATACTGTAATACACAAGAAATGCATGACGCCTATAGAGATGTGTTGCATTTTATTAATCCACCAATGTATTATGAAGTCCCGTAACCCAATATTATTACACTTTCAGGGCACTGTAAGTTCATATTATTACTTCACACTTAATGGTCCAGCAATTCATGGACATGAACTTACTTTTACTGCAGATCACAGACTGATGTGACCCTTTGGTCAAGCTGTAAAAATGATATGAGGATAGATGTTTCCCCCAGATCAGCTTCTCCATAAGTGAGCAGTTCATTTGTTAGGAAGCTTTATACTTTTACACTTATTTTGAGCCACAACAAGTCGTGATATCCTGCATTTATTCTGGCAGGCCATGATCAGTCATGCTGTATTTGAAGTTTAGCACTGTAACAATTTGTCATTTGATTGATTAGTTGATTGGAAGATAATGAATTGACAACTTCTTTGATAATGGATTTATAATTTCAAACAATTTTTCCAAGTAAAAATGCCAAAACATTTGCTGGCTCCATTGTTTTCATTTGTGAGGATTTGCTGCAGGTTTTTGTCATATAAGTCAATAAGATATCTCTTGTATATGTAAAATAATTGACAGATTAATCCATGCTGAATATAATCTTAAAGTGCAGCCTGAATGGAGTTGTTTGTGAGGCTAAATGCATTAAATAAGCACAACTTGTGTTTCTATACGGATATGCATTTGCAACAGTAGCTTGTAAATGATTGCTTTCACACTCGTCACCTACATAACCCCTGTGTCATTCAAGATATGAGGCAAAATGGTTCAACTCCAAGTTATTTCACTAAGCCTGAATATTTTTTTTTCTTTGATTGGCTTGAAAGCTGAAGAAGCATAAAGAGATTTATGCCAGAGTGGGCAGGACCAGGGGTCTCACCTGGTTAGTTTGTTTCGGATGTGACTCTCGTGGCTGTAACACCGGCTTGTGTGTATAAAGGAGGAATTTGATCTGATGGTGAGGCCTTTGTGAAAAGAACGGATGACCCTGCCTGAGTTTGAGGGCACACAGCATCATATTTTCCTAACTCGGATAGATGGACATGTATGATAGCTGAATACTCTGAAGAGATGTTGTCTGTTTGACTTATTTCTGTATTTCACTCATTACCATGGCAGTCTGGTTCTGTTATGGCTCTGGTATCAGATTGGGTATTTCTTCTATAATGAAAACTTTCTTAAGCTGTCTGCAGCCAGCTCGCTAGATTTAAATCAAATCAGATGATTCCAGCTGAAGTTGAACCTGCTCTTAGTAGCTTCTACTGTAATTTCTATTTCTCACTGGTAGATAACAGGTGTAAAAGAGTAGACATAAAAAACTGTGGTTGAAGAAATTTAACATTGTTTGTTTGATGAACTACCCTTGACTTTTGTCTCACTTTTAGGTTGGATTAAAAGTTCAGTCACCCACTGCACCATGAAATGCAGTTGAACTTTAATGCAGTTTATTATCGTTGGGTGTGTTTATTAATCCAGTGTGATACATTATTTGGAATAAAAGACAGTGAACACCAATGTTTGGTTGGTAAAATTACAAGGAGGGATCTTTATTAGAAGCACTTTAAGCATTTTAAAAGACTGCAGCTGTAAACCAGCAGGATAGAGTGTATAACTGTAACACACAACTAAACTTCCTACAATGCACTGACAGTGATGGCTACATCAACGTTGATATAGGCTAGCTAAGATTTCATAAAGCACTCACTATAAAACATTAGAGAAAGACTGATGCGTACTGGTCAGAGCTGTTACAGTGGCAGTGGATTGATGTCCTCATAAACTTTATCTTGAACACACACTCTTCCCATGCAGTTTTGACCATAGTTAAATGTTTAACATTATAATTTAGTCATTTTAGGTCCTTTACAGGCTGTCTAATGTTAATACTCTAACCAGTGGCACCACAAACACTAACTCAGCTTGTCAAGCTCCACTCATAATTAGCCAGTTATAATTTGAGTAAACACTGGACACATTTTAAAACAAGACTTTTAAAGCCCACCTTCAGCTGGGATTATGACTGAGATGGATTATTCTTATTATTAGCAGCAGCAGTAGTGGTGGAGGGGTGGAGGAAGTATTCAAAGACATTCAAGCTTTGAAAATTTAGTTAAAATGCAGAAATATTAAAAGCATAATACACTTAAAGTATCAAAAGTAAAAGTAAAGTACTCCTGGAGAAAAATGGGCCCTTTGAGTGGTGTACTGTATTATTATGTAATATTAGATTTTTTAAATACTGATATATTAATGTATAAGAAGCACTTTACTTTGGAGGGAAATTGACCCTCTCATACACATCTGAAACATGTGAAAAAACTACTACACACAGGTTCTTGTAAGGGGTCAGAAGCCAAACAGGCTTCACTGGTTTAATGCAATACATCAGATTTTATATGCTCATCATATGTTTTTGTATGTGGAGCTGTCATCTGTAAACTGTCAGATTAATGTAGCAGAATAACAAGTACAATATGTCCCTCTGATATGTAGTGGAAGCAACAGAAAATGTAAATACTCAAAGTACTTAGTTATATTCCACCAATGATCATTATTCTCTTCTAAATTAAACTGCAATCAATGCAGCAAGGACTATGTTCTGTTTTAATATGATCATCTCCCGGACCACTTCTGTTCACAGAGGCAACACATGGCCAAACCAAACAGCCTTGATCTTCTCATCAGACCGGTGGACAGAGTCTACAGTTTGTGCCATACTGACACTCGTGTCCCTGGTCTAACCCTGTCACATGTAGCTGAGGTCATAAATCACAGCAGCTAACTGAGCGTTCATGCCATGAAGAGCCACTTGTACTCTGTAGCGACAACTCTAGCTATATATATAAATGGCAAGGAGCAGTTTGGTTGCATCATTTATGTAGGGTCCTCACCCCTCTGCAGGTTCTGACCTGTGAGCTTTGACCTTTGACGCCCTCGCACTTTATTGGAAACAGGAGCAGCTGGTGCATCCTGAGCGTGCAGCATTAGCGCCATTCACTGGCTCTCGGCCGTCTGTGGAGAACTCTGGTTGTCTGTCGGGTCAGAGAATCATATATTGCAAGTCAGTTTGTTTTTCAGGTCCATTTACTGAGTCCAGGTTCAAGTCAAGTACATAACTGATGACAGATCAGTGACATATCCTGTTTTACTCACTTGCAAACAAGTTCATCACTGAAACCTGCAGGCAGACACCAGACACCTGCAGGTTTCAACCTAACAACATGGAGAGATGAACTAGATGATAATTTGACTTAAATACTCCACTGATTTAGCTATGCTGGTCAAATGTGGTCAAAAGTTTTAGTTTTCATTCATGTAATTCCTATACTCCACATTCCTACACTGAAATTGAACAACTTGTAATTTTGCATAGTTTTAAACATCTTGTGCGGTTGGTATCAAACAAAAAGCTTATGTCTGACTATGTATAGCAAAATTCCAAGCACAATGACAATCGTTTTCATTTTGTGATCTTGTGGCTCGACCATAAACACTGTGCAACCCCTGGATCAAAGCATCTGGATCACCAAACCATCAATTATCTATTCATAGGCTGGAGACCCAAAATCAGCTGCAGCCTCTTATTTTGTCATTGCTGGTAGTAACTATAATCGGCCGGTGCTTTTGTGGACTGAAAATTTGTCAGCAGTTGTAAAAACCAATAACATACTGCTTCTTGACAGGGGTGCATATGCTGCTTCACAGTCTCAGTGCTTGCATGTGTGGGGTATTGTTGAGCAGTGTGTGTTGCTCTGTATGCGAGTACGATCTCTTTCAATAAGCAGCCCACAGATGTGATAGTTTTGATATTTCCTGATTCTCATCTCAGTGTCTGTGAGCGTGCATGCGTGGTTTAAGTATTAAGGATCGCTGTCAGTGAGTCCAGACAAGACATTGCTTTGTTTCAGACGTGCAAACCTCAGTTATGCCTGGAAAAGAGACGGGCTGCAGTGTCCTGTTTCTGGGTTTTGATGACTTCTTCAGAGCTTCTCTGTGGTGAACTGATAGACATGTCCCCCTCTCCAACAGGGTGAGGGGTTAAGGGTGACAGAGTCCCTGATGCTGCAGAAAGGATGAGAAAATAAACACTGGCACTAGAGGTATCAAATGTGTGTCATGTGAGCACCCAATCCCCAGAGATTAGGGATCAATCCTGCCAACATGACAGGAAAAAATCACCCTTTTTTTTTTTTTTTTTACCCTTTTAACAACTTTCTCTTCACGTTTTTAATTTTAGCATGGACACACTGCCTGAATTTAGGAAGTTTTCTTTAACTAAAAATTGATTCTCTTCCAACAATTACCTGCTAGGTACTGTATTGTATTTTTTCTGTGAAGTTATGATGTGGTGACGAATTACCCCTGCAGGAAGTTCAGTCTGCGTATGATTCACGCTGAAGACCTGTGCTTTAAAGAGGTAGAAAATTATGGGAAGAATCAGGGACTATAGGTCTGTAGTTGTTTAGGAATGAAGACTGTCTGGAAAGATAATCAGAGAGTATGGGGGAAGAAGAGAGAGAGAGAAAGAGAGAGAGGGAGGCAGACAGAGATGGGAGTTGCAGAAAAATAGAAAATGAGGGAGAGAGTGAGAAGAGGTGAGGTGGGTGGGAAAGATGGAATGCAGGAGTGAGGAAGGGGACAGCTGAAAGAGGAGGAGAGGGTGGGACCCTGGGAATGGGAAGGATGTGGATAATGAAGAGAGAGAGAGAGAGAGAGGGAGAGGGGAGAGAAGGGGAGGGAGAGAGGGAGAGGGGGAGAGGGGTGCACACAGCAGGGAGAGCTTTAACTGAGGCCGTGTGAGATCGCCACTGAAATAACAAAAGCCATGACATCACCAGCTGGGTTGGATTGTGAAAGAAGGCACTGTCAGACTACCTACTGCCATAATAACACTACTCCAAATAGCCTGGTTTCCACTATGGGGCCAAATGGGGATAACCTAGATTTAATACCCACACTTCTCACATTGTTAAGATTTAATTTTAGGTATTCCAAAAATATTACTGTTGTTAAACCACCAATAACTGATTATTTTAACCACTTGGCAGCGGAAACAAGTTGTGAATACGCCAACATATCATCATTTAAGTTGATACAGTTAACTTGATAACAAGCAGCTGCTTATTTGTGGAGCAACATTATATTTCATTATTAATCATTTTCCCTGGTCCAACATTCACCCTCTTTTAGCTCCATTTTTGGTCTCTACAATCTCCTGATGGAAATATCTGTCTATTTAGCTGCTAAATGCTCCACCATGTTCATCAGCTAGTCGCTAACCTTGTCTGCAGGTTGTGTATAGTGTTTTGTTTTGGAGGTTTTTTGAGAGCTTTTTGTTAAAAACTGCTGCGAACCAAAAAAGCTGAGTGACGGACTTGACAGCTGAACAAAGAGCTGAAACTCACTATAAAGCTGAGTGGAGCTGCAGATTTGATTGAAAATTATGTAACATTCATAACTACAATCAACCCCTTTCACATTGTTGTTTGATACATTATTATACATAATATATATCATATTATATGTTATAAAAATGACTTCCTATTGCCATGCCATTATTGACTTTCTGTATTTCCGTAATTGTTAACAAAGAGCGTTGGTGTGACTCACTGATGTGTTTAGTAGATTTTGGATGATGAACTACATTAGGCTTTGGCTACAAAGACAACACCTGTTAGTTGGAACCATGATCATCTCATTGCTGGTTTTGGTCTTTTCATTGAATTTGTTGACAATATGAATAATATCATTAAGCATATTCTCTTTACTCATTGTGAAATGACAACCGATGCTCTTTTTGTATTTTTGCAGACAAATGACACCGTGTCTAAATCAGTCAGCAACACATAATTAGCATCAATAAATCTACAGTCTCAGCTTATGAACTTGGATGTTTATTGATGGAGAATGAAAAAGGCTGGGAACCAGCAGTCTGGTTTGTTTCCAGCTTGGCTAAATAAACTGCAGCCACTAAACAAACTGTGTTGTATTGATATCGAACACCGCCCTGAGAGTTATGTACTTAAAAGCAAATGGGTTAATTGTGTTTGTAAGCATATATGTTTTTGCTGTGTTCTCATGGTATTTTCCTGTTGTGCACAGGATGTCCTTCTTCTGTTTTGATATGGATACTAGTGTATTTTATGCAAATTAAAACTTTCAGCGCGATCAAAAGCTCTCACTTTGGCCTCAACATAGGAGAAAAAAAAAGGGTAAATTTCAAGATTTTGCCTTTCACTTATCAAAATGCAGAAGAGATAGTATTGCAAACCAACAATAAGTTGCACTGTCATCGGTTTTGCATCATATTATGTGTGTGTATGTGTTTGGTGCGTGAATGCAGACATCTGTGCATATTTGTGTGTGTGTTTTTTTTTCTTTTTTGAACGGCCACCGCTGTGTACCTGATGATTCAGGCTCAGAGACACCCCTCTGTCTGGCTTGCTGCGCATCAGTCAATAACACAGCCCAATTATGTTTGCATAAGTCAATGACTGTCTCGCACAAAGCCCTCACTATTTGAATTAGCAGCAGTTGACACCAAAGTGTGAGCCCAAGTTAAAAAAATGAGGAAGAGTTGGGCTCAAAATAAGAGCCATGAAAAAAAAAAAGGCACACTCTAGTTATGATATACGATTTGAAAACTGACACAACAGTGAGGAAAAATATTCTTAAAAGAATAGACAGATTTCGGATGTTGACCACATTAATAGTGCAGATGAGTTAGAAAGACAGAGTCAGAAAATGAGAGGAAAATAGAGGAAAGCGGTAGAATGTGGCAGCGTCTGTGGAAATCTCTTCAAGGAGTCGGGGGCGGGGAGCGCTCTGAAATAGTCCAAATCTCTGGAAGAGCTTGGTTTCAGTGGTCCGGGCATGTGTTTTTGAGACTCCTCCACTGTGAGAGAGTCACACAGAGAGGGAGAGAGAGTGGAGTGATGATGATGATGATGATGAGGAGGAGGGGGGGGGGGGGGGGGGGGAGTGGAAACTTCATGAGCATTTGTGAATGCTGACGTACACATTATTGAACTGCTTCACATATTTTTTTAAAAGAAAGTATTTTGTGGAGAATTTAAGAGTAAGATATCCTGCCAGATAATGATCTCAGTAGTATTGATATATACTTCATATAAACAAATGCTCTTACAGTGTTACTTATTTCTGGGTTTGTCTATCTAGAAGGTAGCATTGGCTGCCAGCCACTGGAAACACTTCAGGTATGAGAAAAATACAGTTTTAACAGCAAGAGAAACATGAAGCTTTGATTAATTTTTTTTTTTTTCACTGAGTGTATTTCTCTTCAACTCCTCTCTATTTTTTCTGTTTCCTAGTTCTCTGTCTCCTTTTCTCTGAATGTGTCTGGTTTGTCTATCAGTGTGATCAATGTTCCCACCTCTCTAACGGGCCCAGCTTTGGGACTTGGGAAGGTTTTTCTTTCGGCAGGGCTGTTGAGTTTCCTGCTAGCTGTTTTCAATGCTTCAAACACATCCAAAAAGTCCACTGCTTTTCATCTGCAGGTTCCCTGAACATTGTATCCTGTTTCAATACTGATGCCACAGGCCAAAGATAACTGACATGCTGAAGAAATTACAAATTGAAAAATTAAATTAAATTGAAATTCGTATATGTCGATGAGAGTTTCTCACCTGAATGATCTTTAATGGATTATTTGGGGTATTTCATTGAAACCAGTGAGAGTCACAGTAAAGATGGCACCGTCCGTGTTTTAAATATGCAGAGTTTATTTCCACTTTAAAATGTTTTTACAGCTTTTGTGGGATGCTGCGTTTTAGGAACCACCGTGGTGAATGGTATTAAATGTACTCGCTGAAAGAGTACTTGACAGTTAAAGCGTCCGTGAACACCCATGGTCTCACACCTGTGCCAGGCCTTCACATCTGCTCTCCATGGCCTCTTGAGATTTCCAACAGAATCCATCTGAAGAGCTGCCATTCAGGTGAACTGTAAACTGCCCTGTGCTCGCTTCCTTTCTCCTCCTGCTCATCCTTCATCATAGATGCAAAGTTTTACCTACAAATGCAGTAAATCAAACAAGACTTTTGGAATGAACTGTCTCATAAAAGTGCATCACTGTCCACCTGTTTGTATCTGCTTTTTCAATTTGGGCTTTCATAAAAACCTCAGTGGAAACACCAGATAGCCTATTTGAAAAGAAAAAAAAAAAAAAAGTTTAAATATTGCAAACAGCTTTTACATTTGGCAGTAGGGGGAAGTTGGTGTATCAGTGAAAGCCACAAAAAAATAGAGGAAGAAAAGGCTTCCCAATCAGGTCGGTCAAAGTACTCAGAAAAAGAGGACAGAGCCATGAGATGCTGTCTGAGGATGAGTGCCAAACTTGAAGCGCGTTGCAGTCCAGAGTAGCTGCTGAACGAAGCCTTTTCCGTTGTCTTTATGCACATATTGAGCATAAGCACAGCAATAGCATAAACATATTCAATCAAAGCAAAATGTGACAGAGTGCAATAGAAGCAGACTTGGTGAATAAATCATGACACACATGAAACATGCGTTGACGGATGTTATGTGTTGACGGATGAGGGAACTGTTCCTCAAATGCATTCATAAAAGTCACAAACATGTCATATTTCCATCACAATGTCCACATTGTTTTCATTTGTTTGAGGTTTGACTGCCGCTCATTCATCAGTCACTTCATCTTGTTGTTGCCTCTTCTTCTTCTGCAGTGGCTTAATGGCACCTGACCAGAGAATTAGAGCCACCAACTGTTTATGTTCATGTGCCCAACTCATGATATTCTTCTTCCTGGGAATTTGGTTAAACTTTGCTGTATATTGGGATGGAAATTTGACTTACAATTTTCAAGGCTTTTTCACTGTAAAATTTTGTCTGTGTTTTCCCAGTTGAGCTGCAGTGAAGGGATGGTAAAAAAAAAAAGAGGGACAAAACTTAAAGACTCTAACACGTCTAACGCAGACTTTTGAAGCCTCACATAAGTGTCAGGTGAACTTTTGAATATATATTTGCGCAAAACGAGTGAATGTTGAAAGCGCATCAGTAAGAGGAGGACTGATAATGGAAGGCAAAACCTGCTTCAATGTTCATATTGGCACCTGAATATTGTTGTAAGACAAACTTGAAAAATTGTGAACCTAAACATCTCATGGACACCGACTTCAACTATAAACTAACATATCCACTGTTATTTATAAAGACTAGTTGGGTCATATTATGTTGAATTCCAATTAGCACCATAATTACCAATAGAAAACTCATGTGGGACATGTGGGTTTTTTACATTACTCATATTGGTGGAATAATTTTAGGTGCATCAGTACAAAATATATGATATTAAGTAAATACACAAATATAAGAACCCACTAATAGGAATTAATAGGATCCACCTGTGTAGCATTGCTTTCAAAAGTGTTCTTCTTGAATTGTTTTTTTGATTCACTCCTGCAGAGTAATGAGGAATGAGTGTACCGCAATTAAAAAGAAAAGGGGGGGGGGGGGGATATTGTGGACTTTTGCTGTGCAGGGCAAATGTTCCCGGGAGTGTTAGTTGTCACTGATGTTCTTAGGGCATCATCACTGTCACCGCCATGAACACATATGTTTAGAGGCTAATCAATGACAGCTGTGCTAAGATGTGTAATTCCCATTCTAATAGGCCAAACAAACAATCATAGCAAAGACGGCGAGGATGAGCGAGTGACAAACTGCCTCAATGTGATCCATGCAGATCCATCTGGGAGTGATTCACTCGCTCTGATTTAAAGAGATGCTGGCGGTGAATTTATTGTCCTCGTGAATGTTTTTTCCCTTGGGGGAACAAATACTTTTCACCCTTCAGTCTGAAAACTTCAGCCAATACTGGTACGGTGTCATCATCAGACTTTAGAAAAGTGTTCTCTGAGTCAGATGTAAACTTTCCTCAAGTTCTGTCCAAACAATGCAAGTGTAAAGTCTGGTTAAAGAAGTGTAAAGCATCAATAAGCATCAACAATCAAACGCATTCATGAATGTTGTTCTCAGAGAAACTCTCCAACTAAATGAATGAGGTCCAAGTGTTGACTCACGACCACTTAAAATTAGATTATGAAATTACATTAAAGTAAAAATAAATAAATAGATAAAAAAGAACATGTCGCCAGTGAATAGAGCCTTCTACTCCTATTATGCATTGTTCAGATGATATTTCATCATGGCAATCTAACAAGAAACACAGTTTAACACATCAAACACATGTCCTGGTTGATATGCATCTCATAATTGATGGTTGTGACACAGTCAAAACACTGGAGGCCATATTTGTGAGGCGGTACTGTATTGTGGAGTCTCGGTGGCCTGCACGTATGGAGCTCATTTCCTGCAGCAGATCAGTGTAGGTTTGGCACATGAATAGGCCTATTTATGGGAGCTGAGTGGTCCTGTGGATGAAACCAGGTGGTGAAATCTTGAAGGTGGCGAAAAGACAGATTTGACCTGAGCAGAAGCTGTTTGTGTGGTTCAATGTGCAGACTAAGGGCACACAGTTTGATAGATGAGGATCATGTTGATTATGATCAGTACGTCAAGAGATTTAGTGGAAATAATGAATTTTAAAATCCCTATATGAAGGATTTTGAACATTTCTAACTTTGGCAGTGGCAGTTTCAAAAGACACACTAGCAGACAGCAATGTACACATAAAATCATATAATACAAAACAGTGAGATCATCACTTCTTTGATACAATGAAATAAGGAAATCACACACAAATACCACTATTAATTACTGAGTTATCTTATCGTTGATGTTGAATATATGTGAAAAAAAGGTTTGCGTCTCAGTAGCAAAAACTTTTTTTGTACCTTAGTTTATTTATGTCCTTTTTCCTTCGTCTGCTGATCTAACGGTGTGGCTGAGGGAGACCAACAGTCTCTACAGCCCCATATCTCACCACAGGTCTACATTTCTTAGGCCGCGCCCACTTCTGAACGATCCAATCAAATTTGAAGGATCTGATTTAACCACCTCTTGTAATTATACCCTGCCCACTTAGGCTATTCAGTTTCAAATACCTCACAATGCAAAAGATAAAAAAGCTTTAACTTGTGTTTCAATCTGACATGTAGGATTTGAAAATGTCTTACTGAGGTGACCTCTAGTGGCAGGATAAAAAAAGACGAACTGACAACAATATGCGCCAAATATTATACATAGTAGAACTGCCTATTACTGATACTGATTGTTAAATTGATAAAATGTCAAAAAATTGTGACAGATGTCCATCGTAGACATCTGAAGGTGACGTCTTCAGATGTCTTGATTCTTCCAGCCAGCAGGCCAACACCCAAAGACTCACATTTTATTGACCCACATTTCTGAAGCTGGGACTGACAAACGTTTGGTATTTTTCCTGCAGATGGGAAAAGGAACAAAGCCAAACATTTTCAGTGCTGTTGTCTGAAGTTCAGTGTCCAGGTAGAACCGGAGAAGACAGCAGCTGCAGTCTTGTGCTGAACTCAGCAGCATCGTTGTGCTCCCTTTCTCCGGTCCACATTCTTGCCCTCAGGAACCCCCGGAGAAGAAACCCGGCCTGGTCCCTCCCCTCCTTTTCAGAGCAACAGCTGCACAAGCAGACCTGAGCAAACTGGGTTCTCCTGACCGATGGTGGACCTCCACACCTCTGACAGGTTGCAGTGATAAACTTTGCCCAGGGTCACTAAGAAGAAGCTCAGGACAGTAGAGTATGACAGCTGAAGAAAAATGTCTCCATGTCCTTTCTATCTGTATCCTTCATCTGCATCATTTTTTTTAAGCGCAGACTCCACATTAATCTCAGGGCTGTTGATCTTTCTGAAGCTATCAATTATGGTGATGAAAAAGAAAAATATCAAAGTGAGGCCACCACCTCTCCAACCAGAAAATTACCCGTCATACGACAGGAAGTCACAGCGACCCAAGATTTAACTCACCACACCTACATTTGGTAATGATTATAAGGCCGTCAGTCAGATTAATTGGTGTCAAGTTGCAGGGAACAGACAGTATACAAGCATGCTCACAGATTCAGACACGCCCCCACCCTCTCCCTTCATCCGTCTCTCTCTCTGTCACATACCAGCCAGCTCATACACACTGTATGCTGCACACATATAAATGGCTGCTTTCTTTGGTTCAAGCAAGTGAACCAAACTTTATTTGAGCACAGACGGACCTATAAAAAGCTCCACATCCACTTGTACACCAGCCATTGAATGTAGCAAGTATTCTTGTATATTTTGATAATAGGGTCATGCAGCACAGCCTACAGTAGGTCGAGTAATCCACCAATCACTGAGGCTCCTTTTTAGTGGGGTAATAGTGGGGTTAAAGCACGCCAGAGCTTCAGATGACAGACATTTGACTGAAAACATGCCATTAAGTCAAAGAGTGCCTGTTTTTTTTTTTTTTTTTTTGTCCTTGAAGTTACGTGTTCGGGGGCGAGTATATTCAGTCGATGCCATTCATTCAGTGCCCTTTTAAACACTTGGGAGGCAACTGTTTCTGGCTTGTGGCGCTATCACGTACACGCCAATTTTACATGAAAAACTCAGTTTTGGTGAGAGAAGAAATTCCAAAATAATTTGAGTCAAGTAAAGAAACTTACTAAGTAAAAACTTCAGAATGTGGGTCTTCAATAGTTTGCTATTTTAGGAAAATATGCTTATTTGTGAGTTTGAAAAGAATATTCATACCACTCTAATCAGGAGGAAGTGGGAGGAAACAGCTAGCTGAGCTCTGTCCAATGATAACAATCTACTTGTCAGCACCTCTAAAGCTCACAGATAAATATGCTATATCTCATTTATTTAAAAGAATCCTCCACTGATCTAGCATTGCACAACAACCAGAGGTATTGTCAGTTTTATTCTACACATTCTCAACTCCATCCCTGACAGTTCAGTGTTATGTTACTAGCAGTCAGTGTAGCCTGGAGCTGCTAGCCTCTAACATGGATGAGGAATGGGCTTCATAGCTTTGTTAACTTTACTTCTTTCTGGCTCCACTGACCAAGATTTGTTTCATGACCTACTGACCTGACTGACACTGCCTCAAGTGACATCACTCGAGGCAGTTTTTCAGGCTTTTGTGGCTCCTTCTGGAAACAGACAGTGATGTGTATAATTGTTGTTCCCCTCAATATAAAAACTGAAGTGTAAGAACTACAAGTTGTATTAAGGGGTGGGGACTATTTCTTGGTCAAGGACAATATCATCCAAGAGTCTCTGCTGGTTGCCTGGCAACCTCACGGTGATGCTAATGTGATATTGTAATTGGTGAGCATATGAGGTCCTGGTAGGCTTTTGTTACCTTCTGACAGAGACAGGCTAGCTGTTTCAACCTGTTTCCAGCTTTATGCTAAGCTAAGATAGCATGCTGCTAGCTGTATATTTATGTGAAAAGTATATGCACATAGTTTTTAAACAAAGGATTATGTTGATATATTTGCAGATGTTAAACATGATTATATCAATCATCACATTTCTCTGCAACACTACTACGCTAAAAATTTATCAGAAATGCTGATAAATATTTAGAATTTTGATGATTTGAACCACCAGCTGTGTTGTGGGATATTATGGAGTTGCATAATCACAGGGCAAATAGTGTCTGCTGCTGTAAATGGAATGTTCCACATATAACTGCACGGCTGCAGCTCCTAGCCAAAAACCATGAATCATGGGATCGACATATATCCAGGAGGAAAGAGAGGGAGAGAAAAAGGAAAGAGGAGGGGAGAGGCATGGTGCAGAGAGGGAGAGAGAGAGAAAGAGAGTGAGAGGAGAGTAAATAGAATAAATAGCTATTTCCCCCTGTCTAAGGTGTTGTGGAAAATAGATAAACTCTTGGGACAGTCATAACCACGACAGCTTTGAATCCGAGATGGGTTTGATAGGGAGTTTGTCCAAAAGAAACAGACCCCCATTTTCAAGAAAAGGAGGACAGTTCTCCTCTGGAAAACAAAGACACATTGAGCGCTGTGCCTGTGTGCTGGAAAGATGAACTGATTCCCGGTGCCTCAAGCTGGACTGTGTTAGAGAGACAGAAAAAAGGTAACCTCGAGTGTTAATGAAAAACAGAGGAGTTGTGGGTTCTCTCTGTCCTTCTGTGGGACATCGTCAGTGTCGCTGCACTGGATTGGCTGAAAGGGTTTTGTGATCAGTAAACAGACTCTAGTTTATTCCCTGAAGGCTTTTTTTCTTTCAGTCTTTGTCTCCGACTGTCTTTCTGTTTGTCTCTCTCTGTCTTTCTTTCCGTCTTGCACACTTTCTAGACACCCGCACCCACACAAACTGAGTGGGCAGCAGAGCTTCACAGCTCTCCAGGTCTGAGCTGCTTGGCTCCTTGAAAAGCTGTAAAGGATCTTCTCACCTCAGCTCATCTTGGCTTCCATCTGGAATCACTCGGCACAAAGCGCTCTACAGTTGGCTGTACAGCTGCTGCGCTCCTGCAGTTTTTTAAAGAGAAAAGAAAAGAAAAAGGGATCAATGAGAAGAGAAAATGGCAGAAAGTTCCTCAGTGCTTTACCAGATCAGTTCAGCCTTGACCTCAAACAAGTGCTTAACATGGCCTGAAGAAATGTTAATTATTATTTAGTATCTTACCGTCAATCTCTGTGGTTCACTTACGTATATATATTACATGCCTTTGCCTACCTGTGTGTAAATATAGATTCACTGTGTAGTTATTCTCAATGCTCATCGATGAAGCAGCTTGCCATACCAATAGAAGACAATGTACAGAATATTACCAGGCATCGTTGTATATAATTAGAGCTGCAATACCCTAGTTTGTAGTTTTCCATATTATATCCATATTTATGTCTTCTGCCACATCTCTTTTATTTGTGCTTTCTGGTTTTATGCTGATATATAGATTATGTGCAACTGAAAAAAAGAATAGATTCTCTTCTTTCTTTGATTCTGTAGCAGGAAAACACAACCTCTAGGAAACGGAAATATGGTTTCCTTAGCTCTTGTCCTCATCTAGCTGTGGTTCACACTTGAGCGTAGCATTGTTGAAATTTAGGAGAACTTCAGACCAATGGCCAGTTCTGCCACAAAGCATGTTTGCGGAGGATGGAGTCATGCAGTAAATTTCGTAGTGGAAGTCCTCTGGATACTGGCTTGTTGCAGCTCTGACATCTGCAGTGGTCTCACCCCAGCTGAATCAATAAAAGCCAGCACTGTCACAATGGTGCGCTCCTGACCCCCACCCACTCACACACCCACTCACACACATCCATGTGCACATTCTCACACACACACACACACACACACACACACACACACACACACACACACACACACATACACAGACACACACGCAAACATACGCTGAGTCATACAGGAAGGCATTGGCACACAGGCGCACACTCACACATACAAGACACCAGACCCTTCCCAAATACGTACATTCCTCACACCCGAATGAGATCCTGGGCTCTTTCCTCGGCTCTGTGCCCTTTTGGACAAGGACTCTTGTTACGTGAGTCCAGCCGTGCAGCTCTCTTATACACTGTATGTTTCTGCAGAGAAGTGCTGACATCATGTTGTCAACCCTACTGATGGATGTTGAGCTCCTGACAGACTCCTTTACAAGGTTTACTGGTGCATGGAACAAAAACCTGATTTCTCATTTCAAACTTTGATCAAAGTTTAATTCTTCTTTTGATAGTGTGTCTCAAATTGATTAATGGGCCAAAAATAAGGTTGAAATAAGATTTTATTAGCACCTGGGGACTGAACTTTAAATCTAAAGGGACTGAACTTTCCAGCTGTGGTGTCAGTATCAGTCTGCGCTGGTCTTTATTCTCTTTAAACCTTTCTTTCTAGAGAGCTTTCCCATCACTTTTAATATCACATAGATCATTCTGTATTTAAGACATTCTGTTTTAAAATATTTGTTTGATCGCCTTAAACCAATAGCACTGAGGATAAGTTGTTGTTCCACTCGTTCTATCACATCGTCCATGGTTACTAATTGCTTTCAGTTACAGTCAACCAACAGTCATCAGTCAGACCCTAACAGATGAGGAGGCTGTAAAAATAAAGTCACCACAGGGTCAAATGTTAAACTTCCTGTAGTGACACTGACAATAATGTAAATATCAATGCAAAATAAAAGATATACAAAGCTTACAAAGAGAGATAGATAATCACAGAAAGGGTCTCACATGCTCACACTGATGCAAACGTAAAACTTAAATTAAAAAACCCTTAAACTCTGGTATCACCAGCGGGATTGTTATCACTTTATGTCAATCAAGAGTTTTACAGCACAGGCCCATGAAGAGTGAAATCCCTCCTGAATTTAAGGCAGCATTATTTCCTTCTTTTCTGCATTTCATTTAGTTCAGTGAGGATGTCAAATGAGATGGAAAGATACTTCGTATGTCATGAGATGTAACATTTAATGTTCTCAGCCTGCTTACACACATTTGTACAAAAATGAATGCTTCAGTGGCCAGTGATCGATCTGAATTGTGTAGCCCACTTTGTTGTACGACACACTCCTACTGACATGTACTTAAAGAAGAATGAAGTATAAAAATAGAATTACAGTGGAACAACTTTTTTCCATGCACTCCAGTTTGTATCTAATTATACTATGTAGTTTTACTAGAGTCCATGTATGTTATAGCTCATTTTGAATAATACACAAATAGCTTCCCAAGAAAGGACATGTAAAAGATACTATGTGATTCAGGAAGTAGACACCATTAGCTGAGTGGTGATGCCAGTGCAGAAGCAGATGGTCGCTCTGGCGATGGCTGTGATGAAGTCACTGGGCAAATGTTGAAACTTCTCTCTGCAAACATAAACTAAACTAAACGAAATTTCATTATTCCAGTGTGTGTTTTGGTGGCTGTTTTTGTCTTTGTAACTGTGTCCTCTTGAGAAGAATTAAAAGAAGTATGTTTTGGGCTGTGTTTGCTTGATCAGAGTCAGTCACGGTGGTTACCACTACATTTTACCTAATTTCCATCCTGGTTTCATCTCCTTTAATCAAATCAATTCTGGCTCCAGTAATGGCAGCAAAGATGGCTCAGTATATCAAAATCCAATCTTCAGATCATCCCTTTGGAAAACCTTTCGGTGCTACGTACATGTGGTCCTGCCTTTCTGTCTGGTTAGTCAGCTATGAACAAATTAAATCTTTTTTTTTTTTTTTTTGGTTATTTATCTTGTTATATGTTAAACAATGAGCGGCCAAGTTGGATATCAGGTGTTACTGTCTGAGTAGATATGCAATATGTGCAATGTCATTCATGCAACAAAGCCGTTTGAAAGCATTGGTGTCCTCTCTGCTGTTAATAATCTCTTCACATACACATAAGTGCTCAGAAAACAACATTGCCTCTTTCTGAGAGTGATAGATGTGTCCTGTGGGAGAAACTCTTCAGGGCCAAAGAAGTAATGAAGTGTTAAGAGTTAGTCTTTTTTTTTTTTTTTTTGAGAACTGAAGAAGATGTGTGGTTGGAACATGAGTCTAAAGCAAAATACCATGCAAGTGCTTTGTAAAAACGTCTTTTTCCCCACAGTAAAGATACATACGAAAGGTAACATATAGTAGCAGAGGTAGGTTTTTTTTTTTTAATGCCTATTCATTTGATTCTTTCCAATATTTCATGCTGTGCTGTGATGCTTTAATAATAATGCATAATAATATCAATCTGATATGGCCATGTAAATACCTCTTCCCCCTTCAGTCATTTACCCTACCAATACATCTCTCCTTTAGTCTCAGATGCTCAGCACAAAATGCAGTAAGCATTACACAGTAGAAGTAAATGGTTAGAACAAAACACTGTAACAGCAGACACTAATCTGCCTGTTTTGAAAAGTGATACTGGTGTATTTCGCTCTGCTCTATCCTTCCAGTCCTCAGGTCACGCTGAGCGCTCTGGCCGACTCGGTAATCTGGCTGAAAGCACGCCACATGGCTCTCTATCTCGTGAGGAGATCCCTCTGTGTGGCTGCTCATTCTTTTCAGCCGGCATCTAAGCCTCTCAGGAATGCTGAACTCTCAGACTCGGACTGAGTGTGCAAAGTGTACATGTGTGCGGAGTTATATTGTAGATTGTGTCCCTTTTTCATTGTATTGGAGACTGGAGTAGCACAATAACATAGGCTCTTCTTTTAATCTACACAGAAACAAGTGGCTGTGGGTATGTAACATATACAGCTGAATAAAAAGCTTTTTCTCAGCAAGAAAACAACATTGTTGTTCAAACCGCTGGCCTTTCTGGACCCTCAGAGTCTTACAGAATTATGTTTCTGAGTCACACGTGATAATCTCTCAAACGAGTCCAATTGAACTCATTAACCTTGAGGCTGGTGAAATGGGTCAGTTCTTGCACCACAAAAAGTTTGGAGACTTTCCCTTGTAGTCAGCCTAAAGGGATTTGAATATGCTTTATCTTCCACAAATAAGGTTATAAAAGGAGAAAGTAATGATCGAACAAAATATCTCTTTATATTTCATGTTTGAATGCAATTCAGCTATTTATTTTTTTCATCCCATTGCATTTTTGTATTTTAGCCTCTGTTTGGCTTCATCTACTTCCTGCCTCTCTTTCTAAAATATTACTATTTACTTTGGTGTTTATGCACCTACAGCTCAAATGCCATCTTCATAAATATCATCATCCGAGTTTGCTCTTACTGACAAACTCACAGATTATCGTCACCTGTTTCTGGAGTTCCCTTCAGCTTTACGGAGTATTTCAGTTAAACTCATTGTTTTGGTTTTCTGGACCGCAACTTTACTGTTTGGTTCACTCCCACTGCTCTTACAGCATAGTTTCCAGTTGCAGCTGATTCCACTGTACACTACCTGTGCAGCACCAAACGGCAGACAGGCAGAGCTAATGACCAGCTTGTGAACATTTACCAGCTAAAGTGCCAGATATTTCCCCCAAGAGGTGGCGGGGACCAAAACGGAGCCAAAAGCTGAGTGAATGTTTGACTTACATTCATCAGACTCCAAATGAATGATAATACTCTTGCTCTGTGACTGATAGATGTGTAAATAAGCAGCTGTTAATACATTTTTAAATTCCTTAACTTTATGAGGCGATAAAGCGTCATTGCTGTTTTTACAACTTGTTTCTGCTGCCCCCAAATGGTCAAAGAATCAGTTAAAGCAAGAGTATAGGTATAGAAGAAATGTGCCACCAGTAGTCAAGAAATTTATGTGTGACTAACTTTTAATCCAAGTTCAACTATGCAAGAAGTCATGATAAGATTTCATATTTGAAGATATACGAACGACAATAGAACCCCTGCTATTTTTACAACATTAACATCAAAGATACTGAATGCAAATCTTGTTGATTAACTGCAGGAAAAACCACTATGGTTCTCTACATTACAGACTTTCTTGGCTATTTTTTGCCTCTGTGTTGTTTAAAGAACCAGATTGAGTGGCAGGACTCGGTGGAGGTCTTCACACTGGCACCTTAAGTATTCTTCTCAGAGAGCAAATTTTTAATACCCCCCCAAGTCACGCTTTCCTTCCACTCCTCCTCCTCCTCCTCCTCCTCCTGAGGGTCTGCTTGGTCTCTTGCTTTGAAACATCAGAGTCTCATCAATAGACTTTTTGAGCAGGCCTGTTTGGTTATAAACATTGGTTTTAGAAAAAGAGGGCAAAGCCTGTTGATGGTGGCCGGCTTCCAAAAGCAGTGGAAGTGTAAGCGGAAGAAAAAGGAATGAAGGGTGGAATGAAAGCACGGGAGATGGAGGAGAGTGATGGAACGAGGGAGGAAATGGAGACAGAAAGAGGCAAGGTGTGTGTGTGTGTGTGTGTGTGTGTGTGTGTGTGTGTGTGTGTGTGTGTGTGTGTGTGTGTGTGAAAAGGCTGTACAGTAGTTTGTGGTCTCCTAAGGTGAGTCCAGTGGCAGCACATGGTGAGAGGTTGGACTGTGTGCTCCCTCCCTAACCCACTGACACAATGGGGCTCTGTGTGGCGGACCTGAGGAATGCTGAGAGATGGCAGGACTGTGGAGAAGAGAAGGGAAGAGGGGGTTTGGGGGAGAGTGGGAGGAGGAGAGGGAGAGAAGAGGGAAGGATTGTGCATGGGTAATGGATAGGAAGAACCATGACAATGAAGAAAAACATTTTGACTTGATGTGCCATCATGGTGTTGGACATGTTTGGCCGACTGGATCGGCATTAACCTTTGTGTCTTCCAACTTTTTTCACCTTCTTTTAATCGTCATGCTGTCATTTTTTATTTTTAGATTATTTTTAGGTTCATGAACTATTATTTGTTTTCATACCGGCATGCATCAATTATCCCCTTTAAGGGACTTTGAACTGGAGAATAAGAAGAGAGTGTGTTGTCATGTGAAAATATGTGAAAACTTATCAAAAAACCCTTATATTGCCATTGAAATGTTGAGCTTACAATGACTAATTACTTAGAGGTGCATGGAAACCTTTAATCAAACTAATCTAAAATATAAAATTATATTGAAAATATATTGCAGTTTGATATACAAATTATCCATTATGGTAAAATGTAAATCCAAGCACATTGTTTATCTCAGAAAAAGATGCGTATATACTATCTACATGGATAAACTGTACATATATACAGTTACTTACCCATTCAGTATTTATTCCAGCACTCTTTGTACACCTGTGCACTACTGTATTTGTTTACAATAAGAATTTGACTTTCATTACATATGGACTTTGAATGTTGTTGTCCATTGTTCTTTCTATATGTATTTACATTTTTCACCTGGTTGCCTAGCTATGTGTTTCTGTCTGCTTATTTCTCCTTTGCTTGCTGTTCCTGTTTTAGCCCATGTTTATGTAAGTACACTGAGAGCCTAAACACACTTGGTCAATGAAGCCGATTCTGACTCTAACATGTTTGTTGACAGATGCCCATACTCTGTCCCTCACTGGCAAGAATTTGAAAATAGTCAAACTAGTCAGTGTTCTTTGCTTACTTTAAGGGCTATTTGCACCATAAGTAACGCCCTTTGAACCTTTTAAATGAGCTGTTTCTAAGTCTTGCCTTTGCTACATAGCCAACGTTCGCTTTAGCAGCTGTCTTACTTACCAGTCTTGTCAAGAGCATCACCCTTTGTTGTGTCTAGAGGTTATAATAAACCTTCTGTGCAGCACTACCTCTTCAGGACACTACAGTGAATCAGTATTGGAAAGTGACAAGACAGGCCAACCAGACTGGGGCTAGCTGGTTTGCAGGCTAACTTTAGTTGAAGAAAAGATGCAAAGAAATAGAAGCAATTCTATTGCTATCACTGGAGACCACCGCTGGAGACAGCTCTTAGCAAGTAAAGGAATGAAGTTTGATGCTGAACTTGCAACGTTTCTTCTAGACTGGTGTAAGCAGCTGTTAATGCTATGGCTAGGTAGCAATAGCCATCCTAACATATAGCTCCTTTTAAAAGCTGTGCTGTTAGGACTTAGAATAAGGGCGAGATGGGGGTTGGCTTAGGTTAATACAGGAAGGATATTTAGGCAAACATTAAGCCTGAGGTCTAAAGTAAAGAGATATAGGATAAAGAGGGACTGAAAGTGGTGGAGAGTGTGGTTTGAGATCTTGGGAGGATAAGACGGGGATGACTGGAGGGGAGGAGGGGGTTGAGGAGCGAAGTGACAAAAACGAAAGTTAGGGATGGAGCTGGTCAAGCAGTGTGTGGTGGGTTAGAGTTAGAAATGGGAGGTAGAAAGTCATAGGTGAAGAGAATGAGTGGATGATACCCACTGTGAGACATGTAGGAAAACAGACTTAATTGGGAAAGAAGGACAAACGGGGTGAATGAGGTGATTGCCCAGAATAAGATCAGGAAGGTAAATGAAGTTATGGAGGGGCAATGGCAGATAGCGTAAGGACAGAGGGCGGGTGAAGCAGGAGAGGACAGAGCTACAAGATGTGGGAGGAACTTTAGCATGTGACAGCTGGGGTGAAATTAAGGTAGGAGGAGCTGGATTGCTTAAGGTGATTAGGGGATAATACTAGTAATGGATAAAGGAAGGATGTGGAATAAGGGGAAAGAACGTCAGGTAAGTGATGGTGGAGAGAGAGAGACAGACACTGAGAAGGAGAGAAGAGAGAGAGGTGATGGCAGATTTGTTTACAGACTCCCCCACACTGAGCAGGCTCCAGGGGTCTAAAAGGAGACTGGGACTCTGCAGTTGGCCGACCTGCTGAGGGCAGTTTAAAGGTGTTTTCTGATGCTTCAGATAGGAGAACATTTTCACTAAGCAGCCCATTCTGGATATGGGTTCTTTAGGGAAAATAACTGCTGGGAAAAAAAATGAAGGAGGCTTGTCTTATTAGAGCAAAAAGCAGGGGCAGGTTATATATCACTCAATATTATCAAATTTGGTTATGAATAAAATCCAATTCCCACACAATCACTGTCATATATACTGTAAATTTTCTGAAAAATTACTCTGCAGGCGCATACAGTATTTCACATCTGATTCAAAATGATCTGGTGGAGAACGTAAGGAATAAATTACATTTTTCTTTTGCAGAGGTCATAAAAGAAGATGGCATCCTCAAACCACTGATCAATCTGTCATTAAAATATATTAGTCTACAACACCTGATAGTGACACTGTTGTCACTGTTTTGGTTTTCCATTCTATGTTTTCGTAAATTATCTGCCTTATCTTGACTGTGGAATTGAATTTATAGCCCAGATGACATTTGACAGTAGTTTAGATTAGAGACTTCAGTGTGCTGAAATTTCACCACATGTTTACCAGATCCCCCCCCCCCGGTAAGCGCTGCACTTTGCAAGTAACAGATGTGTCAGTGGACTGATGGTTTTAATTCTGATCATCAAATGCACAGTAATTTGCGGGAGAGCAAATGCAACAGTGAAACACAAGTATGAGTGGATTTAATTTCAGGCGGTGGGTTTTCACATCACACATCACATTTGGATTTTGCCATGTAAATTTTCTTCTCTGCAGATCTGGAAGACAGACAACGACGAACCACAACTAATACATTATGTATGTCGACTCATCATACTTGATATGACATGACACAGTATGCTCATCACTCTTGCACCGCTAGCTATCTAGCTAGCTAGATAATTGACACCCAACTATTCAGTTTTAAGCCTACTTCATCTCATTGTTTTGGTTTCCCAGCACACTAACAGAAAGAGGTTTCCAGCAGACAAGTCAAGACAAGCTGATTATATACCTTCTTTTATTTATTCTTTTTATGGAACAGTCTCAAATTTGAAAGTTGTCTACTTACCTGACATTTACTTGCCTTAGTTGGCACTTTCCTACAGTTTCTTTCTTGGCATGTTACCACCACCCATGGTAACATGGACATGCTCATATAAACATTGATCCCTAGCATTACTAGTATTGAAAACCTCCTAGTTCCTTTAATGTAAACATACGTTATCTCTTTCTTTCTTTCTGCTTCACTTCCTTTCACCCTGTGTAAATGTGTTTTTCTAATTCTCTTTGTACATACAGTCAATATTGCTATCAAGGTTTGCTGCCATCAGAAAACCCACCTTAATAGATCTCTGCAGGTGTCTGTAATCCAGTTCAGCTCCAGCTGAGGGGAGAATACTTTAGGCCATGATCAGGGCAGCTCAAGAAGGCAGGAAGCAGGTCACTGGGCCAACGGAGAGGGCTACCTGCATGGGCGGACAAAGGAACAGTGTTCTGGACGAGCCATAGCTAATATGCTCTACATATGGTGGTGATAACTCTTAAATAGATAAAAAGAAAACCAAACACACTGTGGCATATTTGTCTGGTGGTTGGAGTTATTCACGATGTGTGTCCATGAATATGAATCTTTTACACAGAGAGGTGTGTGTGAGGGCTGGAAATAGTGAAACATAGCGTTGTATTTTGGTATACAGTAGTGATGGCTATGCTGTGTGCGTGTGTCATAGAGTGCAATTCATAGCATAGGAGAGGCTGTGTGCATCGTGGTGAACGCCGCGTGTGTGTTCAACCAGAGAACATGCATCTATAAAAGAGGACCAATATTCAATGTACAGTACAGTACAGAGTAAATCTCAGATTAAAGGGCCCCCTTGTGGAAGAAATGCACATCAACTTTGTCAGCAAAAGACCACCAATCCTCTAAGCTGATTAGAGTGCACCATTAAACAAAATGAATTAAACATTCTTGCCAAACAACTCAGAGGTATCTGGAATGGTAGCGCTGGCATTATCTTCTGTTTTTAATGGGCTTATTCCAGAATAATGGACTTACTCACACAAAGGGGGATTTGAGCCTTGATGAAGAGATCTGCTGCTTTTTTTTGTTCCTTTTTTTTTTTTTTTTCATTTGATAAACTGAGGCAATGTTTCTGAGGTACAGTACTGTGTACCCTTTGTAAGTGCTATATAGAGACAACTGGACTTGCTTGAGGTTTTTGAAGATGCTTCACCTCTTGTGTGAAAGGCTTCTTCAGCACTGTACCATAGTCTGAAAGTACAGCTGAGGTCAAACAGCAAGAGAAAACTTATCAAAACTGTCACTCTGTGCTATTCCTCATTATTGCACCTTAAAATTTATCAGTCCATCTAACATCTGTTAAGCACCTCACTGTGCAGTTACAGTATGTTTCCCAGCTCCAGCATGGACCCCCCTCAGTGAACTGGGTTGGTAGATCAGCTGCTTTAATCGGTGACTGGCAGAGGTCCAGCAAATAACTTCAGAAATTAGATGAATGGCTGCTCTGTTCACCTGTGGTGAGGCAGATGGGGCCTTTTCCAGTAACTCACAAAAAAACAGGTAGTAGAGATCAGAGAGAGGAGCAGCCAGTGATTAGAGAAAGAGTCTGAGTTTTGGTACAATGTTGAAGATAAGAATCTGAGACAAGAAAGTGTTTAAAAAGGCAGTGACACTAAGAGAGAAAGTGAACCATACCAGATAGGGAGGTGTCTTATCATTGCTGTTTTTTTTTTTTGTTTTTTTTTTACACAAAACTGTATCCCTTGGAAAGCAAGACATTAAATAAAAAAAAAAAATGAGGCAGTGTTGAAGGGTAGATGGGCAGTGGGAGCAGGATTTTCCACATCTTTAACATGAATGAGATTAGGCACGCAAAAATAACCAATAAAGCATTTTTGGCGGATTGTTGGCAAAACTACTCATGTGCCTTTTTTATTGTGTTAGCTTGTGGTTTTCAGGCTTTCAATGAATTATTGCAGGTTAATGCAGATTAGAGGATGATACCTGACCCAAACATGACGGGTCAGGTCAGGTTCGGACAAAAATAAAAAAAAAATACGTTAAGGTTTGAGTTGGGTTCGGTCATGCCTGTGTTTTGACGGTCATGTACAAGGCTCCTATGTACAATCAGGGTAAACAGGCGAGCTGTAAGAACACTTGCGTGAAAGGGAAACATAAACTCTGCTTCAGCTTGCACTAACTGTGTTGGGCTCGGATCAGGTTTGGACATAAAATGAATTCCTATCGGGTTCAGGTTGGACTCTGTTACTACTCTCAGACTTGATTTGGGTTCAGACAGAACTGTGTTGCCTGAGCTGCACTCTAATGCAGATACTCATGGACTGGAACAACTTATTAAACAACCTGTCTTGTTATTAAGGTAGTTGGTGATAACTGACTCAGTAGATTGTTGAATATTAGAAATATGTGCACCTGTTTCTCACTGTGCTGGAAACCTTCTCAAACAAAGGAATATGGATATACCTTAGAGGTTGTGTCTCAAATTTACTGGATATGCTTGTCTTCTATCTTCTAGTGGACTAAATGGAGATTATAATTATTTAACAGATGACTGATTCAATCACAGTTCGGCCTACTTGATTGATTATCTTTCAGTGTGGTTGACTGTTCCAGCAGCTCCCAACAGGCTGAGTCAGTAGTTCAGTGTCTGGTAGAGAGGTTGACTTTTCCAGGAATTGCAGAATAAGTGAGTGAGTGGTTTATTTTTTTAGTAGCTGCCTTGCTGTGTGTGTGACTAACTGATTACCAAACTAATTCGATGTTTTGTCCTACTAATGGATATCTATGGATCAATGGATATCTGGTGTTTACAGACAAGTGTGGTTATGTCCACCTCAGATGTCAGCATTTGAGCTTTCGCAGACATTTTCCTGATGTTTTTCTCATAAATATATGTACAATTCTCATCTCAGAAAAGGAAACGGCATACCAGAGCTGTCGAACCCATATTTGGCTTCATTTGGGTTTTTTTCATGTGTCCTCAAAGGGAGGAGGAGGTAGGGGTGGCAATGTTTGAGTGGAGGGTTGACATATATATCCTCCCTATGTTTTGGTTCCAAACAGTAAGAGAAAGTAAAGGAGCTGATGAGGTCTGTCCGGGTGCCAGTGGTGATGATTCTACCCCCCACTCTGGAAACTTTATCCAATTGCAGGTTTATTGTGGGAGTAGAAAGTCAAATTCCCTCTCTGGCAGCAGTATTTTATTTGAGCGGGCCAGAATTGGGGAAAAAAAAATCTCCCTCTGTTTATGATGTTTCCACAGGTAAACTCTGCTCTGGAGCAGAAGTATTTTCTGACACTGCTCAAACTCTGATGGCTGGGATGCCGTTGATGCTCTGTTTGCTCCACCAAACAGATGAGTTCAGCACAGCAAATGTTTGACGAGAGCCTCACTTCCAGCCAGGGAAATAAACCATCCTTGGCTGCAGTCATAATACTGCTTTCTCTTTCGTAAATATATGATTTTTTTATGAGATTCGCTCCATTAACAAGCCTACCTTGTTTATTTTACTTGACATATCAAATAACAGGCAGAATATTTAAGGCAATTTTGTCAAAGTGAAGGCCTAAGGAAACAGCATTTTCTGAATAGCAATGTGTACAGTTGCTGAAAAAATTGTGATGCTAAGAATATACATAGGCCTATCTTGTTTCATTTGAAATATGTCCCTGATTTCAGGCAGAAGTATGTGGTTCCCATTTCTAGTCTGTGACTATTGAGTTTGGATGCTACATCTACAAGCAACACAGAAGTTAGAGTTACACTTCTCATATTTTCAAGCGGTATGTTACAGCAGGGCTTTTTTAATGTTACCTGTACCTGACCCTCCAGAGAATATAGTTAGCTAATGGTACGCTAACTCTTGGACTTGAGCAACACTGAATTACTGTAGGTAGTAGGCTAGTTAGCTGGCCATGCTAACGTTTGCAGCTTACGTTACAACAGTCACACACAGTTAAAGTCATTCCTTACAAATTATTTTTATGTGTTTGGTTCTGGAAAGGCTAAAAACCACAGACGCTTACATGTATTCAGCTTTGGCTTTGGCTTCAACATGTTCCAGTTGCTAAACTATGAGTGGCCAATCACTGATCAAGGCTTATAAAACAGTCAATTCAATTACAATCTCTTTACCCACTTTTTCTTAATTTGACTGTCTCATACACTTGTTGTTTCTGCTCTACTTTTCTCTCATAGACTGTCTCAGTCAAACATATTAATTATACGAGCAACATGACTGCCAAGAAATCACTAAAGTACATCAATTAGTTCTATGGTCTGCTCAGAATGAAAACGGCATTATTTCTCTGATTGAATCCCAGACTGGCAGACTGTTGTCATACCATTTAGACTTGGGCCCTCTCTGTCCCACTGACCTCTGTATGTCTGGATAATTACCGTCTGCTGTCTAGGTTGTGGGGTTTCATTACAACACTTTCAAAGGGAGCCAGTGTGAATAAAAAGTCTGAGAATAGACAACCCTGTCCTCTAAAAAATTATGTTTCTATACAACTGAACTACAACAGCAAATATGTTTTTGTATGTTTCTGTTTTGTGGAATATGTAAAGTGACCATATTACATTTTCTATTAATATACTGAGTTAATTCATGTATTTGGCAAGTTGACTATACCTATAATTTGTATATAAATGTAATTTGTAGGAGACAGGGTTGGAATAGAAGCACTGAACAAGAAACTCAGACAATGACGCATTACTTCACAGCTTTTATATTTTAGACTGATTAGTCTAAGTACACAGTTTTCACAGTGAAATCCTGACTTGTATTTTTGAAAGTTTAATCTTGGTACTCAGCTTCTAACCTCTGATGCCTTAGCCAAATGGATTTGGCTTATCCAGTATTTCATATATGTCCTTCGTTATGAAAACAATTTTTCAACCTAGTGCACATTTTCCTGCTGCCTTCTACAGAGAGCCCTCTATATGTCTGGCTTGTGGTATCCTTTGGTCATCGAGGTGGAACTATGCAGTGCCCAGGTTGGTAAAAGTCTGGATTGTGAAGTGTTCACCTCATACAGACAGTGAAAGCTTTTCAAGCAGCAGAGAACAGGCTTGTGTCAATACTGGGCAAGACAAGGTCCTGATTTATCCGGGGGTCTGACGCACTAGAATTAGCAGAATTACCAGTTTCCAGGCCTATCTGAAATGCCCACTTTTCCAAGAATGACTTACAGTGAAACCAAAGAGGATGTATCTACTGCACAAAATTTCCCTAGGTGTAATTTGTGAACGGGAATGACAGAGAAAGGAGGGTTACAGCTCAGAGCTCAGGTATAATAAAGAGTAAGGGTCTATGTTTCTCACGGGGCTCCCTTTATGATAGCTGCAACATTAATCAGTCCAAAGTATGTGAAGCAATGACTCTGTTTTTATTTTCCAGTGCAGAGGAGATTAGCTTTGAAAGGCTCCCAAAGGAAATGGAGAAGCAGAGATCTCTGCCTGTGCAGTACACTGTAGTGAGTGACTCTTTGTGCTGTCACCACAGTACAACAATACAACATTCATCCACAAATCTCTCCACACATTTGCAGAAATGATTAAAAAAAAATTCCCTTGTTTAATTCCAACCCTTGTTTTCTTTTCTGTTTTTTTTTTCAATCCAAGATTCCCAAAATTCTTTTCTCGTCAATTTATTTATCAGCCTGCCAAAAAAAAAAAACCTCAAGATTGGCTGTACTTTGAAGCACAGATTTATGAAAAAAAGTGCCAGGAATCATTCAGTTTACCCCTCAAACTACTGTCTGATTTGAGACCAATGTTTTGTGGCCCATCTGTAGATTGTTTGAGAGTGGCATGGACACGATCAAGTTTCCTGGCAGCTAGCGAGTATTCATCCCATGTGCAAACTCTCACAGTCTGCGTCCAGCACAGTAGCAACTGGTCCTTTTCTGCAACATTGTACATACAGTATTGTGTGCTATAGTAACGCTTTCCGGTGGTCTGGCCTCTTTGTACACAAGATAAATTTAAATTCTCCTCTGGCCATCTGTTTTAGTTTTACACCTTCATCATCTTATGATTCATCCATTTGTGAACTGCACTCTTTCTTCAATCATTAAGTTGTTGCATAATTTTCCATTTGAGACATAGTCTTTGCAGGTTACATATACTGCATGTGATATAAAGGAACGACAGAGCTTGACTCTGGTTTCAGTTTGCCTGTTTTCACTTTACTTATAACTGCAGTGGCATGACTCCCAAGGTAATGATTAGATTTGATTACATTTGTCTTTGTTAAACTTTTGTTTACTTTCCTGCACTTAAGTCAGTTACTGTTATGATAGAAAATGACAAACTGTGCTGACTGTGTATTGAACAATAAATGGGAAAGTGAAGATAATATAGCTCCCCTTTAATTTAGATGGTAAACTGGAGTTCTTGCTCTTTATCATAGAAAAATCAAACAGAAAATTGTGTTTTTCACAGTGTACCACAGGGAATGGTAAAATCTAAAATCTATGTCCACCTTTGATGAGAAAGGCCTTCTGTAAACTAAAAAAACTAATCGTGTGGAGACACTTCTTACACGCTAGGGAGTAATTAAACCTTAACATCACTGACTTCAGTTGTAATCAGTGGAACATACAATATGGAACAAACAAACTATTGAAAGGGGAGGAACACTTTTGGAAATCTTGCTTTTATTCATAGATCATTAATCACCATCAAGTCAATGTCATGTCATGTTTTGTAGTCTGAGAGAGTGAGAAATTAAAGTAGCTGCTGTAATCATGTCTGTTTTTGTATGTGTGTTGTTGCATGGTCAGTGATTAGAAGCCTTTAGAAAGTCTTACATATGTTTTATTTAGAGAAAACTTTCACCCATCCCAGTTCAACACCTACAGAAGCTTGGATCATTTCCAATAATTAATCAAGCGTCTTCAGAGAGAAATACCAGCATGCTCCACGGCGCAGCAGAGGCTCAGACAAAACAAAACACTCTTGTTTCTCTTTGGAGCATAAATAAAAGACACGGAGCTTGAGAGAGGAAACAAATTCTCCTTTATCTGTTGCCTCTCTGCATAAACTGAGCATGGTCTCCTTGTTGACTTTGGATGAACAGCAGAAAAAGTTCTTACCCAGGAAACCAGACATTTCCCATAATTCAGAAAGGGGGGCACATCCTACAGGGAGAAAATCTAATCATGATTCTCTCCTACCCAATATTACAATATCAGTCAGTCCACAAGTCCCCAGCTCATATTTCTCACTAAGCAAACGGCAGAATTTAGGACTCCTGTAGGTACTTTCACAGTGTTATTCTTATATTTTGTTACAGCTGCCACTCTGGCAGCATTGCTCTGATGATGTTGGTCCACCACTGTGGTCCAAACTGAAATATCTCATCAATGATTGGATGGATTGTAACGAAAGTTTGTACAGACATTCATGGTCCCCAGAGGAGGACGTCTGCTGACTTTGGTGATCCACTGACCTTTCCTCAAGCGTCATCAAGAGGTGGATATTTTGTGAAATGTCTAAATACTTTTTGTAGGAAATGTAAGATGGATCGTGTTCAGAAGCAACATAGCAATTTTTAGGAGACTATCATCTTTTTACATGTGCTGTATTATCAGGTTCACAATGGTAATATGGGCATCTAATATTGTGTTCTTATGGTGCCATGCAGGATCAACTGTAACAGGTATTATCAAAGACATGGGAAAACGTTTATGACCACACACTATAATTAAATATTTTTTATAATTATATTTTTGCCAAGTCATCAAGCAGCTTTCTCTTTGCTTTTCATAGAGGCTTCAAAACCAACTGACCAAATGTTACACAAAAGTCACTGCACTAACAATTTCAATATGGTGTAAAAGTGTCTCTTGAAAGATCTCATCCAAAGAAAATCAGAACTCAAAGTGTAGAACAAAGCCAGCAAATCAAGACGATTTTTCTGCTTTCACTTTATGGTGTATCAGCAAATCTCTTACTCTGGGAAAACTCATAGAGTAGCTCGATAAAATCCAGTGGACTCAAAGTAAACTCAGCCCAGTATAAATTTCTCTTGCCTTCTTTTGAGGGGCTTGGAAGAATAAAGCACAATAAACAGAAGCCCCCCTCTAAAGGTCTACAACAAAAGCAAATAGCCCCAGCCTGGCTATAGCTTTATTAGTGGTCAGCTGGTTCCCATTAGAAAGGCTTTGTGAATTGCTATCTCCTCTCAAGAATCCCAAACAAACTGACCCTCGGCTCTGTTTGTCTCCCTCTAACCTCTCTCCACATCCGTCGTGCTTCTCCAAGCAATATCCCTGGATACCGCTGGCCCCCCCACAAACAGGGGTCGGCCTTGGTGACCTCTTTGACCACCGATGTGGTTACAAAGCCACTTAGGTGTAGATGGTGTTGAATTGAGTTGTTAGTCCTTTGGCATGAAAGCAAAGATTTCTCAGACTCTTGGACATTTTGAATAAGTTCAATATATGTCTGGCAATAGCCTAGCAATGTTCTATATTTTTATTATTGTCAACAAATACCATGAAAAGACAGAAGGTTAGTTAGGTTTTAAAAGGTTTCCATTGTTCAAATATTGGAAACCCCACCGTTGCACTTGGACATGTTTCTTCATTATGATGAACATGGGCACAGTAGTTCATTTTAAGTCAATGGCACATGCACCATCTTGCTGGTTTAAATACTTGCTATTGCAGCAAATGTGTATCAATCTGTGACTAACAGAACACACCAAAATGCACTACTTACTGCAGTTTGAGTAACATTTGCTAAAAACTACTGTGCACAGCTCTTTGAGGAAAATTATTTAGCCTTTTTTGTGCAAAAAGATATATATTTCAGACCTGTTTTTGCAGGTCTATGCTGATTTGCATCTTCACTTGGAAAGTGTGATCCTTGGGATGGAGTGACAGACAGAGGAGGGAAGTCAGATTGCATTGAGAGGCAGACTAACAAATGTTGCTTTTGGTCTTTTATGGCAGCTGAACTCTTTCCATGCTGGGATGGTCAGTCACTATCTGTCTGTCTTTTTTATGTCCAACCTTATGAAATACTTATAGTTACAGTATGTTATGGCCGTGTTTCCTCACCTGTATTTCAGGACCCCCAGTGGGTCTCCCAAGATAAATCTGTAGAGGTCATGCGATAATTGACATACAAAGACAGAGTAGTTAGAAATTGTCAGTTTTGATGGGTTATAAACCAAAAAACTGCATACTAAAGAAGAAGCTTGGAGGTGTTTGGGATCATTTGGATGATTGCATATATACCCTGCATTTATGTGTAATCCCTGTAACATTGTGACTACAGAGAAGCAGTGTTGTGTGAAATCATATGGGAGTTCTCTGTAAAGAATGTGCTGAAGTTGACATATGGAAGATGGAAACAGAGACCCTTTCCTTTTCTTCATCAAATAAAGTTGGTCAGGCCTGGAGGACTGAGCATCCTTTGTTGAGCCCTGGCTCTTGGGTCTTACTCATGCTCTCAGACGGCCCCATCTGGATCAAAGCTCCACCAGCCCAGCCCTGCACTTCTCACTTCCTGTGATCAAAAAAAAAAAAGGGAGGCAGAGAGAGATGGGTGGAAGGAAGAAGATAGATACAAATCTTTGCTTATTTATTAAACAGAACAAATGAAGAAAAAAATGGTAAGAGAAGGATAATTACAGTGGTGTTGAGATTTGGAGGGTGTGCAGTGGTGGTGGTCATGGGTAGACTCAAAGACCTGACCAAATCAACATGAAGACCAACCAACAAAGCTACCATTCATGTTCCTTTCCCAGTAATCGAAAACGTTTCCCCTCTGACGCTGAAAACAGAGCAAGGGGCAAATATGCAAAGACAACACACAGGGAGAGGTCCCCGCAGTGATGGATCAGGATCTGCTTGCTGTGAGCCACATTCAGATCTCCACATGGGCGAAAAGGAACCAGGCATCTGCACCACAGAGTGCAGAACCGGGACAAAATGAAAGGCCGGATCTTTTTCCTCCTTGGGCAGAGGGATCATGAAGCCTTGGAGGCCAGGGGGACCTGTCGTGGCTCCTGGGCCTGCTCAGACTACTCCTCATGATACAGCTGTGTATATGAATTTCTTCTCTATATTTAGTGTACGTATGATCTTAAATCCTTTATTTGAGGTAACATTACAACGAGGTACACAAAATCCTGATAGCAACCAATGAGCAAGGTAGGGACTAATCAGGAACTCGGCGCTTATTAATTAATGATGAGCTCTGAATTGATGGAGAATAAAAACAGTTAAGTTACTTGACTGAAGCAGTATCTATTCAGTACGTGACAATGCCATATTTCAGGTTTGGTTTGGGTTAAAGGAGCTATTTGTAAGTTTTAGTTTGAGCCAACATTAGCATTAACGTCTTTTACTTACCAGCCCTGAAGAAACATTGTGAGGGACTCCATTCCTTTACGTCTTGATTCTATTTCTATCACTTCTTTTCCGCTACTGAAGTTATCATACTAACCAGCTAGCTCCGGCCCGGTCGGACTATCTCGTCACTTTCCAATACCGAGTCATTGTAACGTCCAGTCTGCCCTGAAGAAGTAGCAGTGCTCAGAGGGCGTATTATAGCCTCTTGTATTGTAAAATGATGGTTGAAGCTGTTGGCAAAGCTGGTAAGTGAACGGCTGTTAATGCTAATATTGGCTATGTAGCAATAGCAAAATTTACTTTTCTTTATGGAAAGATGATGGTTTGGATTAAAATGACTATTTTGTCTATGTTAAGGGAACTTAACTGTCATGGTTATGTGACATGCCCAACTATATGTATTTTATCAAAGCATAGACCCTCACCAGTTTATGAATAAGTTTGCAGAGAGCCAGTTTAACTTGGAACCAGCTTCACCTCTGAGAAGATATAGAGATGTAGATGAAGGGATGATCAAAAGGGTGAAACAGTTTTGGGTGGCCCCTGAGCTTCCGATTGCCCCATATTGTGTTTTGGAAAAACTTTATTTTGTTTGGGGATCTCAGTCTTCAGAGAGCACTAGTCTGAGTTGGGACATCCTGTTTCCTGAGGCGAAGATGTTTCTCCCTTTCCTTCTCTGTCCTGGGGCGCTGCCTACAGTGCTGGAGAAACTTGAAGGCCTTGACTGTTGATGTTTTTATTAAAAAGTGTGTGTGTTATAATTGGATGTGAGATCAAAGTGCTCAACACAGAGGAGCTAATTAGGTCAATATATCTCAGAGTTGCTGTCAGTGTGTGAAACCCCGGATTTAGCTGATGAGATAATTGATTTTAGCTTTTCTCCCCATATGATACTGCCCCTCACAGTAGAAAGTAGTACTCTATTGTTGCCCTGTCTAACTTTTTCCTTTTATGTCTCAAAATCATTTCAATTAAAGGATAATTCCAGTTTGTATCACTTTGGTCTTAATTTAAAAGTTTTGATCACACTTTCTTTCGGTTGTAAGAACATTTTGCCTAGATCTAAGAAAACTGTAAAACCACTAAGAAAAGAAGCACAATCTAAAAATCAGGTTGCAAAGTGACTGCTGAAATGTTAGTAATAATCCATCATTACACACACAGTGCCTTAGGATCCTCTCTTGTTTCTCCTTCTTGTGGACTTCTTTTTTAGCGATGACCCTGCCCGATTTGCCTACATTCTCAGTGATAAAAAAATCTGATGCAGTGGAGAAAACAGAATTTTATTTTTTACTAAATCCAGATTCACAAACTTAAGCACAATCTGATTCTTCTGCTCTGTCTGCAACACAAAAATGTGACCCGATGAACCAATTTAGCCCCAGTGCGATATACTGTAGTCTATTACAGCTTTCGACTGTGCTGAACCTCCTCTAAAACAGTGAGTGCTATGTCTCTCTCCTCTGCACAGGTAATTTCTGTGCAGCGGAGTATGTGCCTCACTCTAAAAGATGTCTCCCTTGGCTTCCTTTTCCTTCACTTTTAGACTCTAAAGAGCAGGTTAGGGCGAGAGGAATGTGGTAATTTGAGTTAATGGTGGTGGGGATGGAGGGGGTGAGCGCTGTTGGGCTGGGTCTCAGGAATTACTTGAGGAATGACAGATCATAGTTGTACGCTCCTATGCTGAGAGAGGTTATTCTTGATGTTCTTACAGTGTTAGAGTCTGGCTTTTATTGTTTATTAACTGAAATTCTGAGAAGGGGGGATTTGTCTTTCCAAGGGTGTCTTGAAGGAAACATAATTGCTGCCGGCAAATAGGTACTGTGTTCTCGCACCACAGAGGCTGTAGGAAGGTGGTGTAAAGGCGTATAAAACACAAGACTTAGACACTGTTGAGGTTTGTAGGAGACAGGACTGGAAAATGTAAGAGATGAAAGCTCTTATTATTTAGTGGAGAACTGTCCTGTAGTGTGACCAGCATATTCCTTTCACATTGGACTCCGAGATGTTTAGAAATGTATAGCTTAGCCCTAGATTTTCCATTAATTACATTTAGTTACATTTCCAGAAGGCAGACTTGCAATGAGGCGAGAATTATTCGTCTATGCGTAATGAGGACTGAAAAGCTCTGATACACTAATTTCATGTTTTTTCTCTGCTTGTCACTAAAATGTGACATCTTAACATTAAAAGCTAATTTCACATTGTGCGGTTTTGACAACTGCCTGCTTCACTGTGTGTGACCAAAGAGGCCTGAGAAGGCAGAGAAGTATAGATATCTCAGTCTGACAGACAATTACCTTGTCAGTCGTCACCTCCCTCCTGCAGCAGCCTCATCAGCTGTTATCCTCCTGTGATGACAGGTTTAAACACACCTGGCATGACCTCCAGCTGACTCGCTGTGCTGCCGACTGTCAGAGGAATATGTTACCGTGGAAACAGATGGGCACTCATCTCAGCTGTTCATAATACACTGGAAGAAGACCAAATACTTGATGTAATTATTTAACAGTATAGGTAATGGTATTATCACTTGTACATACTAGTGAACAAGCAGTAACTCACCTCATACTTGAAATCGTTACTAATGAACGTTTTTTTGGTAAGGTTACTCACTGATAGCACTGCAGTTTTCATAATTTACAATTTCACAATCTGTAGCAGCTTTCAACAGTTGGATATGTGAGTACATCACAGGCAAGTAAGTGGCAGTAAATCACTGGAGGAGTTTGATGATGAATCTATAAAGGTGTTGGGGTTGGTGATTTGGTGTGATTAGGACAGAGATGGTAAAACAGAGAGAGGGAGAAAGGGGTCGGGGTGACCAGAGGGAGATGAAAAAAACATATATAGAAGAGAGAGACTTGTCAGGGGGAGCAGAGCTGAGTTTTCAGCCAGCCACTGATCTCTCATTCACGGGCAGTTGAACGTGAACACTGGGCACTCTGTGTCTGTGGAGGTGATGTCTACTGAGAGATGCTATCTTTACCTCATTGATACAATGGCCTCATAGACAGCAGACAGCAGGCCAAAGCCACAGATCTCCATACCGCACAGCCATACTGCCAGGAAGAGTGCGCCACCTACAGGTGCTGATAGAGAGTGGGACTGTGGCGTTAAGACAAGGTTTTTTTTTTGTGTGGGTACACTGTCCAGCCATCCTCTCTATGAGCTGTTGGTGGTTCTCAACCTGGGGGGTCCATCATTTTTTGCAGACTTTCCATTAATAGTTTTTCTTGCAAATTACCTTTGATCACAATCAAGTGATAAAAAGGGATCTCAAGAAGACATTACTTTATTTTAAAGGATAAGGTTAGTCTATATTATCTTACTATCAAGAAAATCAAAAATCATAAATGTGTCTAAATGTTTATTTCTCAGTACTTTCTGACTTCCCTACTCTCTCTCTGGGCTTGGGCTCTCATCCCCAAGACCACTGTTCCCACTGAATCTTTTTTTTATTTTTTATAAATTGGCCACAAATATGTAGTTTAATTTCCTAAATAGACTCAGTTCTCTCCTAAAGACACTAAACTTAGCCAATAGGGTCACAAGTCAAAAATGTTTGGATCCACCAGTAGAATACATGACAGAAAAACTAAAAAAAAAAAAAAAAAAAACTGACAGCAGGTTATGAAAGAAGGTATGAAAGCAGACAAATAGTCTAGGTAAGATGCAGCATGCCAACATGATTTAAGGTGGCAGGAGACTGTAAAACAGAACAGAAAAAGTCATCAGTGATATGATATTTTTATAAAACTGAAAACACAACAGTGAAGGACACAGAAACACTCACACTGTCATCCCTTTATAGACCATTTTACTGCCATTTAGCTCACTTTCAGCATTTTTTTTTCTTTGAAAGAAGGGAGCCTCGCTGTGGCAGCTCTTAGTAGGTTTGGATCCATGACTGCTAGAGCTATTTCCTTTTGGCATATCCCTTTAACTCTCTTCTCATGACGAGACGTTCTGGCAGGCAGGAGGGAAGATGAGAAGAGAGACGAGAGCAGAATGGAACATTTTTGCTTTTTTCTAAATGAACATATGCCAGGTGTCACAAAAGATATAAGAAGGCAAACACATCCACAATACATTGTAAGTACTCCCTCAGTCACTTGCTACATTCCATGTTTAGAGCATTTTGTCATGAGGGAAACCCCACATCAGTGGAGGAATTTCTTGCCCACTCTCTTCACCTCCTCTTTTTCACTTTTGCCTCCTCCCTCTCACCTAGATTTTTTTCTCCCTCACTCTTTAAAATTCCACTTTTCTCTACCCCTCCTCTTGTCCAATCACTTCTCTCATTTTTCTTAAAAAAAAAAAAACTTTTCAGCTGCTCCCACTCCAATTATTGTCTTTCATGCCAGATGTCAGATATCAGCTGATGCTGAGTGACTCCTTAATCATTTTAAAGGAGCGTAAAGGAGCCTCTTTCAGGAAGAAGGGATTTTGCAAAATTGTGCAAAGAATTGCCCACATATAAGGCATTTCATTTGCATAAAAAAAGTTTTATGACATGCTCAAAGCTCCCCAAGGTCAAGTTTGTGGTCAGCGGAGTCCCTGGTGATAATATTTTAGTGATAATAACACTCCTGGAACGAGAGAAACCACAACCCACAAACACTGTGCAACTCTGTTATCCTCTTTTACACATACACAAATCATAAATTATGCTCCAAGTGTCCAAGTATCTGCCTCAAACCATCCCTGAGTCAGAGCAGTGGTCACTGCAGTGGTAGAAGTAAAAAGGAAAATGAAACCACCTGTTATTTAATCTGTGCTACCAGCTGAGCGGCTGGCAGACAGCTGACCAGTTTTCGATGCGGGTGCCAGACCGTCTGTGAGCAATTTGCATTCTTTTCACTGAGTGTTTGACAAATTTCAGCCACCTTGTTAATATAATAAGTGAAAATACATCAGCCTCAAAAGCAGCTGACCAATAACAGTGAGGCCAGGGGTTTTGCACTTTGACTAGTAGTTACAAAAGTGAACTTTGTTTACTGTTAATGAAATGTTTGAATCTTTTTTAGGCATGGCACAGTTGTTGTTTCCTCTGAAGCTGAGTTGGCGTTATTGTATACTTTTGTGTTTGTGTAGTCAAAAGATAATCTTGGTCTCTAAACTGGGACCAAGTAGGTGGAAAATAAAAAGAGGTGGGGATTGTTCTGAGTGGGAGAAACTGGGCCATTAATATAGCTCCAATTTGTCTTTGAAAAGTGCAATGTGCAGTGAAGGGACACACCCCGGCTAAATGAGCCCTGACAGGCTCTCAGAGACGCCAGAGCAAAGCAGGGTACAGGGAGAAAAAAAGTCATGAGGGGAAATGGAAAACAAACCATAAGAAAAAAAAATCACCCAGAGCGGTGCAGAGAATTCTGCACATCTTGTGCTTTGATTTTCAAAGTCAGGTGTTAATGAGTATTCTTTGGAATTAGTTTGGGTTTAATAGGAGGCAAGTTAAGTTTTTTGTTGTTTTCTATTTCTTGGGAAATGAAGACTGTGTGGTCTTCTTTGTTGTTCTTGATCATGTCTGTTTTGAATACTTCATCATACACAAGACTCGCATAATCAGCAGATGTAGCTATCAGATGACAGTTGTGCTGTATTTTGGAAAATCTTTCAAGGGCTGATAGCTTTACCATCTGTAAAGCAACATCAGCCGTTATGCAACTCCACACATTTCACAGCCTCTGCTATAAATATGCTCCAACCATCAATTGTATTATTTATTTGAAGTCTTTTGCTGTATAAATGAACATCTTTTCCACTAGCATCTCTAATGACTCTCTTTTTCTCTGAGTTTTAAATCAGACTTTACAGGTCACTTTCCCAGACAGGCTATGAAACAAACAGTTGGTAGCTGAACCCCCGGCCAGGTTAGGGGATTACTGTCTAACTCCATCCTTCAAAAGGCACCACCACCACCACCACCCCCTCCTTTCATTTGAATCCCCTGACCTGCATTTCAATCCCCTGCGTCTGATGTCTTTCTGTCGCCGAGCCTGGTTCTGTCTCTCGCTCCCTCTCGCTCTGTGAAGGTTTGCCAGGTTATTGGATTTACAAGTCTGTGAATGTCACTCTGCCATGATTTTACTGGGGCTGCCCATTGGCACACCCAGTAGTGTGTGTGTGTGTGTGCACTTGCATGCACATATGCCACGTTTCTTGTCCTTACTTATTGAGACCGTCCACATCACCTCAGTTCGTTGTGTATTCATCAGACAAAATAAAAGGGCAGTTATGGTGTCCTCCAGTTACACACCACTTTAATCTGAGACAACAGGCCTCAGGTCTTTTTAGGTCATTTGGTCACTCTCTCTTATTGCTTCCCTCTTACAGCTGTAGGTTTTTGTTTTTGTTTTGCTTTCTCACCTTGTCTCTCCCATCTAAGTTTGATTCCTCTCTCACCCCGCTGTCACCCACCGTCTTTGGTGTTTGTAAACTACTGCATTCCTCTGTCAGTTTGAGATGCAAACCTGAGGGGAGAAAAATACTTACTCAACGTGGAAATGCCTCCCGATGAACAGTGATAACATACAGGAAATCAGTAATGAATTTAAATTCTGTTCAGATTACAAATCAGACATCAGTGTGTTTACATACACAGTTTCAGAAATATGGATAAGACCATATCGCTGTTTTGAGAAACCTGGATATGCTACCTGGAGTACTCCATAGAAACAAGGATACTGTGGCATGTAAACGCCTTATCCAGGTTTGTAGGCAGATGAAGACATGTAGGCAGATGATCAGAAACCTGGATACTGTTATGATCATGTACAGGAATGATTCTACTGATATTTGGTGCAATATATACGTAAAAGGACAAGGCTGGCATTATTCTAAATATATAGGCTGTAGCCTATATAATCACAATCTAGTCTGTCTCTCAATACTATGACTTCCCTACTCCATCTACAGCATTCAGCCTCAACATAAATCTTTAAAAAGCACACAACAAAAATGTAGTTCAATTTCTTTTAACATGCCAAGTAATTTCACAAAACATCAGGGAACTAAAGTTTTAAGCTAATGTCTCTTACACAGGTGTAAATAGTGTGTTGTGGGGTCTATTTTCAACCACAGATTAATGCACATCCACTAATATTTATTTATTTCCATTGCATTGACTCAAAATAAACTACAGTGCTTATGTTCTTCGCAACGGAGGAACATGTCACCCAGTGCAACACTTCAATGAACGTATGTTTTGTGTTACTGTTATCACATTTGTGCTTGTGACCTGAAAACTTTTTGCTGAACATCAATAACTCATTACATCATTATCATTATGGTAATTACTGTAAACAAATCGCACCACTGCCAAGAAGATTGGTGGTCTCTGCCAACCTCAACACTGCTTTCCACTTTGTTTGCCACAGGGTTAGTTATTTCAGGAAACCTGGCCTGTCGTTTCACGGTACAAAACAATTAGAGCTGGGGTTTTTTTCAGTGTAAATTGGGTGAAATGAGTGAAAAAGTGCCAGTTACTGACTGTTTCTTTGTGCGATGGCTATACTGCAGGTGCAAAATGTGCTGTTGTAGCTATCGTAGAAGTCTCTTTTTGTCTTTTATTAGTATTGCGGACAATAATTTCTTCAATATTACACAGTAGAATCAAATTAGTACACTAATACAAAACACAAGTGTTTCAACAAAGTAGGTACTAGACTAAACCTTTTAACTTTTACCAGCTGTCAAAAGCACAGACTTCAGTCCTTTTGATGAGGGAGCATAAGTGCAGCAGAAATCTAGCCAGCATGCAGGACAGCTGTTTCCTTGTAATCTATAAGTGAATCTGATTTGTGTGATCATTACTCATATATATTTGAGCTTGTATGCATGTTTTCTCACTCATCACATACATTCCACGACACCTTTAAGCAGTAAAAGTGTGAAGATTTAACGTACTTAGATGTTGCTGCTGCCCGTCAGTTGCATTTAACCCATTTCATCAGAGCTGTATATCATGCTCAGTGTCTTGTTTTCCTTTCTGTCTCTATACCATGTCCCAACGTGCCAAGCAAGAATGCTGTCTCTTTTAACTTCTCACTATGTTTAACCATTTAGATGTGTAATTACACACTGTGCAGGATGCTGTAGCTGGGGGCCAAATTTACCCCAATTTTCTTGAAAGAGAAATGTCACATCCTATGTTAAAAGGTCCCAAGGCTGAGAGAGTCAGGGATAGTTGCAGGCCTACCTGCCTGGCAAGTTGAACATTATGTTACTATAGCAACCCCTACTGGCGCAGTTCCATGTCATTTACAGTTTAACCAACATTGATACGTTCCACTATTTTGTAAGTACAAAGGAAATGACAAGAATGTTTTTTGTTTTTTTTTATGAAATACCCTTGTTGGAGCAGTATCTTTTAGATGTGATCTTTTGGTTACTGCTGTTTAGTTATTGTTAATTTGTAAATTTAGTTGAATTTAGTTTCAGCTACAAACTGTTTAATTTACTGCTGAGTTAACTAGCCAGGCTATCTGAGGCTAATGTCATGCTTACATCATTCTAAACTGTAATTACAAGCAGCCAAGTGGGAAAAGTTGTTCACTTTAACCTCAGACTTGTTACTCCAAGTCTGAGACACTGGGAATTTCTCACAATGACAGTATTTCTCACTTGGTGAAAAGAACTACAGATATGTTCAAACTGTGGGCTGCTCATTTTATATGAAATATGCAGTATTTGGTAATGAATTGCTACAAATATGTAATGCAATAAAAGTAGTTAATTTAGGCTCTTTATCTGGTGTGACAGGCTATAGTCCTCGAAGTACTAGTTACAACCATTACATGGATCCATTTCTAGCTAGATGTTAAATTATGAGATGTGATTGTGGTTGAACCTCAGATGACCAATTTCACTCTGTAAGGGTAAAACACTTGGGACACAATATGGAATACATGCTGTATACTCTCAAGACATGAAGAAGCTTAACCTTGCAAGTAATATGTACTCTTTTACAGCTGATTGTGTTGATTTCTGTCATATTCTTAGATGCTTAACTTGGTTCTAACCCTAACCGCTACACCTAAACATAACCTACATGTAAGCCCTAAAACCAACCATGCAAGGCTCTACAGGAAACATTAGCCTATTTCAATGGAGGGGAAACACTATTTGAAGGGGGAAAAGATTTTGACACAATAAATTTTTGCACCTCTTGGAGGCAGTAGACACAAGCTGCAGAACATAATATTGTCTTATTACCTTTTAAGTTGATATATTAAACTTGTTAGCAAACAGCTGGTAAACCTTCAACAGTTATGGAGCAACTTTAGCTTCATTTGGAGTCATATCCCTGCAGCACAAACAAACCTGTTTAAGTCTGATATTTTCTCTCCTTTTAGTTCTGTTTTGGTCTCCACCAACTCTTAACTTTCTACGTGCTCTACTATCTAAACCAGCTAGTTGTTAAATCTGTCTGTCTGCTGTTTGGTGCATGGCAGTTAGTGTACAGTTGATTTTTAGATCTTTTTTTTTTTTTTGCTGAAAACAGCTGCCTAAAAGTATTACAAAAGCAGTAAGGGTAATACAAAAGTAGTAAACCATAAGAATTAGCTGAAAAATGTTAAAACACTGTAAAGATAAGGGAAAAAGCAGAGTAAAAACATTAATATATTCCATATATTTGAAAATATATTCAAGCAGATTGGAGATATATGATATAAATGGGTAACACTCATACCACAGCAACCTCTATTATACTTGCCTATATTGTATTTATTAGACAGGCCCATGTGTTTTGCCAACTCTCTTCTGACATCTGGGCTGCAGCCGGAGCCGAGAGCACTTCCTCAAATCCTTCCACTATCGTTACCATTACCTCCTCCTGCAGCCCTGTTCACAGACTGCAAGGAAGTCTTAAGTGTCCCAATATAGTCTCTTTATTTCTGCAGTTTCACTTCTTTTAACTGGGCACAAATCCCAACAACTGGACATAAAAACAAAACTATTTTGTTACTATCAGCCTTGTTGATCTTTTTCCTATTCAATTTTCCTCAAAAGAATTTAGGAGGACTATAACTGGAGAAAAACTACTCAAATTCACCCATAATGCAAAAGCCTCCCCTGACTGCTGATACTGTCTCGTTCATACAGTGGAAGAATATCAAACTAGTCACCAACTAGACATAATCTGTTGACATGCATATTCCATACCGTACTTTGGAGCCCTGTGGTGCTCAGATATGATTGATTGCTGTCACAGTTATAACAAAACTTAATCAACCAGTGGCCCAACGATTATAGATATAGTCTTCCAGTAGCAATAACCTTGTTTGAGCTGCTGCCTTGGCCCCAGCTACAACTTGTGCATGTGGAACAAGTCCCTGGTTTATCAAATTATGAGTTAGGAAACAGATCTTCTTCACAAACCTCTCTCTTTCATAATAAGCCAGGTAAAACTGAAGATTTTTTTACATGGTTCATAGAGTGTAAGAGGTTTATTAACTTTGTACCCCCTGTCCACCCCACCTCATCCCCTGCTCCTGCTCCTGCTCCTGCTCCTCCTCCTCCTCCTGCTCCTGCTCCTGCTCCTGCTCCTGCTCCTCCTCCTGCTCCTGCTCCTGCTCCTCCTCCTCCTCCTCCTCCCACATCCACATCCTCCTGTCTGCTTTCCCAGACAGCCTTGTTAACATGTCTACCGTTCTCTGAGATTCTGCCAGTAGGGAAATAATAAACAGATTATTTTTTCGGGTCCACTTAAGATCAATCATCGCTTTGCTTACCGCTGCACTTGCTGTGGTTGACTTTAGTGACTCTCATTAAGAAAATTACTCTCTCCAATGTCTACAGTGCGACACCCTGCACTCCTAAATTCACACTTTACTGAACCTGTTACAAAATTCCAAGTGGAGTTGTTGGGGGTCCTCCGGGAAAAACAGAAAACGACACTTGGTTGCTGAATAACGGAGGACCTCTCTAGTTTACATGACAAAATCTTTCGTCTTGGTAATTACGCTCAACCTGAGAATAGTTTGATGTGGAAGTAATGAGAGTATCAATTGCTGCTTTCCAGCTAGTAAAGGCTTCAATAACCATTGACAACAATATAAAGACCATTTTCAATCATGTTATTTCCTTTGAGCAAAATAGGCAGGGACAAAGTTGGCAGCTCAAAAGATTTGCAGGCCTTTTAATGCATATATTTGCACAGGAAGCCGACACGACAAAAGCAAAGATTGAAAAACAAAACATTATGCAGTCCTATGCGAACCCTGAGCTAATAACAAAGGACTGTCCACCTTTTGATCTGCCCATTCTTGTCTCAAGAATACAATTATAGCCTTAAGTTTGAAGCAACACTATTTTACTTTTGGCAGAAAAGTTCAATCCATCAGCAATATTACAAACCTTTGCTTTATTGAAAGGGTGTGCAGGTGTGCAGGGGTTTCGCTGCTATACCCTTACTTGGTCTGGTATGACCAGTAACTCTTAATGGTTAGTAATGTTTTGTGCTACTTTTACACATTTCACATTTTAGCATGTCACAGATTTTAATGGTTTTATGATTAAGCTAAATCAAGAAATAAAAACACCTTAACTAATCAAGTTGCCAAATGATGGTGTTTTAAAAGCAATTTACTCAAGAATTCTCCTGTGATTACCGCTTATTGCCACATAAAGCTTCTTGTCAGAACTGAGTGTGCAAATGATTTCTTTTTTTTTTTTTTTACATGTTTATTAGCCAAACTACCCTAAAGTGGATAGAAATGGTTGGTATACTTCTCTGTATTTTTGTAGTTGTGTGATTGCAGAAACTGGATGGAAAGCAAACTGCCAAAAATTTCAGGAACAATCTGTAATGAGCTACAAAAACCTGCCAAAAGGTTTGTAACATACAAATGTCTTTTTCCATGTTGTATTGCATTTTGTCATTTAGGTCTGCTACATGAATCTGGCCATTTTATGCCAGTTTAAAAATGTGTCAATCACCGTGTTGTATAATTGATCCCTCAGTTATTCACAAGGCTGGAGAGTGGTTAAATGCTGCCATCTTGTGGTAAAGGAAAACTTTTCCTTTTCTTTTTCCTTCTTTGGTCTAAAAATTATTATTGTTATTTTATAGTTTTTAACAGTATTATATCCAAACCACTCATTTTAAATAATATGAATAATGTACCTTCTGCCATCCTTGTTGAGAGGAAGTGGCTCAAACTGCAAATAACAAAAGAGGCACTGTATAAAAAAAAAAAAGAGGAAACATGACTTTGCCATCATTTACATAACAGTTTATATAAATAAATCTCCAGCATCATATCAAAGTGTTGAATAAAACGGTAAATTGTGGTTCTTTTTTTATGATAATTTTACATGCTTTTTTTTTGCCATACATTTACTGTATGTGGGTGATTTTAACACTCAGCTCTACTCTTGGCTCCACCCCTACCCATGAGCCCCATGTGACCTAGTGTCAGGGTGAGGCTCTGGGTGCACTTGTTTCCAGGGGTTGACCTGCTACACAGGACCAGGAGGCCAAGGCTCGAACGGAGAGAGAGGTGCATTGTGTCCGGAGCCATGGACTACCAACAGAAACTGGCCGAAAAACTTACCATCCTCACTGAAAGAGGGAATGGGGTGCTGATACGTATGAACTACATTAAAAAGGTGAGGGAGAGTATGAAGATCTGTAGATGCGTGTAAGAGACGAGACGAGAAATAAGGAACTTGACTTTCGTGTCCTTTTAAGCTTTGGCCTGGTAATGTTCTCAAAATTTGTTTCTGCATACAGTTACTACACAAAGACACATCTAAGAGTAAACTTATTAGTATATCGTTACTGACTGCTTAGAATTAAACTAAAATTGAACAATATTCATAATTGTATGCATTCATTTCTATTTTCACTTTCAAAAGAACTGGGAATGAGAGCTTGATTGTACCGATTAACATTTACTTTTTTATCTACAATACAAAGCACAATGACTGTATAAAGCCAAACACTTTAGTAAAGTACTTTATCTGTGTTGCAAAAAAGTAGTACAGGGTCCTTTAAGGATGTTAAACATAATAATGTTTTTCAAAGGCAACAAACTCTCCAGGAGCTGTAACTCAAACACGAATAATGAGATGATGTGATTGTCACAGTTTTATAGTGTTTATAAAAGTGTTTTGTGTGTGCACCGACATAGCGGTATAGTGAGCAGTGTCTTCCAACTGCAACTGAGTATTTTTCTCCAAAGAGGAAGTGCAAACAGGAAGTCAGTCTTAGCTGTCAGTCACCTCCGATTCGGTCGTTCTGAGCTGAATGATGTAAAACTAACACAACAGAAAGATATAATGCAGGAATCAGACAGTCTAATAATATCACATCTATACCTGTTAATAGCTGCAGACACAGCATAATTGCTGCTTAAGATGGTTTATTTTGACATGACAGATATCTCTGGATGTGACAAGCAGGAAGTGACACTCTTCTCATGACACAATAGAACATGCTGTATCTACTGTGCACATGCACGCATAAACATACATCCCCTTTTATGTACTGTGTGTTTGCATTTATCTGGATAAGAAAAGAGAGAAAAAAAACTGTCTTATTTTGAGCCATTTTAAAACCTTGCCTAGTGAAGATTTGTTGAGCGTGCATTTTCTTTTTTCATGTTTATAATTTAGACTCGTGAGCTGCTACACAGTCTTCTACTGTCTCTACAGCCTCTAAACAGCCCCACGGGAGCAGTTTGGTGTTAACTATCTTTGAGGGTGGTTGGGAGAACAATATAACTAACTCTGCCTGTATGTTCCCAGCCAGTCTGAGCATTCAGTGACTTTCTGCTGACAAGCCTGCTTGGCTCATCATTGGCTGGATGCTGCTCCAAACAATTACAATCAAATCCTGCCAGGGAGACCCCACACACTGTCGCTACAGGGCTTGAGAATGTGTCAGACGTGTTGTCCTAAGTGTCACAGTATGATGTGCAAACTCATCACATCACACCCTCACATCTTTTTCATTTTCTAACCTGTTACAGATCTGTGCAGACCCTAAGCAGCGGCCGTCCATCCTGACAGATAAAGCAATGGAGTCCGCCGTCAAGTACATCAACAAGAAATTCCCCAACATTGACTTCAGAGGAAATATTGTGAGCATGAAGCAGTCTTTGTGCAAACTGTTTCTCATCTTGAGCGTGTACTTATTTTTCATGTTCAGTTTTCTTATGATCATAAAAACATAATTTTGACATGTTGACACAAAACTGTTTGCTTCTTATCAGTCAACAGACAATTATTGTTATTCAATCTTCACATGAAACATGTTTTGACAGTTATACAGAAAAACTGACCAGCTTTGTTCCGTTATAAGAAAATGTTTATCTTGTGATCTCAAGCAAACAAACATTTGTTTTCTTGAGATCATAAAATACCAAAACAAAAAGATCAGTGTTACCCAGACACATCTACTCATTCATTCATTCAAAGGTAGTTTGTGTACTGGATTGCATCGTTTTGACCAAGTGTCTGTTATTCTGTTCATGTTGTGTTTATATATTATTTATTTCATTTCATTCATCTGCATGGGACTAATTGGTTTAATCAAGTATTAACTGGAGCCTATCAACACACCCACCGGACCAAGGATTTCAACAATCTTTTCACAAAATGTGTCACCTCACACCTGAGCAGTAATGAACTGTCTTCATTATTGTTTATTACAGCAAAATCTGACCGGCATCCAGCGACAGAAATCTGAAGTGTTGACAGCCACATCAAGCTACTATGACTCTTTCCTGGACGTCATAGAGTTCAGGGTGATTATATGTCTCTCTTGCTGATTCTTTCTTTTTTTCTTTCTTCCTTTCTCCTTCTCAAGTTTTACATTTCGGGTTTTGTTTTTTGACACGAGCTCCTGCTGTATATATTGCTAAAGCCTAACATAGCAACTGCCTACATTAACACAACAATTGAAATAAAACAATGAAAAATAGCCACATACATCCTTCTTTGAACATGAAAACACAAATCTGGAAATAGGTGAATGATCGTGGCTACAGTACCCCGAGAGCTTCCTTCTCATTTTACTATTTTATTAGATGTTTTAGTTTCCAGAATGCATTTACATATAGAGTGGTTTATTCTGATATAGGAAAATAATTTGATTTTATTCCAAATATCAGTTTGTTACACCTCCCTGCACATTTGCATACTTTTGTGATGGAGGTCGCAGCCAGGCCAAGGCATCATCTGTATTTGTAGGACTGAGAATAACTTAATCATGATGTTATAGGAATATGCAAATGTAAAGTGATTATCAGGCTAGAGGAATCTATGAAAATGATAATGTGTTTAGGAAATCGTATTAGAGGCTTAAAATGATTGAAATGCTGCTTTGTTGTTGAGCATGTATTGTCTGTTTTCTAATCTCATCCTTCACTGTTCTTCATTCAGGACAATGTTTATGAGTTGCTGAACACCATAGACGCCTGCCAGTGCTTCTTTGATATTGTAAGTATTTACTGTATGGCTCGTAAATGAAAGCGCTGGAGTTGTACACAGCATCTGTGGATAATTTGACAAGCTCTCACTATTCTCTCCTCTTTTTTCATTCATTCTGCTGCAGCACGTTTACTCGTACAGTGCATGCTACACACTGCAGGATGTTTTTTTCTCTCTCCTCACAGCCTCGGCCTGTTCAGTCTGTCAGGGTGTTTTTTTTTATTATCATAATTATAGTGGCATATCTTGCCTTGTGCATTACATATATTCTACTGTTAAATGTCACTGATATCTGTCCCCTGTGATCTGATCTGCACAGTGAATGGAGGCATTTTAAGCATCTCACATGCTCGGATTTCTTTGGGGAACATCTCTCTAGAGGAAGACCTTTTATGCCAAATATAACTACAGATCCATTTTGATCCAACACATTTCTCACTGTACAAGATTCTTATTATTTTAGTTGTAAGACATTTTATATTCACCTTTCACACTCTTAATGAAAAACATCCCTGATGAAATTCCATTTCAAGCTGATGAATATTAAAGCAATATTTCCTTCACATCTGTCAAAATCTCTGTTCTTGGCTTAAAAAGTGGCAATAAAATAACAAGATATAGAATAAAAAGCATAGTTTTCTCATTGAGGAAGAATAGGGTTGTTACAGTGGAGTCTAATACAGACAGGTTTTCAGGTTTTTTGTGTATATATATGCTTCTGTTCTTCAAACTGACAATGGCTCCAATTGTGATGTCAACAATTGTCAAACAATCTTTCTTTTATTATCTACAGTATGTCCTGGTGAGCGTGAGGTAGTTTTAAGGGGTTAGTAACTGACTTCACTGGAATTTTGATTTCAGGCTGTCAACTTTGACTTCACCAAGAGCTACTTAGATCTGATCATCATCTACGCCTCAGTAATCATAACGCTCTCTCGCATTGACGACAAGAAGGCTCTGGTGGGCATGTTCAACTGTGCCCATGAGATGACCAACGGGAGCAGGTGAGAAAACAGGAAATATCTTAATGAATACTGAGGAGACATCACAGAAGAAGTGAAAAAAAAAGAAAGTATTTTTATGGATGGATGGATGGATGTGTTTTCCATTTACTCACCCTGATGGCTCGAGATAGTATTCAGTCAACACAGGGCTTGAATTTGTGTTTCTTAGCTATGACCAACACTTCATTCAAGGGCTATAATTAATGCCATTACAATTTTCCACATCCATCAATATGAATATTCTCCTGATCCTCATAATTAATTGGAATATTAATTGCCACGGACATCAGCAGCCCACCATTAACCTTGTGTGCCAAGTTGTATTCTGACACTTTGAGTCCGCCCATTTTGCATGATATTTATGAGATGCAGGATGCTTATCTTAGCCTGAGACGTGAGCAGGGAACACAAACATACATTTTAATGTCAACACACCACACACAGCTTAACCCCTTGAAGAGGAGCAGTCTCAGCTCCTCAGCCACTCATAAATGAAGCTATCATTTCTTTTAACATCAGTAAAATCGGTAATCGATAGGTAATGCTGGATTGATGTAAGATTGGCAGTGCTGTGTTATTAAAAATCCCCAACGTCTTTTCCTCCTCCTCTCCTCTGCGTTGATTAACTGTACGCTGTAATGAATCCCGCAGCGACCCCGCCTACCCACGGCTCGGCCAGATGTTTGTGGAGTATGAGCATCCTTGGAAGAAACTCACTGAGGAGTTCGGGCCTCACACAAGGGTAAGCTCGTTGTCTCACTGTGTGTATACAACGCTATGGTAACAGCGGAGGATTTGCTTCAGCTGAAAAGACGGCGGCACGGTAAAATGAATTGAATGTTCAACTGCTCCACCACGCATTTGTTTATGTTCACATTTAAACACAGAACATAAATACTGAATGATACACACTTCTGTTTTGTCTTGTTACACCACTTAACCTGAGGGTGTAAGTGATATATCGTCAAAAGTATATAGACACTTAAACATTAAACCCACATCTTCAAATGCTGAACATCTCATTTAATTTATGGGGGTTAATCTGCTGCTGTAACAGTCTCCACTCTTCTACTGAGGTTTTTACCAGATTTTAGAGCCTGGTTACATGGATTTGCTCCCATTCAGCCACATGAGCATTAGTAAGGTTGGGCACCGATGCTGGGTGATAAGGCCTGGCTCTCAGTCGAAGTTCTAACTCACCCCAAAGGTGTTGGGTGGGGTTGAGGTCAGAGTTCTTTACAGGTGTCTCAAGTAATTTATTTATAGTGTTATTTATTATGTGGCTTTGCGCAAGCAGCGTTTGTAAACTCTAAACAGTTGCCACAAAGTTGGATGCACACTGCTTTCGTAAAGATTACCATGTACTTTAGAATTAAGAGCTAAGGGGCCTCCCATTAAAAACAGCCCCAGACCAAAAGTACACAAACGTATGTGCATATAAAACTGCAAGAGACTACAGCTGTATGTTGCAAGTGCTTTACAAATGACTAACACAATATTAATACAAATTGGTAGTGATGGATAAAATGTGCCTTTGTACAAATCATCAAACCACAGCTTTTGAGCCTCCAGCTTGTTTTGCTCTAACTTTCCCCTTTTAGTTGGATTCCAGGTTGGAAGCGTTGCCATCTCTCTAAATCTCTGCCATTTGCCCCGTCCTCCGTCTCTGCCTGTCTCCAGCTTCCTCACTCACTGTTTTCCGTTCTTTCTTCTAGTCTGTGACGGCGGCGTTGCTGTCTCTGAAGATGCTCTACCCACGCAGGAACCTGCCAGCAGAGCAATGGCGGAGCGCCCAGCTCCTCAGCCTGCTCAGTGCTCCAGCAACCATGCTGGACCCAGCCTGCTGTGACACAGTGAGTCCTCCTTTCACCTCTTGTCCTGTACTTATCTCTGACAGAGGGAGAAAGAAAGAATGGGAGATAGTGTCTAAAATATGGTTTTTCCAGTGATGTCAGGTGCAGAAATGAGAGAAGGTGCCACAGCCAAAAGATGTAATAACAGTATATGTATAGTCCTTGAGGGTCAGATATATTCCACTTGACATTAGCTCTGTGTCCCATTTTCCCTCTCGTCCCATTACGGGACTACCATTTAGAAAATGATTTGTTTTACTGTCTCTTAACCTCTCGCTTGTCACTGAACTAATATTTCTACCCATCCCCCTTTTCTGCACCGTCCAGGTATCTATCATCCTCTCTGCTTTCCTCAAACATGGCCATTATGGTCCCTATGATGTAATGTTATGATCCCTGTTGCCTGTGGCTACCTCACATAATTACCACTGGCTAGGAAACTGACCTCCAGGCAGCCATTGTTCTTATGGAAAGATATAATATTTGAAAGCAAAAGACACCCACTCTTTTAAAGTCTATAGAGGAAACTGATAGGTTTGATATTGAGCTACAGTACATTTTGCCTTTTTAACACATTTTGGGAGAATAGTCAACATTTCTAGGTGGTGGAAATATTAAATGCATCATGTGTGAGTATAGGATCTCCAAAAATTTCTTTTGAAGGTGAAACAAGAATAGAGTAGCCATGTAGAAAGACTACCAGACAACTACCATACACATGTAGTTAACTGACAGGATTTTACTTCATCATAAGGTTAGTGCATGTGAAGCTGTTGTAAATGTGTCTGCGTTGGCAGTTAATAAGCTTGCTGTCCACTACAGATGGCATGTGAATACTTGTCTATGGAGGTGATGGAGCGATGGATCATTAGTAAGTATTGCTTATCCTGATTGATAACTTCCTTGATCATTAAGCTTTATCAAAGGATAATAACATGTTGAAAATTAATTCAATTGCAGTACCTGCAGAAATTTAAGATGTGCACATTTGTTTTTAGCTACAACAGATTTCTCACACAGTCACACTCACTGCTCTTGGATACTAGTTAAAGTTAAAGCTACAACCTTTTCAAAAATCTCACTCTTTGTTATGTTCCTATTCTCCTTGAAAAAGTTTGACATTAAATGAAAAAAAATGAAAAAAACTTTCAATGAATAGTAGCAGAATCAGTCCATCAGTTTTGCTATCTGTCCTTCTTGTAGTCGGCTTCCTGTTGTGCCACAGCAGCCTGAATACCAACCAGGCCTCCCAGGAGCTGTGGAAGATGGCTCTGCGGAGCGGCCTCTACCTCACCCTTACCAGAGACGAAATCCTCAACATACACAAAGTCTCAGAGGACCTCTTCGACAGCATCAAAGGGTATTGAAGCTGCACTGCGGCACTGTATTCTAGACCTAGCTGATTAATTAGATTTTAAGGAGGGAGATAATAGGCAAGTCTTTTCTGCAACCCATGTTTCAGACACTTAACAAAGGAGAAGAGATTTTAAAATGTGCCCTAAGTGCCACTTCAGATCACTGGCCTGGATTAAAGGGTTTGAACTGTTGAGGGTCTCTTCCTGGTCTTTTCAAATGCTCATTAAGTATATTTTTTAAAAAGTGTCTCTCCATAAAATGCTAGATATGCAGCTGAAGCTAGACCAATCTTACATTATTTCTCAGCTATTTCTAAATAACAAATAACAAACAAAATAATAACAAGAGCAAGGTTTGGGACCTTGGTGTCTTATATTTGGAGAAGAAGAGCTCGGATTATAGACTAACAGTCAAAGAGAAAAAGTGATGAAAGTGACATGATGTCAGTGTCCACAGAACAGCACTTACTCATTAGAGTGAAGGACTGTATTATATATCTTCATAAGAGTTTCAGAAGATAAAGACCAGTTTATACAGCAAAATTTCAACATGCCAAGACAAAGATGATAAAGGTCACTATTGCCTGACCATAGCAATTAATGTATCTGTAACTGCTTTAACTTTTTAGATCGTTAATTAGCTTCCTATTGCATTTGTTTAATATTTTTTTTCTTCATTTTTTTTTCAGATATGGCAAGCGAATCGCAGACATCAAGGAATGCCGTGAGCATGTTATACTCAACTGGTAAGCTTGGCAGGAAACTAAGCTTTGTTTTTGCCACTTGTGTGTCATAAATATTGAGTCATGTGTATTTACTTTGAAATGAGCCGTGAGAACCATGTATCCATGTTCATTTCCTGTGTTAATAACAGCGGGGCTATGCACAGAGAAAGGAGGCATTTTCTGAGAGGAGCGATGAAGGAGTTATTTCATGTTCTGGAGGATGAACCTGGACTTCTGGGACCGAAGGTAGAAGCCCAGTGATGAGCATAACAGTAGCACTTGAGGAATTTAAATCATTCATTACTGCAAGTTATAACTCTGGTGTCTGTGATCCAGTTTCCAACCTGCACACATATTAGACTTTGGGGAATATCTCTTGGGAATATCTTGACCGGGGGGGGGGGGGTTCCTTGGAATGACCCTGCATTTCGTAGTAATCATGACTTTTACTAATCTTAGCTGATATGCTTTCCTAACGCTCCTCTTTCGTCTCTGATCCATGTGCCAATCGAATCCCAAAGGCCCTGTTTGTCTTCATGGCTCTGTCGTTTTCCCGTGACGAGGTCCTGTGGCTCGTCAGACACTCTGAGAATATGCCAAAGATAAAGACGCCTGAGGACTACATTGACAAGTAGGTCATCGGTACAGAAGAAGAACACCATGGACTGCTGCAGCTGAAAGATCATGTTTGTGTCCAGAAATCTGGTGCTTAGTCGCTCAGACACTGTCAACAGTGGGGAGAATGACACATAATCCTAAAAATCTTTTGTATTCACTTGGTATTCATTCATGAATTCTTAATCCTAACCCCAAAAAAGTAACAGCAGCAATTGTGTCAGTTTAGAAGTTCTCCCTCGCTGCAACTCCACTCAGGAAAAGAACAACAGTGCAGCAGCTGTGTGTACATTAATTTTTAGCAGTGCAATTATCCCAAACTATGCAGAGGAGATTTTACAATGGATTATTTGTACAACTTTTTTGTGTTAATTAGCTTTTTCTGTTTTTCCAGTCAGATGGCAGAGCTGCTGTTCCACATGGAGAAGCTAAGAGGTCTCATGAGAAAGCACAACCAAGTACTACAGCGCTACCATGTTCAGTACCTGGCACAGTTTGATGCCTTGGTTCTCAATGACACCATACAGGTACCGGCCAGTTAGCGTTCGGCTCGTATGGGAGTATGTGTGTATAGCATCAACTGTGTGGGGGTGTTTAAATTCTGCCATTATTTGAGATGCAGACGCTGTCAAAGAGGAAAGAGGCAACAGTAATTATACCATTGAGTGCACCTGTTAATCTCCACCTCTTTTACATCAACACAAACTTTATGAAACAAGCAGCATCAAACTTTCTCTCCTCTGCAGAACATGTATGTGTGTCCAGAAGAGGAATCGGTCCTGTTGAGTTCATTTGTCTCAACCCTGTCCACTCTCTCAGTCAAACAAGGTAATCACACCAAAAACACTGAGTGTTACCTACACAGAACAAATAACACATTGAATTCTAATAATAGTGAATGGCTTTTTGCTGTGCAGTGGACAACAAGGAGGAACTGGATTTCAGAGCGCTTAGACTGGACTGGCTGAGATTACAGGTATGCAGGTTTATTAGATTGCTTGAATCATGAGTATAAAAGCTTTGTTTGATCAGATGGGAGACAGATATCACCTTAAAGTCTTCTTCACCATTCATTGTAGGCCTACACAAGTGTGAACAAGGCTCCTCTTCCGGTAAAGGAGTACCCCGATTTAGCAAAGGTGATGAACTTGATCCAGTTTCACACCAGGATGGTGGACAGTGTGGAAGAACTGGTGCAGGAGACATCTGAGGTGTCCATACTCTGGTCAGTCTCTCCTCTCCTCTCCTCTCCTCTCCTCTCCTCTCCTTTCCTTTCCTCTCCTCAAACTCTCGACTCAATACATTCACTGTTTGATTCTTTTTGTTTCCCAGCTTCTACCCACGTGTCTTTGAGAAGATGTTCAACCAGAGCAGCGAGGAGGTGACCATGAAGCGTTACCTCATGTCCTTCCCTACTGCCTGTTCCCACTTCAGCCATTGTGGACACTCTCTCTGCCCAGAAGAGGTCAGTGTTCAGTCATCTGCCTTCTATCCTATTAATCATGGGCCGGGCTGAACTGCACACTTAACATATGCTGCTATTTGTCTTCGTGTCTAGATACAGGCAATGGAGAAGAAGACTCTGCGCCTGTGTGTGATCTTCCTGGAGCAGATTGCCAAGCAGACCAGTAATGTTGTGTTAGAGATTTGTGCCGAGCAGAGCAACCTCAATGACCAGGTGAAATCTGAATCTTATTCAGGTTAAAAAAAAAAAAAACAGAAAACGAATTATCAAGCACAAATTGATTCTGCCAAACTCCATATCAGAATGCAATTATTCTAGTCACAGCTTGGCATCAGTGGATGTAGCTGCAGGCAGTGGACAGACTTGAAAATTTGAATAAAATGATAAGACAGGTCTCTAACTCTGGAGTTGATTAATGCAGTGCTGTTTCTCTAATCCCCTGAGGAAAATATGACAAAAGTGTTTACATTTTGGCTGAGGTCCTGCTATGTGAACACCAAAACTCCAATGTTTATCTTTGAGCATCTTACCCAATATTTGCTTAACTGAATTCTTCTCCCCTCTCTGTCTCTCTCTCTTTTTATTTTCCCATTTCTTCTCTCCTTCTCTGCCTCTATCACTTTCCACTTGATAACCCCTTAGCTGCTGCCCAAGCACTGTGCTGAGACCATCAGCGCCGCTCGCCATCGAAAGCAAAAGAAGCCGATGCCAAAGAAAGGAGAGGTCCAGAAAGAGAAACCTGGTGCTGAAAGCCTGAGGAAAGACCGGACTGTTGTCACCAAGTCAGCTTTTTCTCTTTGTTTCCCTGATTGTCTCCATCTGTTCCTCTTCTTATCTAATGCTAACTCATACTTTGATCATTTTCCTGAATTGGGAGATGAAGTTGTTATTAATACATCCCTGTTTTCTGGAAATGTGCAGCATTATCACCAGCCAAAGAACAGTTGAATAAATGCTGTGTTTGGTCCTAGTTCTGTAAAAGTTATTTAAAAAGTAGAAATAATTCTTCTGTCTACTGATATTTTCAAATCATTTCCTTCACTCTTTGACAAATTCCTTGTCTTAAACTATAAGGATGAAAATGCTCTCGTCTATAGGCTATAATTGGTTTGGAACTTTATTGCCCTTCAAGCTGACTCAGTCAGCCTTGACAGGAACTGAATCAAGCTGTTGAAAATAAGAAACAAAACACTTCAGCCTATTAGAGAAACACATTCACTGGCAGCACACTTTATGTTGGCCTATTCATTGTTTGGTAATATTCTGTATATAGCCACAGCTCCAAAGCTCCTTAATTAAATCTGAAGAGTTGTAACTCTGTCTCTCTCCCTCCTCTCAGCTTTCCTCCCCTCTGCCTCAGTTTGGAGGGTTTTACAATTTTCTAACATGTTTATTACCTTATTTGCCTGAGAAGAGCACATCCATACTACCGTCATTGTCAAAATATTTGTCCTAAAGACTTGCATCCTCCCCTCTCTCTCTCTCTTTCTCTCCCTCTCCCTCCCTCTCTCCCTCCCTCCTCTAGTGTTGACAAGATGCATCTGATGCTGACAGAGCTCTGCTCCACCTACAGTCTCTGCAGTGACTTTATTGTCTTCGACCACATCGTCGTCCCTACGGAGTTCCTCATCTCTCATCTGGAGACACGCCTCTCTGAGTATGCTGAGTCGGGATGGGGGGATTATTATATTTGTTTAAACAAATGTTGATGATATGAGTCATGAGGGTGTTTAAAAACTCCCTGAGATGCCATTTTTGCAAATTTCCTTCTTCTAAATCTCCCTGTGCTTACTTAAAAACTATCTGCACCAGAAGCTTTGGCTTTTATTTTTTGCTTATGTCACTTCAGCGTCTCCATAAACAATTACTGTTAGAAATATGATAATCACTAACATTAGCACTGGCTTTGCTAGTGAAAGAAACATACTGTCTATGTAATATTGTGTCTTCTGCCATTACATAAATGTGCTGCACAGCTGTACCCCAGTGTGCTAACATAATGCCATCATTTCACTGTTTTCGTACTGTTGGCTCTATGTCCAAACTCATTGCTTGAATACTCAAATACCATTAGCCTGACCTGTATGCTGAAAACAGGCTGTAGAAATCAAGTCTAATCACTGTAACCACGATGTGACATTTGTATCGGGGAAACTCAAAAGCATCACTAGATACAGCACATCTTCTCCAGATTGTCACTCATTCACAGACCTTCATCCCCCCTGACAATCATGGAATGATTTGGAGCTTGTCTCCTGTGAAATGTCTCCTCCATCACTGTAATGAACCCTGCTTTACTATCTGATTCCTCCGTGTCAGGCGGTGTTGCGCCCACTTAAAAATCGGAGAAGAGATCCATCATGTTACTCCCATGCTCTGTGTCATTTCAATGCTAACTGTTATTTAGATTAGGGCTTGGTACCAGGGCAACCTCATGTTTCTGTGTATATGCTCTGCTTAGTCTCCCTGTCTTAGCTGATGATTATCTCCCCTGTCACCCTAAAATTAGCACCCTTGAGTAGCAGCATGTTTGCAGTGATTGGCCTTTCCATAGCTCAAAATCGTAAATACAGCATAGTCAGGGAGGGAAGGACCCTGACAAAAAAAAAAAAAAAAAAATTGCAGCGAAGCCCTGGAGCAGTGAATGTGCTGAGCTAATGAGAGTAGCGCCATGTCACCATGGCTCGTTTAACCTGTTTCAAGGTCCCATCTGTCCAGCCCTGAGTCTGCTTTAGCCCGGTGATAAGTGACGTTGGTTAAACATTGTTTCTCCAGGATCATCGTGAGAATGGCTAATTACAATCAGACCACCCAGGAGATAGCCCGTCCCTCAGACCTACTGGCAGGGATAAGAGTCTACACAGCCACCCTGCACAGCCTCTCCAGCTACATCAACGTGGACATCACCCGGCTGGTGAAGAGCGTCCTGCTGCAGCAAACACAGCCACTGGACTCACACGGAGGGCAGACCGTTACGACCCTCTACACAAACTGGTGTGTGTGATATATAGGTTTATCTTCTGTGTGCTTCATGCAAGTGTCCATTTAAAACACATGTATCCAATATATATCAACTGGCTCTGACAGCATAACCATCATACATAGAGACGCACAGGAAGCATTAACACATATGCAGCGCAGCAAGAAGTGCAAATACATGCTGTTGGTGTTCTCTCTGTCTGTTTTCTCTTTTTCTTTGTAATATACTTTCCCCCACTTTAATTCAAACGCCTGTTGTATAAAGGCTGAAGAAGTGTTTCGTGTTTTTCCTCAGGTTCCTAGAGAGTCTCTTGCGTCAGGCCAGCAACTCCCTCATTGTCCACTGTCCCACAATGCTCTGCTTTGTCAACCAGACTACTGACAACGAACCAACTTTCAGAGCAGAGGAGTTCTCAGATATTTCAGGTCAGCCCCAGATTTTATTACAGTCATGTAATCTGCAGCATATACTGTATGTCGATATGTTAATATGAACTTCATCCAATCTGAATGCACACAAATAATACAAAGCAGCACATGTTTAGAGTTGCGGTGTTGATATTTTTAGAAATATAGTTTCTCACTGACAGTCATGAGCAACATGCAAATGTTAGTATGACAGGAACAACTCGAAACAACAAGGCTTTGCTATGAACTTGAAAGTTCATGTACTTAAGCAACTTGTAGTTACTGCAAATCATGAAGACTTTTAGTCGCAGGTCTTGTAGTCATTTTTAACATTTTTTTTTCTGTGAGAGTTTGTATGACAAGTGTAAAAAGACACCGGTGAGAAAGAAATTTTTTCCTTCATTTTCACTTTTTGCAGCCACATGTTTTTTTTACACACGACAGGTTCAGAAAGTTCCCCTGTACTCTGATGTTTAATGACCAGAGGCCCACAGATCCAAGAGATGACTCACTCGTTTGAAAAGGCACAACTTGAAGATCTCGTTCACTCCTGTGAAACCACATGCAGGGGGAGTGTTATTGCTCAAGAGGATGTGGAGCTTGTTATTGTGGCGGTGTGTGGTGTTCTCTTTCACACTGCCTGTCATGCAGTTTATTCTGACACTGCCTGGCTAATGTAAACTTCAGTATTTCTTATCATCTCCCTCGCTCTTCCGTCCCTGTCACGTAACTATTTCAGCATCACTTGTTTCTCCTCCACACAGCCTCCTCCTTTTGCCTCCATGCTGCCTCGTAGGAGCGGTGGACTTCCTTATGACTGCATTAAGGCTCCACCACAGACCTTAGCTCATGCTGCACACGACACAAGCAACCATGGGCATTACACACACACGCCTACGCTCAGAGATGCATTCACGAGGCACGCACAGAATCGGTACCTTGGAGACCACTGCACTTCATCATCGTAGTCTATATTTACTCCTCAGTGAGGTATGCGCCTGCCTCACAGTGGCTCACCCGCCAGTCCATTAACCACCTCCAATTTTAACCACACATGTCCTTATCCATCCATAATCAGGTAGATTGGAGAGATGTGGAGCTGAGTGAAAGGTCTAATAGCTGCAGTTGTCTCTCTCACATTGAGTCAGCTATGCTCACAAATCAAATGGAATCTGTGTCCTTAATGTCTCTGTTAGAAATTCAGACTTTGTATTAGATTCCTGGAAAAATGCCACACCAGAAAGTTTTCTCCAGCTGGGCTTCATTCCGTTTGTTGGGCTGCTTGACATCAACATCAATGTAAGCCTCTGTTGATACTTCATCTCCATCCAATCATGATCTTTAAAATTATTCATGTAACCCTCTGAACAGAGCTACGTGCCCTGGCGGAGCTAATTGGTCCATATGGCCTGAAGTTTCTCAGTGAGAACCTGATGTGGCACATCACCTCTCAAGTCACCGAGCTGAAGGTACAGTATGATGCTCATTTGAAGAACGTACATCTGTGGCCTGCTGAGTTATCTGGGTATAAGTTATCTGATGAATTGTTCAGAGGAAAACAAGGAAACTCCCTAAATCTGGAATATGGACAGACATTTAAAAACAAGTTATAGGGATCAAATATATCTGTTTTGCTACATTGATGTTAACGCTGAAATAAATACAATAAATAATTTACAATTTAATACATTTAAAAATATGGTAAAACTAGTTTAATCATACCAAATCGCTTGAATTCTGTATTCATTGCATAAAGATTGTTGGTTGTTCATTTACTTATGTGGAATAACAAACTGAATTATAAATATATCAAATCATCAAAATAGACATTTTTCACATTAAGTGTGGCAGTGATTTCTTCTTTTTTATATTATATGTTCCCATTGTTTTATATTTTTTATAAAGTGAGATCTGAACTCAGTTTTGACCAAACACGTAATTACTACATTTACAAAGGTATTGTCAAATTTCTGAGCACAAAGCACTGTAACTGTTTCCTTCAAGAGGAAGAAAGAGAAAGAAAGAAAATAAATTATGATGAATTTACACTATTTCTCATTTTGTGGGGAAATGAGCAATCTGTGCTTTTAAAGCTGTCCTTTATCTTGTCAGACTCATGTATCTCTTTTAAAACAGCAGCTCCTCACATATAAGAAATCACCTAGTACAGCTGTAATGTGTCAGGCTCCCCACCTTGACGCCTATGAGTGAAGTGAGGAGTTGCACCGTGGCAGCTCTGACACTGCTTTAACCTCTCTCCTAGTTTAACTCCCACTTGACGTTTGGTCTTTTTTTATCTTTCAGAAACTGGTGATTGAGAACATGGACATCCTGGTACAGATGAGGAACAACTTTGATAAGCCGGAGGAAATGACCGGTCTTAAAAAGAGGCTGACAGGTGAGAAGTGGAGAGAGGAACGCGGGGGCAGATAAAGGGGAGAAAGAGGTAGAGGGTTGAAAGGAATGGATAAAAAAAAAAAAAGTGTAGGAAGAGAGCAGGTAGTTCACAAAGTACAAAGTGGAGGAAAAAGTATGTGATGACAGAGAGAAGAGGAACAGTAACAAGAGGTGAAGGACGAGTACTATAGATGAATCACGGAGCAGGAGCCATTATCATTTCTGCTCTGACTGACATTCAAATGTTTGGCCTCCTTGCAGACCAGCAGGACCCTGTTCTTTATACATCACTTCATCACTTTAAGTCAGGCTAACCTGATATTAGCCTACTAAAGAACTGAGCCTGGGATAACAGTCCTGAAAGGTTTTCAATGTAGAGACAAGCATGAAATTGAGTTAAGATGTCTGCCAGGACAATGTGATGCAGAGCAGGGAACCAACATTAACACTTGCAGAGAGCATGTCCAGGTATGAGACAAACAAACAAAATCATAATAATAAAATGCTATTATCAAGCTCAACTACAAGAAGTCTCTTCGGATCCTTTATGGTGCTATCAGCCATCAGTTGAATTGAATATAAAGTGAGCATTCATACATTTTCTTCTTACATTTTTCTTTCATTAAATCATTTGAAACAGTGTGTGAGGATGCTGAGGAACATGTATATTGAACTGTTGCTAATGATTCAACGAAAAGAAAGATGTAAGAAGAAAATTTGAGAGTACTTTTTTCTCTGGGCCTGTAATCAACAAATTTTATATATAGGACCTGATATACAATGATAATGTATGATCTTTATACTTGGTGACCTCTTGTTTTCTTAAAGACCATATTATCAGACGTTATTTGAAGCAAATTACCATGCGAGCTGTCTGAAACTGTGACACTGAGCCGTAACCTCATGTGCCCAGTGATCACACATTCATATTTGTAACAACAGCACCGGGTCACTTATTCACCCACAGTGTTACATTAGAGGACACTGCTTTATGGTCCGGTGTGTTTAAGTTGAAATGATAAAGACCTTGATAATACAGCCACAAGTCCTGATCCGTTTCATGTGCACTTGTAGGTGGAGAGAATGTACTGAAGAGGATGACCATCATCGGGGTGATCCTGTCCTTCAAATCAATGGCACAGCACTGTCTGAAAGATGTAATGTCCAACAATATTTTATGATGATGTAAAACTCTTGGGCAGCTGATAAACTGCTGATGAAACTGTTTGTAATGCAGTGCAGGTACAACAGATAAGGGCATGTGATATTCAGTGTGATATGAAAGGTCCTTCTTGACATTGGAAATAGTGGTTTGACAAAAAAAAAAAGAAAAGTAATTCAAGGGTCACTTTTTTTTCTAGAGCCTTGAACTGCATCTTGTGGTGTTCACCAGAGTTTGCTTTCCTGTCATATGCAGTGTTGTGCAAGTTCTCACTGCACAAAATCTAGCTCAAAATTCAGTTCACTAAGATTAAAATGAACTACTTCACATTCATCTCCTCTGTTCTGAGAACCCATCCAACCCCAGCCCCCAATCATTACCACATTTCTAATATAGAATCGCAGACAGAGATTACTTTTAAAAGTGAAGAAAAACCAATGCGAGTATATGTTTTACTACAATGTGTCACAAAGCAAGACAAATTTAATTCAGCTCTGCATGTATCTTTTTATTATGTTGAAAGTGAAAGAAGAGGTGCAGTGTGTGTGTGTGTATATACTGTGTGTGTGTGTATATATAAACCCATTATTGGCTAGAAGAAAAAACTCCTTGATTGCTTCATACTGTATATATCGGTCTTTCCTTTATTATGTATAATCAGTGGTGTGTCATATAATCCTATAATCTAGATCCTGCATAAGCATTGCCCGTACCTGATGGGGCCTATCATGGGCCTGAGAGATTTCATCACCCCTGAAGCAGACATCAAGGTAAAACACAGCTTTTATAGCACTTCTAAAGATCTACATTGTAAAAAAAAAAAAAGCATCCATATTTTTGGCTCCCACAGAGGAATAAAGTGCCATAATCAGGTTTTCACTGTGCATGAATCATCCCATCACAGTTTATCAACAGTATATTAACAGTTTATTTTCACAGGGTCAACTTATTGTGGGAGAATTTAGGTTTAAGTATTATTGTATTGACATGTATTCAAATGTATATTTACATTTGAGACTGCGGGGAGGTGACTGATTGCCATCAGAGGTTAAGTATGCGGACTGTACTGTAGCACAGTGTGAGGCTGAATATAATTAATTTAAATGATAGACACCGAGCAACAGTGAGAGAGAGAACCATTTTTTTTTTTGTATTCTTTAGTACCAACCAAATTAAATTCCTTATCTCCCTCTGGAGCAATCTGTGTGACTGTGCCTCATGAACTCCCGCTCCCTTTACTTACGTCTGGTCTCTGAGTGAGGCATAACAGCCGTGCCACAGCCCGGGCCAGGATAACCCCAAAGACGTCAGCAGCCCCCTCATGCCTCCGTGAGAGAGACTCTGATCGCTGCTGCAGCTCTGCACTCTAAACCACATCAGTGGAAACATTCTGCCCAGACAGGCCAGCCATCCATGCAACCAGAAATAGGGCGAGATCAAAACCTGTGTCAAGACGAAGACACCCACTACTGATTTAGTGTCACTCCTTAGAGGATATACTGTATGTCACTTTTATGGCTGTAGCGTAAAATACAAATCACAGATTAGCTTTGTATTGGCTGTGTTTTTGTGGTGTGGCAATTGGGCAATAAAATGTGATAAAATGATTAACATTTAAATGGTGCATTAAATTTAATCCATTAAACCTCGGTGGGCCAGTCATTGCAAACTCATGTTGTGCAACTGTTCAACACTGTTCAAACCCACACAACTTCATTTTCAATTGTAGTGTAAAATTTTAAAAGATGCCAAACACTTCAGGCTGTATTTTGAGAAAATGTGCATAGTATGCAGTGGTGATATTTATCTATGTAAGTCCACATTTGTCTGAGTGGTAATTTACTTGAGTTTCACGCTACTTTACTTGTAAACATCACTACATTACAGAGGGAAATTTAGTGTTTTCATTTACTAGTAAGTAAGATTTCAGATTAGGACGTTTACTTGGAATATTTTAGAGCGTGGTGTTTCTACTTTTCGTCAAGTGAATCAATTGAACACTTGTTCACCACTGAAAACATAATGGACAAGACACGTAGAAGACACAAAGACACATCACAGAGCTTCAATGAAAACATGGAACAAGCTAATACAGAATCGGTGTAAAACAACATCCTTTTTACAACCTTAAAGGTACTAAAGTTTTAAATTGTACTTTATGTCAGCATCCCTTTAACCTTTATGACCTTACAGGTGACTCTGAGAGTTTTTGAGTTGGCGTCTGCTGCAGGGCTGGCATGCGATATCGATCCTGCCCTCGTCAAAGCTATTGACAACATGCAGACAGGTAAGACTAAAACGATTAGTGCTGTTTCTGTAGACAGCATGAGGTGCTCGAACGGCTTAGTGATCAGGAGGATAGAGTGTTCTTTCATCTTTTGTTGTTGTCTATCAAAAACCTCCAGATAACACATCCACTGATGAGGAGTACAAGCTGTCCTATTTGCTGCTCGTCTACATCGCCGTGTCCCTGCCTACCTTGGCCCTGGACAACAACTCGTCCTACAGCCGAGAGCATGGAGGTGCATATTCATTCATTCATTTTCATCTGCTACAAACAGCTTGACAGTAATTAGTCTCCAGACGGCCCTCGACCAACTACTAATCACTACTTCTTCCAGCCATTACTTGCCAGCTGCTGATAGTGGATAACAAAGGTACTCCACCCTGAAACACTAAGCTTATTAGCATCTCTGTGTATCATACTTTCCAGTCTGACTGACGTGGTCCGAAGCAAAGTATGTCGGTTAATGAGAAACACGTTTCTGTTGAGAGACTTTTGTTTACAGATAACTCTGGCTGACGTGCATCGATACAGTTACTCTTGGCATGTGGCCCTGCTGACCCTAACTCCTTGGCTCTGAGCCTGGACTGCAACATTAAGAGCAGCAAATAGCCGAGATTTCTATCAAAGCACAGGGTGGCGTTTGTCTCCGATTATTTTCTTTGTCTCTATTTTCCATTGGCATGTTTGAAATAGATTTACCCTGTGAGCCTGAGGAAATATGCTCAGCATGCTTCCTCTTAAGTGTTATGGATCATTAAGTAAATTTCTCTAATCGTCGCTAGAAAAACATCCTCTCTCTGGCTAAAGTCGCAGGACGTGCCATTTCATTCTCTTTATTTGTCAGTGATGAATTTTGTATTTTTATCTCCTCAGGTCACAACAACAACATCCACTGTTTAGCTACAGCTATCAACCAGCTGGCTGCTGCCATGTTCACTGTTCAGAACAAGAACATAGAGCAGCACCTCAAAGAGTTTCTCTTGGTGAGTGGCAAATATTTTATAAAGTTTCTTACCATTTTAAGTAATAAAAAATAATGTGTACACTTGTAACTCTTCAGGCCTCTAAACATTATTCAAATGAAGAAGTTTCTTCATATTTAAGGGTTACAAGCAAAACTATTTGGGAGCATTGAATGAATAGTGATTTTCTTATGTAAAACCATTAAATATGACTCATAAATAAATAGTTTCTCGGGCACACTACTTTCTCAAGACACTGCCAACCCTTTGCCCCAGTTGAGGTCACGTCCAGCAGCGTAAAAAAATGTTCCAGTTGTTTGATCTGACTCTTTTTTTTACCTCGTGTCATTCCACAGATTGCCTCCTCCACTCTGCTTCAGCTGGGACAAAATGTTGAGAGAGTGGAGGTCAAAAACCGAGAATCCATCTACCTGCTCCTGCACATGGTAAGCTTTCCAGTTCGTACTAGTCATGTATTTTCAAATTTACAATAAGGCATAAATGGGTTCATAATTTGACTAATGAAAAAATCTGTGACTCAGTAATTGGGTTTTTTTTTCTTTACAATAAGCCATCAGGCCTGCGGGGTCTTCTATAAAAGCTTATTTCTTATCTCTAAAGCATGAATGATTAACAATAAAGTAATTAGTGAAAACTTATAAACCGTTTATAGTATGCATATTTGAAGTGGTGCTGACATTTAAAATGGATGGAGAAGGGCCTTTTTATATCATAAATACAGATGAGAAAGTGAGTTTTTATTGTTTTCAGCCATAACTACAGCACAGTAAATAATGAATAAATGGTATTGATCAACAGCTTTATCAAATCCTCAACAAATATTACAGTCATTTTGTGCTATGGAAAATCACTATGGTCCCAATGTCTTTGACATATAAGACTGCTTTTATTCTATATTTTTTGTATTTATAACAAATCCCATGAAAATAACAAAACCAGGAATGAATTCATCTTACAAAAGAGTATTTTCTGCAGAGTCTGATACAACTTCTTTGTGCCATAGAATCAACTGCAACCACTGGCCAGGAAAGCATGTTCCTTCATTACAGTGAACACAAACTGCAGTTTACGTTTGCTAAAAACCAGAGTACCCACCTCCTGTAGGAAACTACAGTATATATCAGTGACTTAAAAAAAAAAAAAGAAGATTTTTACATCTTCAGTAGGAGCAAATGGGCTTGGGGCAGATTTTGGTCTTTTAATGGGATAGTAACAGGACAATAGGAAAAACATAAAATAACTCGAGTTGTAACATTTTTAACACTGATTCATTTAGATTGTCGAGGAGTCTCCCTTCTTGAGCCAGGACATGCTGGAGAGCTGCTTCCCGTATGTTCTGCTCCGAAACGCCTACAGAGAGGTGTACAGGTCCTTCATCGTCACTCTGGGCTGAAGACCTTTTTTTTTTTTTAAATACTTTTTAATTTAACTTTTATTTATCCACCAGAGTATTTTAATGTGCATCTGCGTTTTATTTCCGTCACTGTTCAGCCTCTGAGTCATACAGATCAGCACATTCACACCAGCTCAGCCGCTGCCTTGGACATTTTGATCACATTAGTGCTGATAATGTTTCCTGTGAGTCAGCACTCTTGATGTACCCACATTAAAAAATCCTTCCTCATTTCACAAACTCTAGATTCGCTTTTATGGCTCTTATCCACCAGTATTATGGGGTAGATTTATGACTACTGTAGTATTACTAATATCATCTTGTATCCTTTAAATATAATTCAGGTATATTCTCTAACCTCTCTTTTATATTTCACATATCAGCTCCAGACACAATGAGTGCCATGGTATCTTAAAGAAAATATGTTTTTAAATATTTTTAGATTGAATCCACATTTATTCAGATTTTTAATAGATTATTATTTTAATAGTTGCTGCACAACATTATTTCTCACAAATTTTCCCCAAATAAAGATGATAATTATAAACTGTTTGTTTTCTTTTTGGTCTATATTCAACATGTGTTCCTCGTCTATTTCCAGTCCGTTCTCCACCCTCACTATCCTCCCATCCTTCCTCCCAGGGTGAGAATCTTGTCCTCCTCATATCTCATGTACAATTTAAATGATGCACTCCAGTTTTACAGAATCGAAAAATGCTTGCTGCTAATTTTAGATTGGCCTTGAGTGATTTTTATTTTGCAACCAGCGCTGTTCCTTCTTTCTTCCTTGTTTCCTCTCTCTTCTGTCTCCTCTTTCCTCGCCCCATTCTGCAGCTTTGTATGGTTGCCACACTGGAGATATGAATGCTCACATCCGTTTGTGTACAGCATGTGTGTATGTACGTGTGTGTATGTACGTGTGTGTGTGTGTGTGTGTGTGTGTGTGTGTGTGTGTGTGTGTGTAAGTTGTATGTAGGGTTTCAGCAACCAAGGCTGAGGGACCCAGCCTTCTCACAAGAGCACAAAAGGTTCAATTCCCACTACAGGCAACACTGACGTGAATACACAGATGAACATTCATGAATAAACATGGCAGATCCTAAAGCACTGCATTACCAAGCCACACACTTAATGCAAAACTACAAGCACAGAATTAAACAGTGTAAGTGAGTGTCTTTATGTGTTGTGTGTGTGTATAAAGGGTTAAAGACTCACCGACCAAAGAACAAGATGAGATACAAAACCTAAAAAAGGAGACGTTGGCATCGAATGGAAAATGAATAGAATTACATTCAATAATGATCAAAGCTACAAAAATAAGATCCAGCTTAATTTTTCTATCATCTATACTTCCTGTTATGCTTTGAAGGAGCAGCCATATTTCTGTTGAGGGGGTTTGCTCATTCTTATTTCATCATACCTCTCATTAGGCCCCCTTTTTTAAATAATTTTAAGGGAACTTTTCTTTATCTGTTGTAGAGGAGGCTGTGTCCTCATCACCAGGGTTTGATATGACATTATAACATTTTATTTAACCCTCCTATTTTGCATTTATAAGCAGTATTTAAACATTTAATTATTAGTTAATAACAGGCTATAATGTCATTGTGAGCAAATATAAATAATTATTAAAACAAAAAAAAATGAAACAATGCGTTATAGTGTATTATAAACTGTTAATATAGTGTTTATAAATGCTAAATGGGGGTGGGGGGTGGGGTAAAGTAAGTGTTACCGATGTTATGTCATTTTTTGTAAAGCAAAATAATTATAATGAAAAATATGATTATTGCTATAGTAATAATGCTGTGATCATATGTGTATTCTGCAAGTTCAGGCTTTACATGCAAATGAACTATTCCCTTGCAGCTCCAGTTTATCCTGTTCCAAGACTCTGAGGACAGTTAATGGTGGAAACTCTGGTCCTGATATAAAGACTCTGCTGATTGTGTTTGTGACGCAGAGCCACCCCTGCTGACTTGTCGAACACTGAAGATTACACACACACACACACACACACACCCACACCCACACAAATACTGTACACACGCTGCAAATACAGTATACATAAAGAGATGAAAAGGACTAGACATATCCGTGAGTGTGAGCAGAGCAGCTATATACACACACACTTAAACAGAAGACAATCAAACATGCTGGATTCATAGCAATACACAGAGGCATAAGCTCATTCTGTGTCTCTCTTACAAACACTGGCAAACACACACATGGTCTGCAGCAGCATTCAGAGCCTGAGGTCATGACACCGACTTGTAAAATACACAGAGCAGGTGATAGACGTCTCAGTCTTGTGACATGGAGGACCACACTGGAACGGTAAGATACTGCTTCCAATGTTTTATTCTTCTAACTTTACACTTTCTGCACATGTATATTTACAGTCACATTCCCTGGTTGTAACAGGCAATAAAGATGCAGAAGGATTAGATTTGCTTATTCGGTGAATGGTGTGTTGTGCAATGAGGTGTCACTGTATTTTTTTGAACATAGAGATATACTTTGTATGCTTCTCATCATTGATATGAATACTAATATACAGTAATCTCATATGTTGCAAAATTTTAAAGGTTCAGTTCTCCCAAAAATAATCTCATTAAGCCTCATCTATGCGCATATATTTTAAATTTATTTTCCCAGGTTTTGAGATGTTGACACTTCAGCACAGAACAATGGAGGCGAATGGAATTTGTGGTGCTCACAGCATTGAAAAATTACATTTAAACAAGAGTCTCTGAGTCTACACCTATGCTAGCAGTTCTGTGAGGCTGTGCACAGTGGTGCTTTGAGCTAAATGCTAACACTAGCAATCATCAACATGTTCACAATGACAATACTAGCATGCAGCAAGGTTTGCCATCATCACTATCTTGGCATATTATCGTGCTAACATTTGCTAATTAGCACTAAACACAAAGCACAGCTGAAGCTGACGGAGCTATCATTAGTTTTCCATGAATTTGGTCATAAAGCAAACTATTGCTTTAACAATAAAATGTTGACCTGATGATGAATGATGGCATCACCATTGTGATTGCAGTTCAAATGGCAAATGTCAAGACATTTCATTTAAAAAAAAAAAAAAAAGGAGAAATTTCACAAAGCTGTGAGCACAACAAACAACATACCATCACCCTCAGTGTTTCAGGGTGGAGGCAAAAAAATACAAAATACACCCAAAACTATCTGCATGCCTTCATACCACAGGAGGTACAGCTAAGTGGGAAAACATGATTTTTGTGATTTGGATGCACCAGCCTTTAATCAGACCCAGATGGTTTATTGGGTGTGAGGTTCATCCCAGAGACCAGGGAAGCTTTAGTCAGAGATGTTAAACATTTGACCACTACGTTGATTTGGGTGAAATATACCTGATTCCACTGTTGTAAAAACCAAAATGACCGCTCTCTGTGCTCCTCAGCACCCTCAGTTTCTTGAACAGCTCGTTCCCATGCGGAGACACGAAACATTTTGATGTGATTTATGGTGCCGCTAAGTCAGATTTTCTCTCTCTGAAGTGTAGAGTCTGTGAGTAATAATTGGCTCAGGTCACTGGGTGGACAGAGAAAGATCAGAGGCTGTATGTTCGTCATCATCAGAGGGAGACCGAGAGGATGACGGACGAATGGAAGGGGGAAAAAAAAATAAAGTGTAAAGCAAAAGGCTGGCAAGCACACAAAGGGAAATAAGTTTAGAGTTTGTAACTGACTGACACTGACACTGGATGAATTACTCTTCTTTAGTATTTAATTGACATTTTTAAAAGACATCAAAGTATGAATGAGTGTAAGTCTATACTCTCATTTCTATGTGTTGAGTCCCTTGCTTTACAACATTAGGCATTTTTCTTTTTGGTGGGAGAAAGGCAACCTAAAGTGACACATGAGATGGAGAATCATACGTCGTAATGTTGCTTCTCCTCATCTTCGCAATACGTTGTGCCATGTCAAAGAGCATGGGAGCATGAGAGTCAGTCTGACCCAGCAGTCAAGGCAGGACAAGCAAGGAGGGAGACCGACAGCAGGCAGGGGGTTTTCCCAAGCCATGTTGTAGAACAGCTCTCACAATACTCTATAAATAAAGACTAGTAATGGATTTAGGACCTACAACTGTAAAAGTGTGTAGGGACGACTCTCATTGTCTTGTCTGATCTTGAAGGTTGCGTGCTGTCCTTTTTTGGACACAGAACTGCCTTTTTTCTTTTTCTTTTTTTTTTTTTGGTCAGAGATAAAACATTCAGCTGACATTTATTGATGAGGCATGTCAGTAAAGATGTTTTGACTGTGCTATGAAGATAAATTACTGGTATCATTTTAATTACGATTTGAGGCTCTGCGCTGTTGATTGAAACTGCCAGAGCAGTTTTAGTTTGTAGTAAATTTTGTCTTCTTCTTATATTTTGTTAAATAATTTTCTTTTTGCATTGTGACTTTTGTAGAAAATCAGAGCAACAAAACTATGTACTTTAAATGTAAGGGTGCCCATTTCCCCCCAGCACAGCAGTATCGAGAACAGTAGTTAACCTATCGGGCTGTTGTGGGTGGCTTACGAGGACAAGCTTTGTTTATGTATTTTGGTTCGGGTGACTGGTGGGTTTCAGTGAAAGACTGTCTCTGTGTAGTTCCCTGATTTGCGGCTGCGGTGGAAAATTCTCATTTGGGATTTGAGTACACACGGCTTGAAAGTCTCGCAGTCAACACTTCATCAGTGAGCCAGGTCAACTAACTCACTTCACACAACGGATGTACACATATACACAAACACTCACTCACTGACAAAGACACGCACGCACACACACACACACACACACACACCAGGCACTCTCTCCTTCTCTCTCTTTCTCTCTCTCTGACACACACATACTGACACAGTCTGGGCCTGCCTAACCAATCAGATTGAAGTGGAGTAGGTCCCCCAGAAGTGGGTGGGAGAGCTGTTGAAACAGAAGTCTGTCTCAGGACACTCAAAGTTTGCGTTGGTGGTTTGGAGAACTTTTCTGCTTACTACTCCTCTGCAATCATTTTCCTTTTTCATACTCTTATTGTTTTTTTTATTGAACTCTGGGGTCCATTAGGGAGCAGCTTGAGTGTGGAATGGCTGAACTGGTGCGAATCCGTAAGAAACGGCTGCAGATCCCCATCTCTAGGTAAGACAGGGGGCTAAAATTAGTACAGATTATATCATAGTAAGCTATCTACATGTTCAGCCTCTCTGTAAGTGCATAAATAAGGCTGGAGGTCTTTACCCAACATGCTACATCTTTGAAATTAACACAAGTAGCTGTAGTGTTTGGTGTAGTTAGGCTGTCTGGATCATATTCTCATGTCTGGAGTAGTTTTCTTGTTTTGTGGCAATGGAAATATGTGACTTAAAAATACACCCTGCAGTGAACAGTGATGAGTGATAATGCATCACTCCTCAGTGAATTTTTTTGGACACATTTTACATCTGCACACCTTCATGTTCCGTAAGGCAAAAAATGAGAAGCTTATTCTGACCTTAAAAAGTATCCTTTTACCATGTTACTACTTTTGTCTCCGAATATTCTTAGCAGCATGTGAACAGACACTTGTTGCTCCTGAGTGGTTGTGCGAACACTTGTCTTACTCATGCTTTTGCTGTGGGAGGGAAATGTGCTGCAGAGGTGATGGGTCATGTGGTTTTGTTTTGGTTAACACACTGATGTATTAGTGTCTGCAGGATTCACAGCTTCAAATCTTGTAAGTGTTTTTGGGGTTATTTTTTTGACAGAAATCCACACATTTCTTTCACCATGTTTGTCGATATTTACAAGTGAACTTTCAAGCGGGTCATGGTGAATTGGGATATAATGTGATGTGGATTTAAGTTTTTGTTTCCTTCTTTTCCAGGAATATATTTAAAAGATTTGTGCTGACAGAGCTGATACTATTCAAACACCTCTACATTACTGTGTTGATACGCACTTAGTAAGGATGACACTATGCAGTGTGTAGATTCAACAAAGTCTGAGCCAAAGGGAGATTTGTCTCTATAAACAAAATTTCTCAAGTGCACTTGACGAGTAATTTCCTGTAAACGTGCTGTCAGAGGCTCTTCTACCGCGAACAGTTGGAACAAAAAAGACTGTGTTATCACGAAAGATTATTTGAGATTGAAAGCGAGCAGTGGTATTCAGATGCATGCTATTTTTATGACTCAACAGCTTTTGAAAGCCTTTGCCAGCGTGATAAACACTTGAAAAGCTGTGAGCGTCTCATCCCCAGGAGTTGGCTCCACAGCGTGGCCTGGCGCAGTTTGAATACAGTCGTTATGGTCATGGCACCATGCAGGCAGCCCACCAAAATGTTTCATATCAAATAAATCTCTCATTCAAACAGTCATGGAGAAAATAAAATCCCAATAAAGCATAAAGGTTCCAGTTCTATAAACTGAGGTGAGATTCTTTATCAGATGCTGTATTATCTATCAAAGCTTTTGGATTGATCACTGAGATAAGATTACATTGCACATTGCAGGTGGGTCATGTTGTAGGTGACATGAGCTCCAAGCATTTGTTTTTTATTATGCAGCAGGAGATTAATGCATTTCCATCAGTTCCCTTTTGTAATTTGATTAAAAGTTTCAAAAGCAAGAGTGAGCAACATGTTCTCAGATGAGATCAGAATGCGGCCAACACTTTAACACTCAAAAACATGATTCTTCACATGGCCCACTTTGACAAAATGCAGGTTACATAAGACCCTGACCATGGGAAGCTTTCCTCTCATGGAAAATTTGGCACTAACGATGCCCTTTTGCCACTGGCTTTCTTTGGACAGCATGGCATTTAAATCGCTTCCAAATGAACTCTTTCCATTCACGAGGAAATATTTCAACCTGTTGTTAAAACACTGTTTGGACCTTGTTTGACTCACTCAAGACAACGACAAGTGCTGTCAATTTAGAGCCACGTTTAGAAAGCTTCTATCACACAAAGCCATTTTTTTTTCAGAATGACCTTTCTTCTGTAGCTATAACTTTTATTGCTGTACCTAGTGTGATTTAATGTGAAGACTATAATGCCAAACTGCCGTAACCTCCAACCATTTTCACACCACTCGCCTGTCAGTGATTACTGTTTTGAGAGGTGAAACAGCTTCCCAGTACTTTCTAAAAGGGCATCTTTCCTTTTATTTTGTTTGGATCACACCCAAATACATAATTATGTTTCCTTTCAGGCTGAGGAGCATGCTGAAACAGCTGGAGGAGAAAGATGTCGACTTTGAAGAGATCAAAAAGAATCTAGATTTCACAGCATCGTTACTAGAGGCAGTTTACCTTGATGGAACAAGGTACACTATAGTGGAATAATATGCTTTTGAAAACAAAAGCTAATTAATTGACATTTTAGATCAATTTTCATGTGTTTATGTTCTCGCTTCATGCTTTAAACACTATTAGCAGCAGCCATTTATTGGCATGCACAGGACACTGTATTTGTTCCAAGCCCAATAGGCTGCAAAAAGACAAGATGGTAACTTTACTTTGGTATATAAAAGACATGTATATACTTTTTCGCTTTCTGTGAGAGATTCAGATGAATTAATTGATACCACTCTCATTGTGTATAGTAAATATGAAGCTACAGCTAGCAGCTGGTTAGCTTAGCTTAGAAAAAAGACAGGAGCAGCTAGCTAGGCCTTGTCCAAAAGAAACAAAATCTGCTTACCAGCCCCCCTAAAGCTTTTTATTGACATGATATATTTTGTTTTTTTTAATCCATACAAAAAAAACATGTTGTTTTACAGAGTGTTATGCGCTTGACAATTTCTTGGCTGAGTAGTAACTTCCTGGGAACTATCTTTGCAAAGAGCCAGGCTACCTGTTTGCCTCAGTTTCCCGTCTTTATGCTAAGCTAAGCTTCCTGCCTGCAGCCTGTAGCTTCATATTTTAAAGAGAGAGATGAGAGTTGTACTGATCTCATCTAACTGTCAGAGAGCTAATATGCGTATTTTGTAAAGAAGTTCCAATACGATTCCTTTAAAGGTGCTTTATGTAAGTTTTCTCAGCCATTATGCATTGTTTCTTGTTGGAAGTGGGTGGTGGTGGTGATAATGGTCACTTACCAAGAACTTAAGCTATCATTGCATTTACAAGACAAGACATTAGAATATATCCTCTGATCAGCATTACATGTTCATCCTCTCATGTTGAGCTGAAGGCAGACTGGACGCTATTATATAGTAGCATTACAAGATGGGACAGGTCTGGGCTAGCTGGTTAGCATGCTAACTTCAGTAGAAGAAAAGAAGTGATAGAAATAGATTCAAAACGAGTTAAAATTGCTGTTGTTTCCACCACTGGAGACAGCTGTTGGTGAGTAAACGAATGAATTTTGATGCTGAACTTGCATCTAGACAGGTAAGTAAACAGCTCTTAGCTCCTAATGTTGGCTAGGTAGCAGTAGCAAAACTTACATATGGCACCTTTAGTTTCCATTTGAGCTCTATAATTAAAGCAATAACAGAGATTTGCAGAACTCCTTAAATGTATATTTCTGTTTTTAAAGCCTTTTAAAGTCACTGTCAATATGTTTATATGGTAAAGTTTTATAATGACAACATTCACAACTGCCATTACTGTATTCTTCCACTAAAGAAGTCTAGTAGTTTAGTGCTTTCATCCAGCTGTTATTGACTCTGTGTCTTCATATCATCTGTCTAACAATCTGTGTGTGTGTGTGTGTGTGTGTGCGTGTGTGTGTGTGTGTGTTTTGTCTCTCTCAAGCAGTGTCTGGACTCTGAAGACGATCTACAGCAGCTGCAGTCAGATGGGGTGCCTTCGGAGGTCACCGACTGGCTGGCATCCACCTTCACCCAGAGGGTTCGACGGCCTGTGCGACGCTCAGATGAGAAGCCCAAGTTCCGCAGCATCGTCCATGCAGTGCAGGCTGGGATATTTGTGGAGAGGTATAACAACATATGTTCAAGAAATCCAAATTGTGTAATTATGTCAGGATGTTAAATACTTCGCAGTAACATTGCAGCTGTTGTAGAAAGAATACAGAAGCACTCATACAGCTATATGTTTTCTTTATGACACCTAAATATAATAATATAAGGAAATTATCATCTCATACCATAAAACTCCCATCGTAAATGACTGATTTCCATATCTGTACTATAACTCTAATGTAAGCTCATACAGTGTTGTTACTGTTACAGCTACAGAAAACACAGACAGCTGCACTGCACTGTGAAACATTAACCTCCTTTTCTCTTTAAAACATCCTTCCAAAGAGGACAGGGCCTTTGGAGGATTTATATAAACAGCTCCTGAGTCGAGTTCACTGCACAGTGTCAACATCTGAACTTTAACTGAACTCAACATAAACATTGCATTATTCCAGGATGTTCAAGAGGGCCTACACTGCAGCCATGCCCGACCAACCTGCTGTGGTTGTAAACTGCCTCAGGGTAAGCCCCTACTAATCATAAATCTCACAGTGAGTCATGTGTGTGCGATAAATTTGACATCACAGAAAAGATAGTATACACAGCACAAGTATGCATCAATAACACAGTCCTCTCCTTCTCCTCAGGATGTCGACCGCTGGAACTTCGACGTGTTTGCTCTGAATTCGGCCAGCTCTGATCACGCACTACGAACTCTTTTCTTTGAGCTGATCACCAGATATGAGCTCAACAGTCGTTTTAAGGTCTTCTCATTTTAGATTTAAACTTTCCATACAATATGTTGTCATAGATATGCAAGAATGTCAGTGCTTTGGATGAAAAACAGTTAATATCACCACTACAGCCCTTGTAGACTCCGCTCCAAAACTTGTGTTGTAATTTGCAGATATAATCAGGCATATGGGTTTTATTAACGATTTGTGGTGTTTGAAGAAACAGTGGGTTGCCAGATTATGTGTACAAATTGACACAAACCTTTGAACTTTGGATTTTTAAACACACTTGTAATGATTATGTAATGTATTTTGCAGATCCCCATCTCGTGCCTGACAGAGTTCCTGTCTGCACTGGAGAGAGGATACGGCAAACACAGCAACCCCTACCACAGCCACGTTCATGCTGCTGATGTGACTCAAACACTGCACTGCCTGCTGCTACGCTCAGGACTCGTGGTACACTGGACTCACCTGAATACTTTTTCAGTATTATTAATGGCTGGTGTTTTTTTATTTATTTATTTTTTTTCCTCAAATTTCATCAAATCCTATGAAAAGATAAAAAGCAACAATATGTTTGTTTGCCAACAGAGTTTGTTTCTCAACACTTTCCATCCTCCTTAACATGTCTGTGACACTTAGCCCCAAGCTCATTTGTTCCTACAGAGGACACTGATTGATGGAAGACGTCACGCGGTGCAACAGTGTAGCCCATTTATGTTTTTTTTTAAGCCACACCAGTACCATTGGTCTAATGATGTCAGTCGGCCAGGCCGCTACTTTCAGTCATTGTCACTGTGAGCATTGATGACATTTTGGTGTATGCGTTTAGCTGAAAGCATCGCTGTGTCTAAGGCACAGTCTCACAGAACCGCTAGCATGGCTTTGACTAGTGCTAGCTAAAAATGAACGACCAATTTTTGCGAGTTCGACACATATAGTGACTCCCTTCTGTTACACACTGCCTCCAGGAAACAGCCATCTGCTCACACAGTCAAGTCAGACAGACAAAAGCTCTCGTCGTCTCCCACCTACTCTGCTTTTATATGTCATCAAACTAACTGCCAGCCGTTGAAATGAAAGGAGGACAGTGAAGCATTTTTACTTCCACTTGATACCCTCATATCATGTTAGTGTGTCCTACACTTTGTGGCCTGAAGGATTTCACTCTGTACTCGAAAACTCAAACTACTTAATAGAAATTGGAGGTCCAGACCCAGGTATACCCTGGTAAAGTAACAGTCAAACTTCACGGTACTACTGTAGACTGTAGTTTGTGGACAACAATGGAGATCTATGGTCAATTAAATCAATCAGTAAATTGATTATTCCTATGTCACCATACTAACATTTGATACATTAACATAAAAACGAACATCTTCCTCTCAAAGTGCAGTTTGTTTTTATGTTTATTTGTTACATCTCTTGTGTCTATAAAGCACTGGCTGACAGAGCTTGAGGTGATGGCGTCGCTGTTTGCTGCAGCTATCCATGACTACGAACACACAGGAACCACAAACAACTTTCACATCCACACAAAGTAAGCTCTTTTTCTGAAACATATTTTATTAGCCCTGTCTTATAAAGCACCAGCTATATATACGCCGCATCCTGTTGTGAAACTGTAGAATAGTAAGGGATGACAGGGAATGTAGAAATAGTACGGTAGTATTACTTAAAGGCCTTTGTGCAGTTTTGGTAACAGAGAGAGAGAGACAGAGCACTCTAAAGCAAACACATCTTCTTGCAGGGAACACAGTATTTTTAGATGCTGATTTTCCACATAGGAGGGCTGAAGAACGCAGTCTCTTGGCACCCATCATCATCATCAGGCCTTATTTTGGGAAGAAAGCACAAAGATGCCTGCTCCACAATAACAGAACATGTCTTAGTTACATTATATAAACAGCATCTGTCATAAAATCATACTCCACCCAAATCATATCTTCAAACACTGTGACACACTCACGTCCTCTAGGCTTAAAAGGCTGGTAACTTTGTTGTTTGTTACCTAATGAGGAGTATTGATCAGCTTGACTCTATATTCACAGTGAAAAAATATTAAAAACCTCTCAAACCTCTCCTGCAGCAGAATGCCCTTCTCCACTGTCCACCTGTATCCTACAAACAAACAAACTAAATATGACAATATAAACAGGGGAATTAATTCCCCAAAAAAGTCATGGTACAAAAGTTAAAAAGCATGTAATGTAGCGGTTTCTATGTATGTTTTGGTTCTGTAACACAATTTTATGCCTAGTTTCCTATAATTTCCTTAAAAGGAATTAGTACGTGACTCAAAATTCATATGAATGTTCTTCAAAAAGACCATGTAATTTAATTGTAATTTTAGGAAAGAAAGAGGCAGTTTCAACTGGTCGACCAACTGACCAACAGCAGCTGAGTTTAATTAGCAATTTCTTAAAAAAGAGGGTTAGGATTAGATATGAATAGAGCACATCTTTCAAGGCAATTCCACTAAGAAAATCAACAACTCCTTCCAAACTCACAACAAACAATTACAATAAACTGTAACTGTTAAGATGAGGTCTGAAGCCCACAGCTTTTATTTATTTATCTGACCGATAGGAAAAGTCATCGAAAACAAGATCAGTTCATTTCTTCATTTGGTCCCTATAGTTCGATTGGGTTCAATGCATAAATAAAATAACTTTGTTTGTATTTATTCGGAATGACCCCTCCCCAAAGATATGGAAAAATCTTTTCAGTACCTCGGTATTTCTAGTGTACCATTACCTACAGTAGAGTAAAACATCTGTTACAGATACAGAGCACTGCCTCTTTTTTAACTGTTGTGCCAAATTATTTTACCGGGAGACTGCCTTTATAGGATGTTTTTAGGTACCAAAAGACATTTTAACACACAACTCAGTGTTGTCTTTGAAGCATTTTCACGAATGTTTTAAGGGTGGCGGGAGCTTCAAAATGAGCACTAAATGGAAAACATTTCACAGTGTAGTACTTTTTAACAATCTAATAACGTAGATTATGCAAATGAATGGACAAGGAGCGCCTGATTGAGAAATTAGTTAATTAACCTGCTATACTGAGTCATTAATACCCACATGTGCCAGTTTTTATCACATCCCACTCCTCAGCACTTTTAAATCCATCATTATAGACCTGCAGCCATTGTGCTTTAATGACTCCCTGAGGACTCTGCTTTTATCCCACTCTCCTCCACCCCACACTATTACAGTGTTGCACACTCACATTTTTCAACTAACCCATCTATTTGTCTCATGCCTTACCCTGTCTCACTTTCCTGCCTCGCTTGCCTCCTCTTTCTTTTTCAGGTCCGAGTTCGCATTGATCTACAATGACCGGTCGGTACAGGAAAGCCATCACCTGAGTGCAGCGTTTCGGCTGCTGCAGGACGACCAAATGAACATCTTCATTAATTTGACAAGAGAGGAATGGATGTAAGATGACAACAAATCTAATATCTGAATTCTTTTAGCTGTTCACCTTTTACTTCAAAATACTTCAAAGTGGATACAATAGCTTATTAAAGTTTCAAGGGAAAATCAAATGTAGAAAATAAGTTTTGTTCGATTTGATGTCAAGAAATTTCCACCACAGCAATAATGAAGTTTAACTTACAATTACCCATCTAAGATATATACAGTAAATGCAGATATAGTGAAAGAATATAGACTTATAAATAAACCAGTGATCAATGACAGATGCAGAGACAAATATTCACCCGTCTCCACCAACAGTTGCATTTTGAACAAGGGGCATACAGAGCACTATTTCCTGGAAAAACCCAAGAGTTCTCTCCGCCTACATAACTTCACACCTGAATGTAACAAGTTCGCAACCGAGAAATCACCCACTGAAATAGAAAGAGACCAACAACAAAACCAAGGTAGTAATTTAAAAAAAAAAAAAAAAAAAAAGAAGAAGAAGAATTGTAAAGGGGTCAAATTGTTTTGGTGCACTTATTGTGTTGGAGACTATAGAATTTTTTTGCCATTTTTTATTATGGACATAGAAGGTATATTTTTCTTATTGACAACAAATCCTATTAAAAGAGAGAGGTCCAAAAACAAACAATGAATTAATCTTACTAATAAATATTGCCTGTGTAGCTTTTTTCTGTGCCATAGACCTCCATTTTTCCCAAAACATATTAAAAACACATCAGTGGGCACATGAGCACTTTAGTGTTGGTCAGTCCCACACATGCCATACTGTAAATACTTAGTGGAGCACCAAATGTGTATTAATCCGCAGCTAAAAATAGTCCCCAACAAATACAATATTTATTTCTAATTGAGTAACGTTTGCTAAAAACTATAGTGTCCAACTATTTTAGTAAAAATATTATAGCCTTAAAAAAATGAAAATATATATGTGAAAAGATATACTACTGAAGAAGGAAATATGGGGTTTGGGGCTGAGTGTCATTAACAGGATGGGGAATTCAGAAAATATTGAGACACAGAGTAACATATTGTTGGTTTTGGTCTTTTCATGGTATATGTTGACACTAAGAAAAAACATCAAGTGTAGATTTTTTTTTAAATATTTCATGGAAATAAGAACATCTGGGGTGACATATTGGCAGTGATGGGATAAATTCCCCTTGAGGATAATTGTCCTCTAGTTAGACCCTGACCTTTGAGCCCCTTAGATAAAATGTCTCCATTATGAATCAATAAAGCATCACATTACTATCACTGTTTAGTGACTCATTCACTAATCCGCAGTGGAACAGTGAATGAGTCACATTTGCTTCCACCAACAATCAGATATGTGGTCAGGGAAATAAACTTATCATATTGTATAATAGTTTTTTGATACAGAATTTACATTAGCAACTGAAGTAAATGTCAAATATGGTTAATGGTCATTGATCATCATATTAAACTAAATAAGCTCAATTTCCATGTATTCCTGTGAGTGTAAACAATCCTTGAGTACACTGGAGTAGAGTTTGCGATGTGAAAATATCCATACTGTATATACAGTTTATATATTCATGGAGGCTGATGCTTCATATATCATAGATATAGTATGGGACTGTGTTATTCATGGAAAAGCTCCGCAGATATCAGCAAAGATAAACACCAGCACTATAGTCTATGGGCTTTTCTAGCAGCCAGTGTTACCATGGGAACAAGAAAATCCATCAGGAAATCTTAAAAGGTTACAACCCCACTGAGTCTTCCTTCCTGCCTTTTTTACTCTATTCAGTTCCTATCCATCATACAAGGTCAAATAGTAAACTGTGTGTCTTTGTGTGTGTTTTTGTTTAGGGAGCTGCGATCACTGGTTATAGAGATGGTGTTGTCCACAGACATGTCCTCCCACCTACTCCAAGTCAAAGCGATGAAATCCTGTCTACAACAACAAGAGCGGTAACGCTAATGGGCTATGCTGTTGTTTACACTGTGTTGTGTAATCACAATGTTACAAAATCAATGTTCACCGCGGAGTCAACTAATTAGAAAAATATCATACACACAGAGGCAGACGGCCAAATTACTGTCACTCTGGTTGGTGTCACGTCTGCTTTTCAGACATGTCTGGGGGCACGACAGCACAACAACAAAAACAAGAGGTGCATTATGCTTTCTCTAACAGGATTGACAAGCCAAAAGCACTGTCTCTGTTACTTCACACGGCTGATATAAGCCATCCGTCCAAGCCCTGGGCCCTGCACTCTCGCTGGACCAAAGCCCTGATGGAGGAGTTCTTCAGACAGGTAGGAACTCTAATAGACCTGAACTGTCAATGCGACTGTTTCATCTTTTTCTTTTCTTTTCTTTTCTTTTTTCTTTTCTCAAACACAACAGAAAACAAGTTGGAATGCCACAGCGCATAATTGTTCATCTTGGGTGAAGGAATAGTTCAAAATTTTCGGTGCAGTAGCTGGAGTCAGCAGCTGGTTAGCTTAGCATTAACACTAGAAGCTGGGGGGAACAGCGAGCCTGGCTCCTACCAGCATCTCACAGCGCACCAACTGACACATTACATTGTGTTTCTTTAATTCATACATTAAAACCAAAGTGTAAATATATTGGATTTCGCATCTTCTAAAATCACTTTAGACCTACCTCTTCCGAGAGCAGTCACTCAGCTAATATGCTTTTTATCTTTCTCAGAAGGTGGGACTGAATGTTGAGGCACTTATTCTGAAAGGGCCTTTTTGATCATCTACTGTTTCTCGGATGAATGAAATGAATACATGTACATGTAAAAAAAAGAGAAGAGTTTCATTTAGACCATCATGTAGGTGCATAACATTAACAGAAAATATGACGATGAATACAGACACAGAAAAAAGAGGGTACTAGATGGTCTTTCCATCCAAGTATGGATGTTAGATCTTAAATCTAACGGTAAAGAAAATCTTTGTCTTCTCTGCAGATACAGTATGTTCAGATCATTTCTACTCTGCCGTTCTTTCAGGTCCTACCTACTTCTAATCTTATCTGACTGGTTTGATCTCTTATTATCTTGACTTATCTTGAGAATTGATAAGTCAAAAAGTTGGACACCTAATAACAGTTTTGTAAATGACTCATCGGAGTCTGAAAGCGAGAATGGGAGCCTTCAAAGAGTTTCTTACGTCGGAGCTAAAGAAAACGACATAAATACCACCTAAGGTATGAAGGAGAGACAGTCTTATCTTAGAAGACTAAGTTTTATTCAGATTTAAGTCTGGAAAATATCTGCTGAGAATTGATCAGATAAACCATTTGATGTTGTTGAAATGATGTTGTTTATTTTTGACCTTTGGGAACCATATGTAAATATGTAACCAAACAATTTAGGCAAAAAGGTGAGGAGGATGGCCAAAGTATAACCTTTGATGTTGATGATTATTTTGTCTAACTGAGGTTCAAAAGTTGATCTTAGCCTTGGAAACAGAATTAAGAGCCAAAACTGACGAGTGATAGGGTTTGATGAGTTTATTATTATATGCATAGTATTAGAAAGGACTGGGAATTTTATTATTTTGATAATTCTATTCAGTATTAATGGAAATGATTTTATTTGATGTTTGGGTTAGGGTTCATGTTTTTTATTGCGATTTTGTTACCACACGTGCAAATAATCCACAGTGATGGTGAAGCCGTTTGTAACATTTTTATTGTAACCATGACGACGCTGGTCCTCTAACTTTGAGGAAGTTCTTATTTTAACCCAAACCACGATCTCCTCCTAAAACTAACCAAGCCTTAACCTAACAAGACCGTGACTATTCGACAGCCTACCATGACGATGAAGGTCAGGTACACTTGTCGTTATTTAGGTTGTTTGCGAGGGTAGTGACAAATGACTAAAATGGACATTTAGGTTGGAGGACTTGTTTTGAGTTACTGTAAGAAGAAAACCGTTAATCATCCTTCTTACAACCTATTTAAAATGCCATTTTCAAGTAAAAGCCCACTGAGCCTTGCCAAAAAGCAGTGAAAAAATTGGCAGGTATTGAGTGGTTGGTACATTAACTGAGTGGGTTTCCAGTAAATGTAGAAATAACTTGCTATAACTGTCATCTCCTCTCTGTGTGTCCTCTATTTTCACTGCCTGGATTTGAAAAAAAAAGAATAGAGGAGGTGTTGAGCAGCCCTGCTCTCTTTGAAAATAAGATGTGAGAAACCTCCCTCTGAAAAACCTCTTAATGTGTGTTGTGTTACTTTAAAAAACAAAAAAACAAAAGCAGTTGCATGTTGTTGTTTTTTTTGAACAATCTTAAAGTCTCAGGTTATGAGTGATATAATAAAACAACCTTTAAAAAGTTATTTTCAGGCGATGTGTGGGATGCCCTTTAAGATATCTTCTCTCTCTCTTTCTATCTTTGTGAGGGTGATAGAGAGGCGGAGCTCGGCCTGCCCTTCTCTCCTCTGTGTGATCGAAAAAGCACCCTGGTAGCTGAGTCCCAGATTGGTATGTCTCACAAAACACTTTCCAAAAAACAATTTCTTCCTGTGAAGACATGAAATTGCAGCTAGTTGTATTGTATTATAGCTAAAACTCACCTTTCATAATTGCACTTTCTTCTCTTTCCCTTCTCTTTGAATCCAATAAGCCACTCAGTGACAAGCTTTATGTTGATTTATGTTCAGTACTGCATAATATGACCTTTTACACCTTATTGCTAAGATTATTGAACTGTATTTGAGTTTCTTTCTTATTGCAAAAGAAATTGCATTGGGAAATTTACATTTTTATAGCTCAGAAACATCTGATTTTCACATGCTGATGTGCCAGTGTTTACTCTTGCAGGTTTCATAGACTTCATTGTGTATCCTACATTCTCTCTGCTGACGGACATGGCTGAAAAGATCGTCATTCCTTTGGTGGAGGAGAATCCAGGTCCACCAGACCCATGTAACAGACACAGGTATACACAAAGACAGGGCATGTACCACAGTGATACATGTTGGAATTTATGGTTATGGTACTGAATGAAGGGGTACAGGCTAACACAACTCAAGGCTAACACCAGAGTGCTAAAAGGAAATATTATATATTTTGGGAAATTCACATATTCACTTTCTTGCCAGGAGTTTGATATCTGTCTGTTAAATATGACGCTACAGCCAGCAGCCAGTTAGCTTAGCTTATCTTAGCATAAAGACTGAAAACAAGGGGAAACAACAGCCTGGCTTTTGTCAAAAGATAATCTGCCTTTCACCACATCTAAGGCTCACTAATTAACTTGGTAGTAGTGTAAAGACAATAATTTGTGATTTTACAGGAGTAATGTGGGGGATTATTTTTATGGCCAGGAGATGTTCCTGGAGACTTTGCCAGTTGCTTGGCATTGAATAGTACCAACAACCACAAATTGTTGTTTTTACACATTGGTTTTTGTACAGATAAGATATAATGTCCTAATTAGTGAGCTTTGGAGGTGCTGGTATGGATTTTGTTACCACCAGACAGTCAGACGAGCTGTTCCCCCTGTTTCCGGGTGTCGGTGCTAAGCTAACTGGCTTCTGGCTGTAACTTCAAATTTATCAAACATATGAGAGTGATATCAATCTTCTCATCCAAATTTGCAAGAAAGCGAACAATTCAGTTTCCCAAAATGTCAAACTTTTCCTTTAAAAGACACTTAAATCTTTCGGTAAAAACAAGAATGTTATAGAGGGACTTACAATTATCTGAACCTCACTGAGAACAAATTAGCAAGAAAATAAAGAAATATATATATATATATTTATGAAAAAAAGAAAAGGTGAAAAGGGAAAGTACAAAAATGAAAATGTCTTGGTATGACGGCAACCTATCATTTCTCAATAGTAATCTTTGGAAGGAGAGCTCCAGAGGTCTGCAGTGGAGTCTCGCTCACATCACAGCTGAGCTGGTGAGTTTCCGCTCCACGTGGACACGACACACCGAAGACAACAAGCTCAAATGGAAGGAGAGTGGCTCCAATGGTACGTAACACAGTATGTTAATTCATTTAATGCTCAGAATGCCCTGTGTAAAATGAGTGAACAAAACCTTCATGGGATCTTAACATAGAGTGCCTCACCACAGAATAAATCTATTACAGAGTGAAATCTAAGACCCACACTAATTGTGCTGATGTTCTGTTCTCAGGATTTAGAGGTCGACACTATTTTAAGAAATTCTTACAACATAGCAGTCTTGAACATTTTTATACTTTTCTTCTGTCATCTTTTGTACTGGTTTAATACTTCTAACTTAAAATGATCACCTATGAAATGTTTGACAACCCCTGCTCACACGGATTAAAAAACCTTTTTTATTTTGAGATAAGTGACTGAATTGGCAGGAACAAAGCCACTTAACTCCATAAATGTGCTCAGTCTCCTTGATTTGATTTGTTATCTACATTCATTTCAGAGTGATCTCATGAGGTGATTAACAGATACAGATATTGTTTCCCTTTCGGCTTAACAAAATTTTCCAATGCCTATTCCAATATTCTTTATCCCTCAGGATTTTCAGACCCCAGACTGACAAAAGAACAGAGGTCCAGACAAGAGGAGCTGTCAGAAAAATCCCTGCAAGACCCCAGCACAGATACAAACCAGTAGACAGTAGTAGTAGTAGTAGGTCTTCATTTGTGATATGTGCTTTTTAACATTGGGTCACTGTTTGTAACAAAACCACAATGCCTTCTTATATTATGACAGCGAGATCGGGGGAGGGGTGGGTGGGGTGGGGAGGGGGGTTAGGGTTAAGATCATCTTCCCAAGGTAAGATGCCGTGTAATCAGAGATATGTCCTCATGTTTTATTTCAAGTGTAGTATACTATGCTAATTTAAATGCAAAGTGTACATGCTGGCCATGTTATACAGTATAGTCCATGTTATTAATTTAATTTGCCACCTAAACACTTTTATAGTTTGAACTGTACACAAATCATTTAACCTTGCAATAAACATTGAAAATCTGTGAGTGTTTGTCATACGTGCTGCTTCGTATTGATTCATTATAAGGCTGGCTTTGATGTTGTAGGAGATCATGCTTTTTAGTTTTTCACTGAAACATTTAAAGGATTCAAGATCAAAGATCCTAATCGCAAAGCGGTAATTTTAGTTCTAATGTGATCTGCTTTTTTAAAAACCACTTGAAGCAGTTTGAAGTTTATTTAGCCATGTTTACTCCTGTTCAGATTCATAAAGTCAGATTTAGTTGCTCTTTGAGTAAGCAACTGGAGCCTGCTTGTGAAAGAGGCAGGCAGTGTGTCTCCACCAAAAGCCCATTGTCCTGTCATGACCTGCTAAAGTATATCCATGTCTGCTTCTTAATCATAGCAGGACAATGGAAGCATCATTCACATGGCTTATAAGAAAATATATGATTTTAATATAGCTCCAACACATTAGTAACTCTTAACACAGCATCAAGACTCTCATATTAGGAGCTAAAACTTACAGAAAATTTAACTGAGCATGTAAAGGAGTATAAGGTTGGGGGACTGATGCAGCAGAGGTCAATATTTTCTGACTTTTAGTCCTTAATATATGGCTCAAGTTTCAAATCCAACCAAAACCTTGACCCTACTCTTCCAATATGCACCTTTTAAACTTGTTTTTTTAGATCCTCATTTGATTTTAACATGCACAGTAAAAAAATTTCAGTTCTCTGCTCTCCCAGCAGGAGGGGCTGTAGAGCGAAGTGAAACAATTGGCTCCAGGGGAGCCCAGAGGCCTCAGCTTCAAACCCAGTTTCTGACTCTCACAGTTGTCAGTTAAGCAGTTTACAAGTACATCCTCAGCTTTCCTCATTTTAGGGCAGAGGAGACAAAATGAAGCTGCTCCATATCACAGTGAACATAAGAAAAATACGTGTGATCTAAGGTGTGCATGCAGTGCTCACACAGTTGTAACCCAACCCCCAACCCCCAACACACACAAACGCATACATAGTGATGAGGAAAATGCATTATACAAAACAGGGATGACATTTATTGTGTGTCTTTTTGTGTGTGCATGTATTTGCAGTATCCCAGCACAAAAGCAGAAGATGCTCAGGATGTCCTGTATTTTTTTTTTAAGATACTCAATATGTTCCCCTGAGCCAAATTAATAATTACAAGATCAGAGTGGTATAGAAAATTGATCAAAACATCAACTTTGGGTTTTACTCTCAAAGGATAACACAGCATCTCCACCTCAGATGATGATGGCAACTTGCTTTCACAGCAAAAATTTGCACTAGAAGTGATCAAGCTCACTGAGGCTACAGTACCTCAAAAGGCAACTGGAAATGCCTGCATGGATAAGACATGTAGCTTAAATTGCTGCAGAGTTATTTGTAAAAAACAGTTCTGTTTATAAAAAATGTATGTGTCTTTATGCTCCCTGCACTGAGTATGTTGAATTATTTATTGACAGCGTGCCTATTTTTAGGATATAGTCAAAGTGAACCTCAGCTAAACACATGACCAGTGGTGCAATGAGGTCAGACACTGTTGGTTTAACTCGATACCTCTTCTACTTTTAAAAAAGGAAAGTAAATCCTGAAGCTTGGACTGGTGTGAAGGAAAAACACCCAATCACCAATTTAAACATTTTATTGTATCAAACAAATTTAGATTACAGATGTAATCATCAATCAATTCAAGTAAAATTGGAACAAAAAACTCCCCAGATTTAAATCATGTAAATACACTATTACCAAAAACAGAACAAACATTACGTGGTCCATAAATACACTGCAGAAGAAATAAACGAAAGCTTGCACAGGAATGTTTTACCGTTTGTCTTGTTCATTGTGGACATAGTGGTCATTGTTGGCAGCTGGTAGATGAACTGCTCATAGTGTGGCTAAATAATCTGCTAAAGTGACATCAATACTAGGGTGGCTTCAGTTTTCTGTTTCAGTTTTATTCTTTTGTTTTGTTTCACTTCATTCACACATGTCGAGATGAAGGTGAAGTTTATGGAAGGATTGTCACATAATCTACATTAACTTCAGTGATACAAATGAGCTGATGAGATGACCAACGTTTACTGGAATAGTGTGGTGATGACTTTGATGGTGATGTTCTTGTTGCAGACAAAACTAGAATCAAAAGGGAATGCCAGTAGTTACAGTTTGTGTCTGGTATTTAAAATGTTTAAATTAATTCCCATTCAAAATGAATCACAACAAAGACCTTGGGCTTAGGAAAACGTCACTGTACAATCAGTACCATGCAAGAGAGTGTTTTATGATCAGGATTTCGATTTCCAGAAGCATTCAAGTGTCAAAAACATGGGTTTTTTTGAATATGAAGCTCACTGGACGTGGATTTATCCATTTAGACACATTTGCTAGTTAACCAGGGATTCACAACCACGTGGTTCGGCTGGTAAAAGTCTGGTTTTCAGTGCGTTACTGTAACTAGACGTGACATCATTATTGTTAATTGAGATATTACCATTAATAAAAGTAATAAAGTCCAACTGAAATCACATATAGCTATCCCTCTTTATGGTCAAAATAATGTCAACAACTTTTTACTGTCAATATGTTTTTTATACGTAACTATAGTAAGCTAAGTAATAAAAAAAAAAGGTCTTGGGAAAAGATCAGAAATACTCCTTTTCCTCTCAGCAGCTGGGGGTGTGTCTGTGTTTGTGAGTGACTGACAGCAGCTGGTAGATTTTCCTCTGGCAGGACAAGGAGAGACAAACAAACCTACACTATAGTTTGGAAGTCATGGGCAGACGGTGTGTTGTTCGTGGTACTCAAGAGTAAAGATCACACCAGCATCTAACAAGACTGAAGTGACATCTGTAGGTTCGTTAACATGCTGTTTAATGTGCTGCAGCTGTGCAGCTAATTTGCAAGCTGATTGTTGTCCCCTGGTGAATGTTTGTTGGGTCGCTCGTCCAACAAGACAAGGTGCAGGAGAGTGTTTGCAAGTTTGATGGACTTTAGTTGTTCAAAGTCTGTGTCTCATATTGTGTAGCAGGCTGCTGTCTGACTATTGTCTCTGACTAACTGGCCATGATAGAACAGTTAGGTTACTGCTTTATGCAAATATGGTTTCAAATGAAGCATGATTGGCTGTATGGAGGCAAGCTCTCCATCAATGTAGGCCATAACATGCACAAAGAAGTAAAAATGCTAAAATCAGGGGTGTTATGATGAAACAAAACAAACAAAAAATAAATATATATATATATATATATATATATAAATCTCTCCATTTTGGTTTCTGCATACATGTGTGCTGTTATTGCTGCAACTGATGATTATTTTCATTAGTGATGAATCTGCAAATTATTACTGATTATTTCCATTAAACAATTTGTCTGTAAAATGTCAGAAAATAGCTGAAAATCTCCCTCACAGTTTCCCAGAATTCAACATGACATCTTCACGTCTTGTTTTGTTCAATAACCCAAAAATATTACGTTTATAGCTGTGACGGACTAAAGCAAACAGATCACTTTGCAGAAACTAAAACCAGAGAATTATGTTTTTTTTTTTTTTTTTATTAAATCGATTATCAAAATACTTGCCAATTAATTTCCGGCTGATCGACTAATAAATTCATTTGTTGCAGCTGTATATACTTTAACAGAAAAAAAGATGTAGTTAATTTCAGTTGGACTTTAAGAATGCATTTGTAGATGTCCAATCTAGTAGTGTAAACATATATTTGAGGATTTAAACTGTCAGTCAACCCAAATATACGGGGCCTAAGTGATGACATTTGAATTTAAAAAGATGGTTTCAGTCCAAGTTATTTATGAGGTACAAATTCATTTTTATTGCTCTGAGATGGAACGATCATTGCAGAAGTCATGGCACATATTTAATGAGGAAAATTGCCTAAAAGGATTGCAGATAGAATATTTGTTGCCTTTGAACATTAAAAGAGACATTAAGCATGTGAGTTGTGGTGGTTTATGATAATGATTGGGTGACAGAGACAGGAAAAGACTGTGTCCCATTAACTAGATATTAACTCCCAGTCTGGTTCATACATACAGTAGGCTAGTTTTAGTTTTAGGTGAGCGCAGGGGAAGCAATAAAAAACAAAAATAATTAAATAATCGTCCCTTTACGCAGGATTTTTGACACAAAATAAGTGTAGAAACCTTTGTTCTTGTTCTCAAGGTGGTAACTAAGGCCTGACTGTAGAGGAATATACTATATGCCCTGATGTTTCTAAAAAGTGGATCTGCAGACACAATCTTCTGTCATTGTGTTGGGCTGGCTGAGCAGACTGAGCAGCATTGTGTTGTACAGAGGAAAACTCTATTTCTCCTTCTCTTGGCTGCATTTCTTTGTCTTTTCCTCTGCCGGCTGACTCGCAGTGGATGCTGCAGCTTTTGTGTCTGCAAAATATAGACAGAGACATAAAAGACTGAGGGACAGTAAGAGAGAGAGGAGGCTGGCATGAGAGATTTTTTAATGGTCTCTCACAGCCCAACAATAAATACAAATTTGGTAACCAATGTAGGGGACGGTTGTTTCTCCAAAGGAAAAGAAAATTACTTTGTTTTTAACCACATAGAAACAAAGGCCATTATATTCATTATTCCATTTGGCTTTACAGTGCAAGTGGTGGACGGTTAGACGGGAAGCCAGAGAGAAATTCTGTAATTCACTCATTAGCGTTTTGTATTTTCTGTTATGAAGGTATAGTAATGTTCTGACGAAGCTTATCTGGGCTGCGACATAACAAAAGTCTGTCATGATCTCTTAAACCCCTTTCAGACATGCGTTCGTTGTGTAAATATGATGGTCGGTTTCATGTTTGAATCAGTGTCCAAGTCACTTTAACGTAAAAATCGACAATAACACTCTCAGTAAACTTTTTTATAACTTCGCACACAGCAGAAATCACATTGTTAATGTTGATATATCGTCTTGTGTGGACCTGCTGGGAAATATTGCATGAAAAGTGTGGCTATTTCCATGTATCTCATGTCTGATTAATTGAACATTTAGGTAACAAGCATATGCTGTATGTGTTTACTTTAACACTAGATGAAGCCAGCAGTGTTAGAGATTCTATGTCTGAGAAAAAGTTTAAAGTCAACAAAGGATCCTCCGACAGAAAGCGAAGCAAAGTTTTGCCCAGTGTTATATGTGCAAATTTGACCACTGCATAATTTGTGTTTATTTGCCCCAAACAGCCAACACATAACAGCTGCACAGCACAGTTAGTAGTTGTTAGTTGTAGCTAGCTAGAAATTAACGCTCTGACTGTGGCTGTGGGAGTCTGCCTGTGTGTGTTTGTGTTTAGCTCAACCTCTGACTGATCTCATGGTGCGTTCTATTTCGACTGGGAAGTCGGAAATGCCGAGTTCCCATTTAGAAATTTCAACTAAAACGCCACCTGAAGATGGAATTCCTACATTCCAACTAAAGAAAAAAATAATAAGAAGAATTTTTTTCCCTCATCAATCTGTATTCAATACCCCAGAAAAATGAAAACTGAATTTTTGAAAGTTTTGCTAATTTATTAAAAAGGGAGAAACTGAAATATCACATTGACATAAAGTAAAGTATTCAGACCCTTTACTCAGTACTTGTTCTGTAAATTTCTCCCATCTCCACACAGGATCTCCACGGCTCAGCCAAAGTGAATGTCGGGTTCTTGGTCCCATTCTTCCCCAACTGCTCAGTTTGGCTGGGTAGCCACTTCTAGGAAGAGTCCTGGTTGTTTAAACTTCTTCCATTTAAGAATTATGGGGGCCATTGTGCTCTTGGGAACCTTCAATACAGCAGAAATCTTTTTTGTAGACTTCCCAAAATCTGTGCCTCAAACACACACACACACACACACACACACACACACACACACACACACACACACACACACACACACACACACACACACAGGTGTGTGCCTTTCCAAATCAGGTCCAATCAACTGAATTGACCACAGGTGTGCTCCAATCAAGGTGTAGAAACATTTCACAGATGATCAAGAGAATAGGAGGAAGAGCTAAATTTCAAGTGTCAGAACAAAGGGTCTGAATACTTATGTCAATCTGATATTTCAGTTTGTCATTATTTGGTATTGAGTGCAGATTGATAAAGGATTTTTTTTTTTTATTTTAGCATAAGGCTGCAACATAACAAAATGTGAAAAAATCGAAGAGGTCTGAACACTTTCTAAATGAACTGCATACATATACATATGCTTTAACAGTGTTAACAAGTAGTTACAAGTGGTTAGTCTTACAATAAACACAATTTTCACGATTAATAGGTCCACACAGATCAGTGATATAGAGAAAGAAAGAAATGTAGGAAGAAAAATCTACAGTAAAGACCTCACCAAAACACACACACACACACACACAAACAAATTTTTCCACTTTCATACCTCCCAGGGTATTCCAGCCATGGCGGCGCTCTGTGAAGTGCTGATCAAAGCCCCTTCACAGATGTTTGTTTATGAGCCATGATTACATGACACCAAGCCAGTGAAACTGTTTAACATATCTAAATAAACTGGATGGATAATTAAGGGTCCCTTGAGGGACCCCTGATGGACCCCTGAGGGAGATGTGAGAGGGAAACGATTCCTGGATAACTGTGGCTCTTTATATTCTGATGTACCTGCTTGTGTGTTGTTTTGTTGCGACGAAGGATCTGCTACATTGGAACAATCCTCTTTCTCCTTGGAGGGGGGGTGCTCGAGTCCACCTGCAGCCTCTAATAGACTCTCCCTGGAGAACTCTGCAGGGGGCAGAGATACAAACAGAGGAAGCAATGGAGGTGAAGATAGTGACTCATATACAGTAAAAAACCACAGAGAAATGAAGCAAATCTCTTCATCATACAGTAAAATGCTCTAGTTCGATATTCATTGTTGATTTATATTAGAATACAGAACTAGTCCACCACGAATCATCAATCGGTGCCACATGACATTTACAGCTGTATTTATTCACTCGTGCTGAGAGAATTCAAAGGGCTGATCTTTCAGTGAAGCCACACTCGACTGGACTGGTGTTAATGGTCATTGATTTGTTTCCCCTAGCTTCCTCTTTGCTCTTTTCATCTGGACAGAGGACTTAATTTGCTGCTCCCCTATAACATATGAGGAATCCTAACAAAAGCAGCACCTTTTTTTCAAGGTTTTAAACCACAAAAAAAATAAGTGTCCCAGTGAATTAAAATGGAACTATAACATTTACAAAAATGTAATGTTGGCGTTCTGGTGCTATTGCTTCAGAAAAACAGCCCTGTCCACTCATGATGCATTAGTCCTGGGCAAAGTGAACAGTATGTGCTGCACTCTGTGACCATCTCTTTGCCTGCTATTACAGTGAATTATGAGCTGAAAAGCTGACCTCAGTTTTTTGTTATTAGATGTAAAGTATCTGGCACAGAGAGGAGACAGAATCTGCCGAAGCACTTTGACAGTATATACGCTTTTTCATTAAAGGATTAGTTTAAGGAATTTTAGGAAATACGCTTATTTGCTTCCTTGTTGAGAGTTTGATGAGAAAATCAATAAAACTCTCCCTCCAAGTATGTGGCTTGAGCCTGGAGCAGGTTAGCTTAGCTTAGCATGAAGAGAGGAAACTGCTAGCCTGGCTCTATCCAAAGGAAATAAAATATACCTACCAACACTAATACAGCTCAATTAATAATACATTATATCTTTGCAGAAACCAAGGTGTAAAAATTTGTATCCAGCATTTTATGTGGGCTACTGTTTCCAGTTTCCCGTTTCCAGTCTTTATGCTAAGCTAAGCTAACCAGCTGCTTGCTCAAGCTACAGATTTAGAATGAGAATGGTGTGGATCTTCTCTCAAAAAGAAAGAAAATAAGTGTATTTCCTAAAATATCTGACAATTGCTTGAAGCATTTCTTTCTATGCCCTCCTCCAATCCCTTTGTTTCACTTATCCTCTACCCCCTCTTTTTCCTTAACCCTATCGAGCATTCACACACATCCTTTCCAGCCATTTTCATGCTTCCTACCTCATTCTACTTTTATCCTCTTCTCTTAATTCTACACCCTCCCCTCATGTTAATAGGCTGTTTTTGGCTTCACTCTTCTTCTTTAATACACTTATGCATCTCCCCCTTCCCCTCTTTCCTCTTTCCTCAGCCCTCCATCTGCTCTCTGCTTCTTGTGGTACCACATCATCCATTTTTCAGAGGCCACAGCAGAGACATTCGTATGTCCTTCCTTCCCTCTTGTGTCCATCCATTCAATCTTTTTCTACATCTTTTCTTGAGCTAGACATGTTCTTGCACACTCCCTTTTGGCCCTCTTCACACATTCATTTGAGTTCTTTATACTGTACCTATTGTCAGCTTACAATGATTGAAATGCAGAAGTGGAAAGTGCATTTACTCACTTACCGTACTTCAGTACAATCCTGAGGTACTGCTGAGTATTTCCGTTTAATGCTACATTATACTTTTACTTTATTACATTTCAGAGGGAAATATTGTACTTTTTACTCTACTACATTACAGCTATAGTTACAAGTTACTTTTCAGATTAAGATTTTACATTAAAAACTAAATACAGCACTTTTTTTTACAGAGTAAACCAGTGGTCCTCAACCTTTTTGGCTTGTGACCCCTTACAAATGTTTTCTTCATTTCTCCTTTTTACATAACAGCAATGCAGAACTGCAGAACAACTTCTTCTCTGCCTTATTAATCATCTCACAACCACTCAGGTTTACAGCATCTTTACCCACTGGTGGGATAAGACCCTCAGGCTGGATACCACTGGGCTATATTAGCTAACTGTATTAAAACTAGCTACACCCTTTTTACCAAGTATATTTTCCCATTTATACTTTTTTTTAAACAGTTTTACTAGAAATCTGAATGTAGGGTCTTTACTTATAATGGAGCATTTTTACATTTTTGTGTTGGTGCTTTCACTTAAGTGAAGGTGGCGAGTTCATCCTCCACGCAGAAATGTCATTTGACAAGTCCAGCCAGACAGTTCCTCACCCTTACATCTATGATCAGTTAAGACTGCCTAGAGGAAAATCGTGACCTGATTTCCTCTGTGCCAAAGTCAGTAGTAGATTTTCAAGGAGGGTCGTGTAGCTGAGCAGGCAGCCACACTGCAAGCATCCAAATGAAATCCTCTCCAGACATACCCTCCATTTGGCAGCGCAGTTTCTCAAAGGCCTCCGCAGTGGCCTCGTCGTCGTGTGGGAGCTCCTCCCCGGTGGGAACAGAGTCAGGGCTGGGCCGGTCTGACAGGCAGCTCTCTGAGGAGCACTCGTCCCCAGCTCCCTGCTGCTGCCTGTACAGGTGGTGCTCCACCATGAACTGCAGCTCTGAGAGGAGGGAGGTGGAGATCGGAGAGGTGAAAGAGAAGCAGGGAAGAGAAGATGGAAAGGGAGGGGAAGTAAAGTTGGTTAGGAGGGAAGAGTTAACAGAGAAGGGGAGAGAAAAGACGAGAGGGGGGAGAGTGGATTGGAAGGAACAGTGAAGTTAAAGTGGAGAGTAAAAAGCGTGAACTCATTGGGGAGATGGAGGGAGAAGGAGGACAAGCAAGAAAAAAAAAAAGTGGCGTGAGATGAAGGGAACCAATGGGAGAGAGGCATTATGAACAGTAAACAGGAGAGAAAGATGGGCGGAGGGCGAGCGTGTAGGTGGAGATTCAACAAGAAACCCACCACTTAACTGTAGGTTAAGCATTTTTAATAAATTAGGGAGATTGAATTAACAACCTGCTCTGTTTGGGCTGAGGGGGCAAGTAAAGATGCATCAGAGCTTGGAGATGATTAGTTTAATCACCTTTTTTTTTCGACCTCCTTCATCCAATGATTTTATTACTTTTAATCCCCCTGTAGTGGGAAACTAAAGCACACTGATTATTGCCTGGGTTTTCTCCGAGCAGTGACTCATCACACTTAGAGCTGTTTAGCTCTGAAACTAATTGAAGTATAAACATCCTAGAGCTCCAAATTTCACTCTCTTCACTTCTCATTATTGCTCAATTGCTTCAGTTTCTTTGTTGGGAATGATTCTGTTTTTATTGCATGCACTCTCCACAAAACGTTTACATTTGTACACTTAGTAAAGTAGGATTGGAGTTGCACCGCTGTGACAAAAACCAACCTACAGAAATATCAGGTGCTGGAACACTGCAGCTCCTTAGGTGGTGCAGGACCTAATCTCACATGGATCCTTCTTTCAGCTCAAAAAATGAAAACTGAGAGGAATTCTGGTCAGAAAATACGAGATAATGAGTCCTCGCTGTGGCAAGTGCAGCCCTGATTGGCTCTGAGGTTGACATGGGACACTGAAGGCAGAGCAAACTTCCATCATTAGCTTAGCTAGCTCACCAAGTAAATTCAAGGTAGCTGAAATTTGATATCCAGGACTGGAAACTGGACATACAAATAGCTTTATCCAATTAAAGGATAGGTTGACATTTTTCAACCAATCACAGTTTTCAAACAATCCTGACAAGCCTACACGTATATTTATTCACAATGACACATTCTTTGGTTTCTGTAATCACTCCTCCTGTTCATACGGCCCTGAAAAGATCACTTTCTTACATAAATAAAGTGTAAGTGATAGGGGGACAAAATCCAGAGCCCTTTTTCTGTGCAAAACTGTATTATAAAGTTTGTGTGAAGCTTCAGCAGTCTGAGTTGTCAAGATTAAGTGGTTATCACAGTTACAGTCTCACACTCGTACATTTCCCAGACAGTGTTTTCTCGGTGAGCTGCGATAGAGGGATAGAAACACGGTCACTCTAAAAATACTGTTCATAGTGAACACAAACTGTTTCAGTGTAAACATGGGCGTGCAACTGTTGTTTTAAGTAAGACTTGAAATGTGAACCGATCGTTTTAACTTATTTAATTGGATGTTTTCATTGTAACCGCTGATTATCTTATGTTTGATTTATTACATTCCTTTTAGGAAATATATTACATAGATTTTTTGATACAACACCCTTATGTTCTGATTTATTAGTGACTGCTACAACTTTATGTGTATTTTTTTGTAATTTTCCTTTTCTTGACTGTTTGAATTATGCTCTTTGTTTGAATTATGTCTTGTGACATTTTCTCCAATTTTCCCTCCAATGGCTTGTGGACATTTTTGTTTTCAGGTGTTTTTCCTTGTCTTCTTAGATAGGCTATTTTAGGAACAGCAGCAAAAGTTTAGACATTTACTGTTTCACGGGTGCCAACAGTGTGAACTCACACATTAAATGCCAACGTCACATAAAGAATAATGACAAGACTGATAACCAACACTACCTTTCATTGTAGGAGTTCCTTTTTGCCCTTTTCGCCGTTGTCGAGGGGAGTTCAACAAGGCTGCCTGTGAGCACCAAGATGGAAAAGATTGTTTGAATAGAGATAGAGTTGATTAAAAAAAAAAAGAAAAGAAAAAACAGAATTCACATAATTCTGTTTCTGTAATCTTATTTCTGTAATACAACATGGATTAGATTACCTTGTACAGCTGGTTTGGGAGACGATCTTCATCTATTTCTGCGATAAAGAAAATAATCAGTTAGGTTCTACATACAATAAAAGAGATTTAAAGCACTTAGAGACTAAACAGGCAAACATGTGGTGCACTAAATTCATGGGTCCTGCATATTACGCAGCCTTGATAATGTTTTTAATAGAACAGTTGCTCTCTTCAGTATGTCAGAGTGCTGTAGCTGGAGTGCTTCTGTGTTCAGACCAGGCAGAGCAGAGTGGATATGAAGTGACCTCCAGCCAGATGGTTATCTGACACACTACAAGCATTGCAGTGAGTGTTTTTACCCAGTAAAGGGGGCGGACTTACTTTATTTTCTATTCAACACTATCATGTATGAATAAAAACACTCTGAATAATTTTTGCTAACAAAGGGGATGCTAATCCACTCTCATCAACTTCCTAATAAACCCCTGCATACAGCCAAGTACTGATGACAGATAAACAGTGAAACATTGTTTATACAAACCCCCTGGAGGGAAGTAAGTGAGAGTACTCTGCAGCTGAGATTTATAAACGCTTGAGTATGTTAATTTTATGCTACTTTACTCCGCTATATTTATTTGGCAGCCATAGGTTGTTGTTCATCTTTAGAATAAGATTTTTTTTATGTTCCCGCATCAATAATAACAATCCAATAGTATAATATGACACAGACAGTGAGTAATTTATTTTTCTACTTTAAGTATGTTTTTCCAATAATACTGTCACACTTTACTTACTAAGTGACATTTTGACTGCAGGATTAATGGAGTATTTTTACTATTATTATATAATATTATACAGTGTTATTGTATTATATATCATTAAATTATTAGTCATACTATAATGTGTAAACAGCAGTTTACTGCTGTAGTTGGTTGAAGTGGAGCTAAGTTTTAATTCTTTCATATAGTTTATATCCTGTATAAATGAATCTTCTGCTCGATAAATTGATTGATTGATTGATTGATTGATTGATTGAGCCACATATGAAAAATGACATAAACAATTTCAGAAATAAGTTACAAATTAATTTTCTCTTATCTCAATTTGTGAAGCAACCAGTGACTAAAGGTGTTGTAACAAATACAATATAAGTACTAAGAAATATAAAGTGGCGTGAAAACAAAATACTCATGTAGAGTACAAATTTATATTAATAGTACAGTCCTTCAGTAACCACATGATACTACGCACACATACGAGGCTCATGTAACTCCCACAAGATAAAGAAAAGCTTTATCATCAACATATGAAACATGAGTCTGTGGTCACTGCAGGAAAGGACTGAAATAGAAATCAAACGTCACTTGAGCGGAGTACAGTGAAACCATTAACTGTGATCAATAGTGATTGTCTTGAACCCGCATCCAACTCTGTGTTTTACAGCATTGGAACTTTTTTCTAGGACACCACCTTGTTGCCTGGCAACGTACGCATCCCTAGGCAACTAGGAAGGCACTGTGTGTGTGTGTGTGTGTGTATGTATGTGTGTGTGTGTGTGTGTGTGTGTGTGTGTGTGTGCCAGTGAGCATGTGCATATATTATTCCTACTTAAAAGTATGCACTAGGCTGTTCAAAATGCCAGTGATGTACTTGTTTCTTTATTCATCACTCTCTCACTCTTCTCTTTAATCTGCACCAAAAACAAACCAGTGGTGGTTATGAAAACCTGACACAAAAACCATTACATTTCATTTTCATTTCTTTATGCCGTGCCTGTTTACAATGGCTCTTGAAACTGATTCCTATTTTTAGCAATTCCCAAAATTGTGAGATTCATACAACCAATATGGATTTTGTTACAAATCAATCAGAGGAAATAGGCCAAGGGCTGTCCTTCGAGTCAGAGGGTAAAGCTTAAGCTTTACCTGCGTAAAATTAACAAATGTTTTGACTGTCAGTTTAAAACAGGAAACAGACCTGTCGACAAAGCCCGACTTCCTCCCTACGTGAACTTTATCATTCTATAATAACATCACCTGACTTCCTCCTTTGCTCCCGTCATAAGTACTCCAGCCACTAGAGGGCTCTGTCACTTGAACATCAACATCTTGTTTTGGGGTTTTCGCAGAAACATCTGTTGCTTTTTTTCCTCTCTGGTTGTCATATGTACATGTGTACGCACCTGTGTTGGCACACACAGTAACACAAAGCCATATATGAAGGGATGTGTGTGTATGAATACATGTATGCATAAGTAATCTGTGTAGCTTGTACCCAGTGTATATTGTACACAGACCCTTTTGGTTTTGTCATAAGGATGAGGGTGTAATAAGCTCAGGCTTCAATCTACAATCTGTTCTTGACATTTACTCATTATTGTGGAGCTGTGTATGCCTTTTTGTTGTTATATTGTTATTTATTATTACTATAATGTAATTTACAGTAAAGATCAATAAAGAAAAAGTTTTAGATATAAATCAGCTGTTCACTTGTAGTGATAATGGTAGTTTTAACTGCAGAATCATTGAATCTTAAGTAGCTCCATCAATTTTACACCTGCTGCGATTTTAAAGAGTCAAAATAGATACTGTAATAAAAGAAGACAAAGGTCTCTTGACCCTGAAACGATGAACTAAGAGTATGCCAGAAAATTCAGCTGTTTTACACATGATAATTACACATGGTTTTGCACAGATGCGATGAAACTGTATCTTCAAATGTAGCAGGTGTGTTCTCAGTTCTTAATTATATGTTTAAAATACTGCATAAGATGAATACACTGTAGCTGAAGACAAAAACATTGAGCAGCTGCGGCTTCATTTGAACAAACAAATTGAGGATTATTGTTTAGCATTAGTACCAAACATGGCTGAAATATCATTTGGGTCAATAAACACAACATATGGCTTTCATGTGGATGATATTCAGATTGTTTCGTCTGCGCATTGAACCCAGATGATGAGAGAGAAAGCCAATAAAAAAAGCCATTCCAGCAGTGATGAGTCCATCACTGCGACTCCCAGCTGACTGACTGCCTGACACAAAGTCGGATGAGAACAGAGAGGGTCTCTGATTCGAAATTAACTGCCTACCATAGCTGGTGTCAGTTCATAGTTGTTGAACCGCATTCGATGAAGAAAAATGAGGAAAATAAAGAAAACTCTTGAACCGTGTGTAAAACGAAAAAGGAAATAGAAGTCAGTCATGCATCTAAAACGGCTATTTTATCTTTGTTCTTCTTGCAGTTGTAGCTAAGTGAAGGGCAAGAGAAGTGGGAGAGGAAAAGAAATGGCTTGGCAGTGTTGTATTCAAACACAGATATCTACTCAACAACAGTAAAAAAATAAAAATGCTAATTGAATTACTATTTGATATTATAATATTTTGACCATGATAATAATCAAGCAATCGTCAGAAAGTGGATATAATGAGGAAAGACAGGGTAATAAAACAGGTATTATTGTGCCTTGTGTGCCTTTTAATCAGCACACACCAGCAAGATCCCACGTTTTACAATTTAAAGGAAATTATTTGACATTTATGGGAAATATCCCTTTTTGCTTTCTAATTTCCAATGAGTTAGTTTAGCTTAGCATAAAAGACTAGAAAGCATATTTCTCAAAATGCTGAACTATTCCTTTAATTGCAAAAACATCAATAAACCGGAAACAGCACTTCTACTTCAAATGTGAGTTGTAAAGTAAGGAAACACCTCACTAACTCACTAACATAACACAAAGTATTGCAGTACTGGTGCAAGAGTGGGATCAAGATAGTGTAGTTAGTGACATCAGTCATTTGTCCTGACGTTTGTCCTGCAAAGATCGCAGTTAAGACACCGACCATGTGATTATAACACCCCTGCTTTAAGCCGTCTTTTTCCAGTAATATTCATTAAGGGCTTGATTTAAACATTAATCTTAATCAATATTTTGCTTTTTTTTTTTTATGCATTCCTGTCAGTTGGCAGCGCGCACTCCACCACAGACCCACAGACTAGCTGCTGCTGGTGCTTGTAGGGATGAAGAATCTCACTTAAAAGGCACTACATGACATGTGATGGTTTAATATGGGCATGTGTTTGTATCCTCCCTTTTCAAAGCACATATAGTGTAGGTGACTGAAATGCTGAAATGTTCACAGAAGCATTGAGTAAAGTAATTCTGCAGCAGCTTATCATCAGGAAACACAAAACACCAAAATAGATGTCAGTAAAGTAGTTTCAAGTACTATAATAAAGTTTATTCTATCTTTGTTTTTTTGTCTAGCTTTGTTTTATCTCAATCAAGTTGTCTCTTTGTCTCTCTCAAGGAATGAGTAAAGACATATATCCTCCCAATAAGCCAGCCTCCTCTTCAGAGGAGATTCCCATCAGACACACACTTAACACAATTCCTGCTTCCTCATTATTTAGCCCTCAGCCTGAGTCCCAGTTGTCTGTACATCTGTGGCTGTTCTTCTGATGCACTATTGGGGTTCACGGTGCACAGGGCGGAGCAATCTGCAGAGCATTAAATAATGCAGAGCTCTTTCTGATGTGGGGCACACCATTACTGCACCAGCACAGCTCCTCTCCCTCATCATCATATCTATCCCTCCCCCATCCCCCTTCTATCTGGCACATCCTCATTCTCACACACACACACACACGCACACACACAACTGGAACGGTCTTGGTCTCTGATTGTGTCCCTGTGTCTGATTTGATGTCTGTGACGATCCCTTCGTCTCTGGCTCTAATTTAGTTTTTTATCTCTGTCTTGAATCTTTCCATGACATGGCTGTCTTTCTCTGAATTTCTCATTTTGAAGACACGTACACACACACACACACACACACACACACACACACACACACGCACACACACTCACACACACACTCACACCCACACACACACACACACACACACACACACACACACACACACACACACACACAAACACACAAAAGGTACAAACTGGTGTGAGATTAAATACAAGCTCATAAAGAATTTAAACAAGTACACACAGCTTTTCTCCAATATACAATGCCTTATTCCCCAAATATTTCTGGCTATATCGGCCTAAATACAGTAACGTTAGTGAGGGCAAAAATTCTCAAGAAACAGATTAGATTAGATTAGAGATTGTTAGTTGGTCGCCAAAGCGACAAACGTCAGACAGATCACAGCAGACCAACATATGAAAGACATGCTGCCCCGACAGCACTAACACTACACACACCAGCACCTGTTGAAGAAGGCAGAAATTTAATAATAATGTGCAAAGAATAGATGTAAAGTCACAGAAACTCATTTCAAAAGTAATTGTTGATATGGTGAGTCCCATTTCCACCTCCTGCACCAGCAATAATAATTCTGTAGCCAACTGGGTGATAGATTGACAGAAGATATCATTTTCAAGCCAATTTTATATTTGTGACCCCCCCCCCCCGCAAAAAAAAAAAAAAAAAAGATTTCCCTAAACATTTTCTCTCTCTTTTGATGCTGCACCACATGATAAGAGCTGATAGTACGCTCTGATCCATACAGATCTCTTTGGGTGTTAGATACTCTACATCAAGACCTGTGAGATGTGGCCCAATTAGACTGGTGTATAATTTGCATCTATTTTGACTTGGGTCCCAAAGACTTTTACTGTGAATGACAACCCACTGGTAGCTAGACATGTTCAGCACATGTACCAATGAATCTCTGACAATGAATTTTTGAATTGCACTGTCTGCTGTTTCACTGACGGAAACAGCAGCATTTAGCAATGGAGCTCCATTTACTAGTGACTGAGAGCATCGATTTCTGCTCAGCTGCGGTTCACAGTATGTTACTTCCTCATTGAAAGGATATTAAAAGCCCATGAAAGCAACAAAAAAAAAAATCATAATCTGATAACTCTATCACAAATAATAGGCTGCAGAGCTATTAACCTTATGTGGAGTGCTTGTATAAGATCATTTTGTATTCAACTGAAGGGAGCATCTTGAACCAGCAACAGACTGTGTATGTATTATTGAACCGAAGACAGTCAGAATCAGCCCTGAATGTCCAGCTATGGGAGCTTACTGAAGAGCATTTGAACAGTGACTGGAGGAAAAGTCAGCGCATCATAAAAAGTCATCAGGATTCGACATCTGTGGGCCATGAACATCTGTAGAAAATTTGTTGAGATATTCTAATTTTTGTGACCGACCAACCAACCTACATATGCAGTTTGTATGGTTAAAACCAAAGTAAATGCAATTGTTACTTCCACCAAGGAGGTTGTTTTCACCTGTGTCTGTTTGTTTGTATGTTTGTCAGCAGGATTACACAAAAAGCGCTGAACAAATATACACCAAACATGGTGAAAGGATGGGGTATGGGCCTGGGGGGAAACATCAAATTTTGGTGCTAATCAGGTGAAAAGCTTTTTTCATTTTTCATCACTTTCCTTAACTTTGCAAGACAGAGCATTTTCTTTAACATTTTTTGTCAGTTTTTGAGTAAATAATATATGGATCTTGATGTAAAAAAAAAACAGACATATTTATGGTGTTGAGATCTATGACTTTCTACAATTTGCTGCAGAATCAGATAATAATCTGGAGCTGACAGACGTGTGTAGGATTGTTTGGCCTTGGGGGAGGTATACGCCGTACCAAGTGCCATTCTAGTTTAAGTATGAAAAGCCAATGTAGTAATGCATAAAATAAGCAATGCATTGGAAATTAAACATTACCTAAACCTAAGATATTCTATACTGGAGTCCTGAGACTTAAATTTCCATGGGTTATCTTGACACTCTTTAACCTCTTCATCTTTTAAAACAAGTAAAATGCCTTCAGAAGAACAGTGTAACACAATAAAAAAAAAAAATCTTCAAGTAACATCTTCCAGTTTTTTTTTTTTTTTTTTCCATTTCTTCACATCACAAACAATGTCTCCTCTTCGCCACTCTAGTCTCTTAAGTTTCTTCTTTATGTTTTCACTCTTCTCTAATCTGGAAGCTTGTGGAGGGTTTTCTCTGCACTTTCATTCAAATCTGATCAAAGTTGTTTCTGAGACGCTCCACGTGCTCAGCACCCAATTACCAAATCAAACACGCAGACAAGCACATTATAATCACACACACATACACACACACAAAAACACACACACAAACACACACATAGACACGCATTAAGCAAACAGATCACAGGCAAAGGCAACCTTTTTAACATATCCAATTAGAAAGACTTGTTTTCAAGATGAAAACACTAATTATTTGTCATGTCTCTGTGATAAATATGACAATGGCAGTCTCTGCTGGTATCCGCAGTGACACATCAGCATTCATTTATTCATACAAAAACACAGAGTATCACCCTCTGTTTTCTCACCTGGAGAAAATTACTCTCTCTGCCCTGTATTCCCAGCTGACCATCTCTTAATTCTGCAGCAGGTCACACACTTGCACATCAGAGTACAGCCGAGGCAGGGAGGGAAGCAGGGAGCCAATGGATGACTCATAGAATAGGATAACACTCTAGAGGAGCACTGCTGTGTTTGATCATTAAGATCCAATGAGAGGAGAAACACACACACACACACACACACACACACACACACACACGGCTGTATTTGTTGCTCTGATGCAGCAAGAAGGTTCATTTGGTGCATAATAAGACTGAGATGTAACATCACAGGATTCAAAATAAGAAATAGAATTGTCTGTAGGTGTGTGAAACATATTGTGACTATTGTAACTTGTCAGTGTGTGGTTTACATAGTAGCTTCCTGCATGAATCACTGTCACATTATGGAGATTCATTTCTCTTCTGGGTACAAAAACCTATAATCTCTGAAAGGTTAAACATTTATTTCAATATTCAGATTTGGTTTTAGGTTAAGGTTAGGTTTGGCTGAGGGTCAGATTAGGCTTTGGTTAAAAAAGATAATTCCGGTTCATTACATATTATCTTACTTCGGTGGTTCCTGCAATCATTTCTAGGGATTACACTTACACTGTACTCAAGTAGTTTCTGAGATCTACGGCCACAACACAATGAAGTCCAAAAGGGCAGGTAACATGAACAACACTTTATTATGAGGTGCAACTGAAAATGGCCACAATTGAAAAGTTAAAAAAAAATCTCTGACTGCCCTGAAGTTGGTTACAGATGAATGACAAATCCAGTCTGTTTACAACTGACATTTTGGATGATCATTTCTTTCTTCTCCAAATAAGTCTGGCTAAAACTGAGATCAGATTGACTTCAGACCTGCATGAAAAAATACAGACAACTCATTCAGAAACAAGTGTACAAACACTGAGGGGCTCCAGCAAGAAAACAAAGGGTCTTCCACAGTGTGTGAAATACTGTATGAGGGGGAGCCATTTTCAATCTTCTTCTGACTCTTACTCTTCCAGTTTTGTTAACCTGGTGTGCTCCTGCAAAGCCCAGCATTGGGATTGACCCTTTTACTGCAATTATATTTTAATGGATTCTGGACCCGACCCCTGACCTGACCAGTGGGCTAATACAGTAACACATGCTCCGAGCTGCTGCTGGGCAGTAGAGGCAAAGACTGCAGGAGCTCAATATGTAAATGTTAAAATAACTTAATAAAATAACACAGATAAATAAATAAAAACACAGTGACAGATTCTGCAGGCAGAAGCACTCCACAAGGTTTCAGTAAATTTTTTCCACTTGTCTTTCCTCTTGCTCAGACGGGCTCGATGGCACAGGCACTCATCCCACCTCTCCAAAACTGTCCGTAATATTACAGACAAGTGGATATCCTCATTCATTATTTATATCTTCTAACAGGACACCAGGATTTAACTGTTAACTGACCTTGTGTGCATTTCTAGGGAGACACTGGGGAGCTGCTGTGAAAGATTTGTAGAATACCAACAGACTAGAAAATCTCTACGCATGTTATTTTGTTTTGAGATTTAAGGACTGTTGATAACTTTTTTCTCTTGGATAAAAAAATATAAACATAAGACATAAAGGTTTTTCAGTTAAGGAGAGGGGGAGTGGAGCCACTTGTGTATGTGTGCGTATGAGTATGTTTGTGTTTGTGTTTGTATTGAAGTGCCTTACCAGGTGATGACTGATCACTGGATGCCACTAAAGTGGCAGGAGTGGGTCTACGTCTTCTGATCTGAAAAAGCAGAACAGTTTCATGCTGAAGTGAGACTTTTATCCTTTAGGTGAAAAAAAAAAACAGGTTTGAATAAACATGTTTGCTGCCATGACAGTACAGTTGTTAAGAAGCTTTTGAAACTAAGAATAATATCAAGACCTTTATTTAAACAGCTGTTCTTGAAGAGTTTGAAGTATTTTGAAATGTTGAGTGATAAATCTCAGGCACTTCCAGGCTCGAATTTCACACAGACTTTGCCCTCTAATGCTCTAAAATGGGTTATATTGGCTCCACCAATCAAAATGCTAAGTAGTGCACTGAAATTTGCATACTCTTATTTCTCAGCCAGTCACGGAGAGTCTAGCCCTGTTGCCTCAAGGGATGGAGTGTGGCAATCATTACCCAAACCAGCATCCTCAATCCTTTATGATGCTGCCAGCCCATACCACAGCCTGTGTGATCCATATTTGGGTGTCTTGCAGTTTGAGGATGCCTGAGCTGGGGGAGAGCAGTGCTGGCCCTCACAGTGCTGAGCAGTGAAAACAGCAGGGCAGCCTGCCACCACCTACTTCCTTCTTGGCTCATGAGTAGTGGAGTTTGGCAGCTATGAGGCATTCAGGAATAGTATATGAAAAGACATGCACATTTCACTGAGCTGCCTCAGCAGTTAGCATTCAAACCTATAGCTTTTAAGAAAGCTCGGCCTGTGGGTATAAAAACTGGAGTTGTGATGCAAAATGTACGGGGTGTTACAAACAGGTTTTTGATGGAAATGCCAAAATACACAAGTACCAGAAACGTTACCCTTTAATTTCACTGTATTATAGTGGAAACAGGGATAACACAGGTAAAACTGTAGAGGTTACAATAATTGGTAATAGTCTTAACTGTCACTTCTAATTTAGGATCTCTGTCCAAAAACATCCAGACATCACTGTATGTCACCATGAGCTGTGGTGGCTTTCAGAATTGTCCAAAGAAGTATTAGTTTGAGGTCCATTAATATCAGTTTTCCACAAATGTGTAACTCTTAGTTTGGTAAAATGATGCAACGTATACTTTCCTCTTTACTTAAGTTCCTACTCTACACCAGGATATTTCAGCCCAAGCACAACCCTTGAGCACACTTGCATTTTGTTGGTTTTACAATGGGAAACACGACAGTTCACAAAGATTTACCCATTTACACTTTTATCAACAAAGGCACTTTTCACCTGTCACCTTGCTGGTCCCATGGTCTAAAATATCATGTTTATCCCAGAGCTGAGAGGCAAACATTCACTGCTTGGTTCTGCAACTCTCAAATGAAATCACTGTTGCACACACACTACAGTACACCCCGGTACATTAGTGAAAGCAGGAGAAAGCATTCAAAGTTAAAATCAAAAAAGTGACAGACCTTGGATTATTATCCCAAAGTGCAGGTTTTTAATTGTTGCTCTCTCTGCTGCTGTCCCTCTATTCAGGAAATCTCATGACACCACAATAACAGTCACATAGTAAAGACATGCAGACTTATGGACCCAAAAACGTCACAATTCATTAATAATAATCTATTTAATAATTGCTTATACAGGGAAAGTAACTCCAAAAGGACTGTGATTATTTACTCTTTTCAGACATATTTCATTATTTCTCAAATAATATAAAACTAACTATCCATCCAATGTCATTTTTTATGTAATAAATCAATCCTCAGATCTCTATCCTAAAGAATGACTTGATGGAATGGCACCGAGCAGCTGAGAGAACCGGTGGAGGCAGTTGCCGGTGGCCGCACGTCGTCTCCAGGGAAACCACCTAAGAGTTCATCGTGAAGAAGTTCCAGGCTTCCAACACCAACAACTGCCGGTTCCGACCAGGACAATCTTCAGCTACAGCGCACCACACAGTAAGCAAAACTTACTCTTCTGGTTTGGTGACGAGATAAAATAATATTTTAACCATCAAATTTTCCTTTGTAGACATCTCTGTATCGTTTAGTGGTATAGTCGTACAAATAGCCCAAACATATTCTCTCCTACCATTGCCCAATTCATTACACAGTTTATTTTATCAGATATCGATAAACCCTGTTCTTTTACTTCAATTTTCATCTTAGTAATTATCAGACATTGTATTTATACTATATTAGTATGTCGTAGTAAATTGATTTATTTAAACTCAGTCATTGTCCTGTTGTGTCCCTTTGAAGTAGAGATGGGAGATCTGTTGAATCTAGAAGTCCCGGCCTCTGATATTAGACTGATTGCACTTGTATCTGTTATTAAATTTATAAATCAAAGTTCTTCTCTTTAATTTCTTGGCCTTTGTAACAACACAACAGTATGTAACATATGTATACACACACACACACACACACACACACACACACACACACACACATTTGTGGTTTGAGCCCGGTTCAGTGTTAAACCTAAACCGATTAGCTTTACATTATAATGACATGAGATACAGATGTAGCTTCAGAAATAATGTGCAGTAATGAAAAATGAGCAGTCAGTTTTATCTCAGTAGCACAGTCTAAATTGGTATTCAGATCTGGAGAGGCATCATCACCTTTCAAATCACAGCCATGGGTTACAGGAAGGCTCTGTGAATGAGAAGCATTGGGTGCCTTTTCTTTTTCTTTAACAGGCAGGCAGAGATGTGTCAACTGTGTTGCACACTTTTCTTCCAAGAAAACTGCTGACCTCATACCCTGAGATGCATGTCAGCTATTCAGTGTTGCCTGCCTTTTGCTGTTTTTCCTTTCTGCATCAGTGTCTCTGATGGTAATATCTTCACACAGGTAGAAGAAGGCTTTTCTTTGCATGAGATTGTTTCTTGTCTTACTGGACAGCAATCTGGTCACATAAAACCACAAGTAAATCCAGGTACGCCCACAAGTAGGGTTTAAGAGTAGTGATCCACACCACACTGAAGAAAACTGGGCAACCCTGTCTCCTAGATATTCATTCACTACTGAAATGCTTTATCAATTATTTGGTGGCAACTTAATCACTGGATGGATTTTGCTCAGTGGCAATGTTTTCTTTCTTTTTTTCTTTTTTTTTTTTTATGAAAGGCAGCAGCGTCCCTATAGGAGGTGGTTGGGGTGGATGACAGGCACACAACCGTCACACCAGAGAGCAGGGTTCACAGTCCCGTCTGCAATTAGGTTTACGGAACAAAAGCACATTGGTTAAGGTTAGGGTTAAACTTAAATAAACGCACTGTGTCTGAAGTCATAGTGAGGTTTTTCTGCATTAGACCTGCCTAAACATAACCATAACAAAGTTTAATCATGCTGCAGTCACTGGTGGATATTGTACTGCAAGATCAGATATTTTGGCAGACATAAATATTTCACTAATTTGTTGTGTATCAACATTTTTATGACTTGTCAAATACATGAATACAACTGTCGTTAGGATAAAATGTAATCTGGTTGCAATAACATTTCCTACAAAACATATTTGCCATTGAAAATTAGTAGCACAAACATAGTTTCTAGGGAACAGGGTTGAACAGAATGATTCTCCAACACATGGTTATAACTTGGACAAGATTTTTAGGTCTGCAAACCAAAAACAGAAATAGCCACCTTCTCCTCTGTCTGCATGTTGGAGCTTAATTTTTTTCTTTTTCTGTTAAGTAGAAGTCACACTTCTTCCACAGATAAACTAAAACCTTACACGGCAAGCAAAATCCAATAACAAGTAATCACTGGAGCCACCTTTGAGTAATGGTGAGATGCCAGGTGTGAATTGCAGCCAACTGATGTAGACACAGTATCGATATACTTACTTGAATACAACACACTGGTTTGAACCATGCAGGCAATGGCTTGTTCTTATTCTATCGATACTTACAGCTTAAAGCATCTTTGAGGAATGATGATCTTACAAATCGCACTTTGGTGAAATGCTCGTCACTGGCAAGGCTTAGACTTCAGAAATTACCCACCCACACCCTATGGCCCACATACTCCATAGGTGGGGAAAATTTGATTCTGACTCAAAGCAAAATTTTTGTGCAATCTGACTCAGCTCCCTTGCAAGAGATATATGGATCTCACGTCAGATCACACCTACATCTTTTAGCTGCCAGCAGCAAGCAAGAACGTCACTTAAGTTAAAAGCTTGAATTAAAAAAGTGAAAAGGAAGGTTCAAAACTAGCTGATGCAAATAAAGGCTGACTGTGAAAACCATGTTTAAGCTTGAGTAGGCTAATTTACATGCGGAAAGTATGAGACCAGGTTGCTTCTTTTGCAATCAAACCGTGGCCATTTTTTGTAAGAATTTTCAAAAATTCCCCAGAACTTACCTTCTGGTAAGAATGAGAACATTTCAGTCACGTCACATCCAGCTACCAGAATACCCGGAGTAACTGTAAAATCAGAAGACTTAGGATAGTCAAATACGAATATAGTGAAAAACCTATACCACAGCAAACTCATTTGTATGTTTCCTGCGGTATAAAGTGCGGGTGTTTTGTGTACACTGTGGAAATTTGGACCTTTAAGACTTTTGAGCACTCCTGCCCTTTAGTCACAAATAGGGGATCTGAACCTTCTGAAAATACAGAAGGGTTATACTTTGTGAAGTTTCATTTAAAAACAAAACCACTTTAACTTATAAATTATAAGACTCTGGGCAACTCCATATGTCTGCTGCACTACTCGTCCCCTCAGCAAGGTCTCCCGTGTAGCTGGATCACAATCAAAGCTACAGATGATCATGCTTCTGGATGCCAGGTTTATGAGCGGTCTCCCCCTGTGGGTCAGGTCAGTGATGATTTAAATCACATCAGATTGTAAATCCTGTTTTGTTTTTAGATATTTTTTTAATTTTTTCCTCCTGACATTTTGTTTTTGTGAACTGATTTGTCCTGTGTATTCGTGAAGCACTTTGGAGCCAAGGTTTTCATAGCTACAATAGAAATGTTTTTTTACTAAGTACTCTTGTGTGTACTACAAATCTGTTGTCTAATATTTTAGCCTTGTGTGTGGATTTGGTTGCCATTTCAGAAAATCCACCCTGCTGGCTCCTATTAAAGCACAACAAGCCATGTCTGTGTAGAACTAGTTATACTCAGAGTCATTGTTATTCTCCTCAGCCAGCAGCAGAGCGAACTCCCTGATCCTTCGCTCACACAAATGCCACCGCTTACTGGACAGACTCAAGCCCTCAAACCGCTACGCCTGCTTTTCAACCCACAGTCCATTTAAGATGCAGTTCTGTCAGTCCTCACAACAATGAACAAAAACAGCCGTCGAAAGTGATGGGTGGGCAGGAAAGGCCGTGCATGCCTGATATTCTTGTTGTGTGGAGGCCAAGCGGACAAAATACCCTTTGCTGGAAAATACAGGTCACGCCGAGAGATGCAGAGACAAATTCCCCCAGCAGACCCCAGTGGCGTATGTGGAAAAAAAGAGGAAGAATAATTGCAAACCAAGGTTATGCATAAACAATATATTCCTTTTGTTTACTAAAACAAAAGCACAGACCTATTCATGAATGCGAGCGGTAGTGTGAACACTGTCATCACCAATCACAGACACAGAATATATAAAAATCCATTGTATTGATCCTACATTGTCTGGAGCTGACTGCTGATACATGTCCAAAGTTCAAATTCAAATCATTTTGGAGGATTTAGTCCATGTATCATATGACCCATGTGTTTTCACATAAACACAACTAGATTTCAGTGGAACTGCATTACAAGAGTTAGGGGACCTACAGCTATCGGTCATGTTTTATCACTTGAAACAGAATTGACCTTGGGAGCTGTTCCTATTATGGAATAATCAAATGAACTAATTAACTAATAAGTAATTGATGTAACATAAAAGGTTTATAGTCCAGAATCTACTTTGGGGAATCCTGTGGTTGAAAAACTTGACCTCCTAACTGCAATTTGCCTTTGAGAAAATCACTGGTAGTTCTGTAATCCCTGCGCTGTCAGTTGCTCTGCGACCTTCAGCAGAACAATGTGTTTGCACCGCTCAGCACCCTGAATCAGAAAAAGGGCATTCATACCCAGTCATTTTTCTGCAGAAATAAAGGTTAAAGAAAACTTCCCCAAAACCTTCTTATTGGTTGAGCCAAAGCAGCGCTGAGCTGTCAAGGAGTTATAGGAATTCAGTACAAAACACTGGCCAGTACAATCTGAGAGGATTCATGTGATTCCTCATTCTTCATCCTGCCATTTGAAATATGATCTTGGTATTGTTCAGGCTGAAATCAGTGCTCAGCCATTACAAATCCTCACAGACCAACAGTGGTCTCATTTGGCTCTGAATAGAAATAATTATCGCATTCACAGAACTTCTAAAACTCCAACCATTGACTTGACTTGACTACTTTCTGCTATCTCAGTGTTTAGTCCTCGGGCCTCCAGCTCACTTTCTATTAAGCGAGATAGAAATCGTCTTCTCTAACACTTCTCTCAACCTGCTGCAGATGCGAAGCGGGGGGGCTGTAATTTAGCCTATGTACTAGATCCAAGGAAAGTTTTGCTGGGAATAATAAAGTTAAATACCAGCAGTTTACCATAAAATATAACTGGTGCATTAAAGCTTGTAAGTTATCTGCTCAGGCCTGTTATTGCAGCAGCTGTGAAACTGTACAGGTGCCTGTACTTGTGCCTTAACGGTCTATATTTGTGAACAGGACTAAAGTTAGTTTGTTAGCTAATGATAAGCTCCTTGTTCTTCGAAGAAACACCCAGACACCAGTTGGTTTGACAGGCTTGTGGTGCCGAGCGAAGGGGTTCAGCAAATGGTCAGTTGCACAAAAAAGTATGGTACCACTTATAAAAGGTTTATGAGCTGTAATTAATTCCTCTAGTACTGGTTAATAAATCATTTACTAATGCTTTAAAGATCAATTATAAACCATTAATAAGAGTAACTTTTGTGTTATGGAAAATTGGTTTATTAACCATTAATGAAGCAGTTTGTTTCATCTTCTGAAGCCTTTAGAATCGGCCTTCTCAGAAAGTGGTAGCAAAATGACAAATAAAAATGTGCTGTTTCTAAGTGTACAAAGCAGTATGTAGCTTTGGCAGATATGAGTATATCTTGGTTAAAACTTTACATTTTAACAGATTTTGATTGCCTTCATGTGCAAGAAATATGCATCTTGTGAGAATAATACTAATCTACCGCACTCAAGAGTTCTTGGGAAATGGCTATCCTGAGGCAATGCAGAGTAATTGTTATGTTCTCAAGGAAGGACAAAGAGGGAATATTAGGTCTGTGATAAAAGACCATTACCTCGAAACGTCACAATTCATCATCTCAACATGGAATATATCGCCTGAGCAAAAGCACTCATGGTCTCCTCGATCTAAATTATAGATGTAATGACTGAGTTTAAAATCAGCTTTCTGTTATGGGAGAACTGTCACTCAAAACTGTAAACAAAAAAAGAGAAATGTGAGTTTATTTTCTAGGTAAACCAATGGTGTTGGTGGTGTTTTATGTACTCCCGTGAAAACCTTAATGTGAGAATACACTCCACTGCTCTACAACATGTAGACTACAGTCCCTCAAACCCTTTAAAACACCTTCATCCATTCAGCAGGAGTTCTATTTAATGGTGGTCGCTGCCACGTTCAAGCCCTTATCGGCCTCTGTTGTGTAAATTCTAAAGAAATTGTTACACATTTTGTTAAGTATACTTATTGAGAAGCTCAATGCCACTCTCATGACCGTCTGCTAAATACTATTTAGCTGGAGCCAGGAGTTTAGCTTAGCGTAGCACAAAGATTGAAAGTTGGGGGAACAGGTAGTCTGGCTCTATTAAATATAAAAGAAAATATGCCCACCAGCACCTTTAAGGCCACATTCAGCAACAACAGACCTGCATGAAAAAATACAGCCCTCTCATTCGTTTTAAGGGGCCAGTCTGCGTTGGCCAATCAAATACTTGCAAGTGCACATTCCTGGTAGATTACTTTGTAAATTGCAACTGCAACTGTATATTTCTGTTGTTTAGCTCAACAAAGGAGAAAAAAGTTGCTTTCGTGATAACTTTAAGTTGTAAAACATATTCATCTGTAACACAAACTGAACTTTATACAGGTCTGCTTCCAGCCTGAACCGCCGCTGAACCTCACTGATTAATACATTAGATTTCATTTGTTTAATACATATAAAAAATGAAGTGAAAAAATGCCAAGTTGTACCTTTATTGGGGGGGGGGACTCGATGTGTGTCTGCTTTGTATTTAACAAATTGATATTAGAGTGGTATCAATCTTCTCATCTAACACTCAGCAAGAATATGAACAAGACAACATTTCCCAAAATGTCTATCTATCCCTTGAAACCCTCACTCACAAAGACAGAGATATACACGTACACACAACTAGACAAATACAGATACTAATAGTGAGAAGAATATCTAGATAATGGCACCATCAGGTCTTGGCTTGTATCAGGTACAGTCAGTTTGTGCTCGTAGGTACACAGTGGGCTCTAATGTAAGGTTATGATAACAGTGGGACACACTGTATCTGTGTGTGGATAAGAGGAGGAGTGTGTGTGTGTGTGTGTGTGTGTGTGTGTGTGTGTGTGTGTGTTGTTGTGAGGGTCTGACCTCGGGGAGGCTGTTCTGACTGACGTGCAGTTCTCCACGGAGGCTGATTCACCATGCTGGGAGGTGTCAGGTTGCAGAGATTACTGAACCATGGGTGAAGTCCCCTGGTGCGACATTCATAAGTACGCTTGCAAACACAAGTGCGTAGGCACGTTTCCTATTATTTTTCATTTATTTATTTTTACATCTACAGAATTCCTTTTTTTTTTTAAATAGATATTTCTTTTATTTATATCTGATGGTACTTTTCTGGGCTGTTTGTCTCACTCAGCTGTCTCACACATAAAACCACACACTTAATAACCAGCATACCATGCAGGCTCAGTGGCCACTCACAGTGGTCTTAGAATAAATTGAAGTCCCAGTGGCAATCAGCCAAGCTTTTGGTCATGCTTATTGAGGTTGAGAGGTAAGAACTCTCTTGAGTTTTTGCAGAAGTAAACTGTACTTGACTTGTATACAGCTAAAAGGAGGTCTGTCTGCTGGGGTAGAGGAGTAGGTAAACACCAGGCTGGATGTGCTCCTCTATTGAATCACTAAAACCTCGGCATTACAAAATAAATACAGACAGTGTCCCTGACACGCAGACACAAACAAGACAGAGCGACAGGATCAGCTTTAATGATGTCTGTATCTTTCAGATGTAACAGATACACAGAAAAGAAGGCAAAGTTGACAAAATGCTCTATAGAGATGCACAGGCAGACTGGAAGGTACAGCTCCACACATGTGCACAACTAGACAAATACACGGTACATTCATTTTCACAAATGTACCACAGACACCAATTTACAAAGTGTTCCTAATATCACTTGGCCAATTACACACCAATGTAATTAGCTCCACACCACACGCAAGCTAATACGTTTCAGGCCATCCAGCCTTTATGCTCGTCTCCTGGCATTTGTATTAAGGTTATAATCCTGATGATCTCAGTCTAGGTTGATTAGGCGATACCCGTGTTGGTAGCAGCAAATGTAGTTCAATACTATAGCAAACACTTGTTGAGTTGCTCCTTTATCAGAAATACAAATGAAGTGTTGCAACTGGTGTGTCTATTTACAGTGCAGCCAAACAAACTTGTTTGATTTCACTGCAACATTTCAAACTGATCCATTGTCAAAAATACCAAAAATGACCATGTCTTATTTTGTAGATGCATTTTTGATAAATGCTGCTGTCAATGCAAACTGAGGTGACGAATACTGCTTCACGATAAAAGTGTCAATTCAGAGCAAGCAATTTGAAGTGCAATTAAAGTTTTTATTCCAAAATGCTGTAAATTTAAGTTAGGAGGCATACTGTAATTATGTTCAATTCTTCATTTGGTGTCTGTAAACCATATGAAGGATTTTGTCAGCGAGAACATGCTTTACATACTCTGTCTTCAAGAGATTTTTCTTTCTAATATTGAATTTCTCTCTGTGGAGCAAAACTCTTCAAAGTAACTCTGATTCTGTATTGTATGCGTAGTTTAAAAAAATGCACTTCTTCTGTAGTTACAGTGCAGTGTAAATCCTTCCAAACTGCAGCTACAACAGATGGAGGATCAAAGCTGAGGAAGGTTGGCTGACATTTATGCAACTCATAATACAATCAGTCGAAACCCCTCGAATACACTCTCATTGTTTCCTTTTTCTTATAGCAGACCTTTTTGCATGTCATAACAGGAAAAACACAGGTGCAATTAATAATAATAACAATGACTGCATTATGATGAAGTGAGCTAGTTGGGCTTTATTATTCTTCGTGCTGTCTCACTGTTACGACATAGTGGGACAATTAATGGAACTGAGCCTTCGTTAATGAGATTTGTTTCACCTGTGGTTTTCCTGCTATAAAGACACGTCCAGACGTCTGCTGTGTAAAGGGTCTGTTGGCTGCACTAGTGATGATTTAGGATTAAATATCCTGTATTTTTGGATCAGTTATTGATTTGGATCAGTTTGTAAATATCTATTTTCACTTTGGCATTTAGACACAAAAACTAGGGGTGAGTACTTTTTATAGGTGCTGCAATGTGAACAGTGACGTTACACCGGGAGTTGCAGTGTTAAGACTGTCACGACAGGCTGAGGGAAAAATCTTCTAGGCTATGAGAAAAACCAGCAGCAAAAAAAATTTGGATATTACATCAGGTTTTTGTAGTTTAAGATTTCACAGCATGACAAAGAATGTGAAAAACGATTTGGGCAGTAACACTACAGCTCCTTCCAGTGAGGATGAAAGTTATTTCACTGGCAGTTCTCTCTTTGTATGCAGAGGTGGACATTCGTGACTGAAATAGTTGCATGCAGTTCTGGACATGAAATGGCTGTAGGTTTTGTATCATCGATCTCATCTGCTGAATCACTGGTGTTCATTTTGGAAAATCATGTCACACCCAACCAAGCTCTCACTCAAATACATGTGCACACCAACAATAATTCAACTGTTTCTCAGCCAGTTCTTCATATCTGAGCTTTTTAGACTTATAATACTTGACCAGACGCTTTAACTCAATCTGAACCTAACCTTGACCAGACTCCCAAACCATCCCATAAAATGTCCTGACAAGGGCAGACTCCTACACGTACACACTGCACACATGCACAAAGGTGTCCTCCTAAGATCTACTTTTCTTCTGACTCTCACTGTCTCATTGGGGAAAAGAGTAAAGTGAGAGAGAAAGAGGGAGAGAGAGACATAGACGCCTTGTAGTCAGACTCATAAATCTTGGCTGGATTTACTTGAGGCTCATTCATTATGAATGCCCTGTCCTGTTCATATTATATTTATAAAAATGAGAAATTGGGACACGTCTTTCCACTATATTCTCTACAGGCACTTTAACTGCAAGATACTCACTCACTAAAAAGAGGCCTTTGCTCTTGTGTCATAAAGTGATATTGAGTTTATAGGATCCTAAACTAAGTGATTAAATTACTTTTTGCATCTTTTAATCCTTTCAAACTTGCCTTAAACCGAGCCATGACAAGCAACGTGATATATTTAAGAATGAATTGAAGAAATTATCACATTGCATGAGAGCAGATAGGATACAAGTTTGTCTTGTGACACCACACAGGTTTTGTCAGTATCTCACTGCTGTACAGTACATGCAGTCAGTTAAACAAAAACAACACCAAACCCCTGAGGACACATTTGCAACACCCCCTTTCAACACTGCTGAAGAACAACTGCTACTCTGTGGCTGCAGGTGGAAAAATCAATCTCAAATTCATCATGTTCACTTTAGAGCTGCATTCAAAAGACACAGCCTGCTAAGTAATACGAATACGAAGTAATACGAGACTGGTAATGATGCGGTTTCTTTAGAGCAGCAATTTATTATCATCGGGCTATATTCCAGCATTTTGGACACATCACACTGCGTTTTTCATTCCAGCTGAGTTTGCTCAGTTATGACTGCACATGTTGGCTTGAATGACTGGAATAAATATTTCTCAGTTATTTGTTCCAATAGAGTGACAAGTATAAACTGTGATTTCGTATGTATGCTGCTACACAGCCACTAATGTCACTGATGCATAAAGAAACCCTTAAAAGCCTGACGGTCCCATATCATCCACATCACCTCCTCTTCCTTCCCCCCTGGCTCTCGTTCTCCTCTCCCCCCTTCCTCCTTACCTGTTCGGCCGCCTCTGGGTCCAGGTGGGTGTCCAGTAGGGGGACGGTGAACTGTATCTTCCTGGGGCTCCCAGTTTCCATGGTGGCACTGTCTGTCAGGACGAAGAGGAGGAGGAGGAGGAGGAGGAGGAAGGGATGATCCGAGGAAGGAAAATCCGTAAAAGAGAAGGAGAGTGAAGAGCTCAGTGAAGGTGGCTGAAACAAATATAAGTGGGCTCCAGCTTAGGAAAAAATAAGCAGATTGTTTTACTTTTTGTCTGACTATTTTATGCTCTTCACCTAAATCTTTTTAACACACTTTTCCAAGATTATCTTGCTTTTTTGGCACCCTAGTTCTATTCTATCCTTTTTTTTCTATCCTCAGCACCTGCTGGTGTCTCTATTGTGGCTTCACTCTCCTTCCTCTCTGTCTCTCCCGGCTCATAGCACAGAGGCAAGGGCATTCTGGGCTAGGAACACCTCTCCTTCGCTCTCATTCGCTGTGCCTGACTCCCTTTCACACTAAGTCCCACCCTCTCTTCACATTTCTTTCTGTCTGTATTGGATGTTTGAGATCAGGGCTGTTCTGCAGCAGCGCCTGCATGGACGGGAGAGTGAGGATGACAAAGACATACTCTCTTTCTCTCTCTCTCTCAATCTTGGATGGGTAGGTGCATCATCTGGCTTCCGCTTGAAAAGAAAGTATTTTTTAAAATCACCATCCTACACATGCTTAAATATAAACTATTTCAAACACAAAGAGTCTCACGAATGATTCAAACACACAATGACTCTCTCACACCGAAGTTACATCTATAGACACATTCTGACAAAATTCAATACAATGGCACAAGTAATTTCACTAAACATGTTAGCATGTTTTTTGATGAATAACTGTTATACGACCAGATCTCTGCCGTATATTTCATAAATAAAAGCTGCATGACAACAAATCTGAGCCCAAAACTTGACCTGAAACTTAATACAAAGCTGTGAAATGCTAATGTGAGCTTTGTTCATATCTGACCAGGCTTGTGCTTGGCAAGCACAATCTTTATTGATCGTCTCTAGCCTGAGTGTCACTACATCCCACATCTACTGGGACCTGACACCTGACACCAGCCAAGAAGTAGCCTAGACAAGGTTTTTTTTGTGCCAGATTTGCAGTAGCCTACATTTTGGGGCGACCATTTTTTCCAGGCAGTAACATTGTCAGAAATATTATGATTTGTCAAACAAACATATCACTATCACAATAGGTTTTAAGGGAGTACTTCATCATTTCACTCATAAAATTGCCACAACTGATTCATGGTGGACAGTAAATAAAAAAGAAAGGACCAAAATCAATGCATCATCTTTTGGTCTGGATCGCAACAGCAGGGTCAGCCCTATAAACACTAATGTTGCTGACTGACTGAGTGATGTAGTTACATCACTGATTGGCTGGCCAACTGTTGGGGTTTCTCTATTGGCCATTTCCTATTTCAAAATGAATTGGCACAAATTGTTTCTATTACATCATCAGGGGCCATTTACAGACAGTATGTCAACTTAGCGCTGCAGGCCGGAGTGTGCAGGTCAGAAACCTCTTTCTGCCCTTTATTTAATTGACCAAACAGCAGCTGACAAACATGAATGAGCCTATAAACGTCCTCTCTGAGTGGTCATTTTACAAGTCAAGCAGAGAAGAGAGCTACCGAGGGCTGGTAAGCTCACTTCTTTGTAACTCTAGAGTGTGCATGCAACAATGGTCCCCAGCATGGAACTGAACCAGGGATGAAGTGACCACAAGCCACACACCCCTGACCAACTGGGCCATAGGCCTTCATTTGTACTTTATACAATAAATTCAGAAGCAGTCTTTCTTTTGCCTATAACTCCTCATTTAATAGTCCCTGGATGAGCTGGGAAAGAGTTTTACTCACAAATGAAAACAACTGACCATAAGAAATCCCTCTCTATATATTCATGTATAAATAAATGAAAATAATCTCTGAATGCTTTTTTCTTTTTTCAACCCAGTGATTATGTTGCTCTGCAAGAGTGCCACAAAAATCTTCCACACAAAACACACATTTTCTTTTTCTTGTAGCTAAGAATGAAAGACTGACTGATAATAAAAGGCTGCCACTGTCAGCTTTTCCTAAATTATGTCTTTGTCATCAAAGCAGTCTGTTAATAAGACCCCACACGCTCTGTGTTTGTGTGTGTGTGTGTGTGTTTGAGAGAGAGAGCGAGAGAGAGAGAGAGAGAGAGAGATGACAATAATAGGCTGCATATTCTCCTGTACATCCTCTGATGTTTACAGCAAATACAAAGAAAGCACTGGTCAAACTGTACATTCTTTTTATCTCTTCATACCAGCATAGTGTTTGTGTCTCTGGCTGAGCAAGCTTCAAAGAAAAATGCCTACAACCATGCACAGAGTCGTAGAGGTTCTGTTTATTACAAATTTAATTAAATTAAATTATAGAGACTACAGTCTTCTGTATTTTTCTGCATTATTTTATGTTATAGTTTTAACCGCTTCAAGTCGGAAAGAGAAAACCATTAAAAAAAGTCACAAACTACTGGGAATAATTAAACCAAACGTATGTACATACATGCAGCTTCAATCCAATCTGCCTTCATCTATTCAGCCAATTATCTCTTACAATAGATGAGTGTGCTCCAACCTAAATGTCCATAAAGGTCGTTTGTCCCTACCCTCATGACACGGCTCCAGCGTTTGCATTAAAATAAGTACGTCATTAAGGGTACAGGGGGTATTTGTCGTCATGGATACAATAATAAACACATGGGTAGGTACACTTATAGAACATTCAGGGTCATGGTTGAAAGAAACAATCTCTCATGTTAAAGTCCAGTGTTTTGTTGATTCATCCCTGTAAACCATGTAAAATCAAAGAGCTGGATTTGTTTTCTCACTCAGCCACTGCAGGTCCATCAGTTCTGCAAGTGATGACCGGAAACTATATTCAGCAATCCTGTCAAACAAAATTATTGTCTCCTTTATATATTTCCTGGCCTCTTGTTGCAAAATTAAATGAATGAAAAAGAAATCGGTGCCACATTTGATTTCCCATTACTGCTAAAGAGCCAGCTAATAGATTATGTTATTATATAGATATGTGGCATGAATTGAAAACAACGGCTCCCTGGAGCTTTAGAAAAAATGCTTCCAAATCTTCAGCATCAGTTAAACAATTAGTCCCCTTTTTTGCACAATTTGCAAAATGGTTGACTGCAATTGGATAAAGGTACTAGTACAACTGACCAGGCTTCATTAAACTCTGCACTGACTTGGGTTCTGTCCAATCACAACAAAGAATTTATGCCCTGCTTTATGACATGTTGTTCTGTTTTGTTGTTGTGTTTTCTAAAATGTAATTGCATAATCGTTGTTGCATTTCTTTATAAGTGCCACTATATAAAAACCACTGGTATGTAGTATGTTCCTCTTAAAGGAGCTATTTGTAAGTTTTGACCATAAAAGTCACCACATGTTATGTAGCAAAAGCAAAACTTACAAATAGCTCCTTAATGACAGGGAGGAGAAATGAAAAAAGCTGGAGAGTAACCTGTTATATTTGATTTGAAGTAAGCGTTGTACGGTACATAATGAAGAATTTAATCTTCACTTTCTTTTATGTACTTTATGAGATGACACAATCGCCACTTTGTGCTTTTCAGTAATGCAGGAGAGCACGCCTCTGCAGTTTACCCTTGACATTGCTACTGTTTTTTTTTTTGTTTTTTTTTTTATGTTAAACCACATCATTCACTCACTCTGTAGCCATTTAAGCCTGTTGTGTGTGACAAATTGTGCTGTGTCATGGCCATGGCCAATAACAGCTGAGGCCTCCCTCTCCGCTCTTCAACATGGCTGCCTTCCAAGATGATGACCATGAGGGAAAGTGGGAGAAGGCGGGGGGTGTAGGAAAGGTCAAGAAGCCGTAGATAGAAAAGGAAAAGTTATTTACCTGAAGGGTAAATGCAATTCATGTAAAAAATAATGTATACAGTAGGTGACAATAACAATACAGTATCTTTATATCTCTCTGTCGCTGTTATCACCCCCCCCCCCCCCCCCCCCCACTGTCTGTCTGTCTCTGTCGCTTATAATTGCTGCACACAGAGACTTTTTGCCTGAGCCCCCCTGCAGACTCATGAAATTCAGATGAGTTGAGTCTTTCTTTAACTGAGCTGTGCAGATCAGAGGCTACAGCTGCGTGGAGCAGCACCCACACCCAGATCTTTCTCATCGTGTTTTTTTTTATCTCAACATGCTTCTTGTTGTTTCTGATATGACATCATTACTCTTTTTTTTGGTGTGCACCTAATGTACGCTTAGAAATCCTGGTGGGAGATCCCTTTTGATTTTTTTTTTTTTTTTTTTTTTTTTTAAACACTTCATCATTAACCACTGCTGGTGAGGATGATGTGGTGTGTTTTGTTTTGTTTCTGTGTTGCTTCATGTCAATGTTGTCAGGATGATTGCTGCGTAGTTACATTTGGCTGGGCTTGTCTAAAAAGTCGTGAAAGACAGCAGGGCTTTGTGATGAGGGGCTTTGTGATGAGGCTGAAGGGCTGGCTCACCGTTTTTCCTTGTTTTTTCCACCACCAACCCTTTTAGAAACATCTTCCCTTTGATAAAGATTGCAGTTTTGCTCAGCGTTTCAGCCAGACGGACATTTCTCATTCTTTGTCACATTTAAATATTACTAAATTAGCAAAATAACTTAAACTTGGAACCTCCTGTATTGTGGCAGTTAGCAGGTTTGTCAACTCATATTGTATGAAAATAGCAGGAACATTATATAAATCCTATCTTTATGTAGCATTCTTTCATTCTGTTTTCCTGTCAAGATCTTTGAAGCTAGCAATTTTGGGAGCACATCAACATGCTGTGACACTAATTTCTCAGCCTGTTTGAGAAATTAAACTCTATCTCCGATTAAGACACTGAGTGATGCTTTACCGGATGCATTATTTATAGCAGCCAAGGGACTTACTGGATAGTCTTAGCTATAGCAGTTACACTGCAGGCAAGCAGCTTAGCAACAAGCCACAAACAAGCCATTGTATCTTTGTAATATAATGTCTGATGGTAACAGACAATGTCTAGTTCTTAAATATCATATATATAATTATATTCACTTTTTTAGCCCTATCAAGCTTATACTTGTAGCTACTATATTTTTTTATTTACTCTGCTAAATCTTGTACTTCAATTTTGCATCTAGCAGCAGATAAGATTACTTGATCACCACAGACCCATGACCCCATAATCTAATTTGGTGTATAGAAACATAAATCATTGTGATTTATTTTGAACATTACCTTGTCATCAGTCTAATCTGTTCATGTTTTCAGTTTGGGAACTTATTTTTTATTCTTCCTATTGTGGTGATGATGTTAGATCAGTAAAAAGAATTATGCAGTATAATGCACAGAAGTATTCATGATATTGGATTGTTTAAAATTACAAAAACTATTGGGTCTTAAATTGACAGTGTAAGAGTAAGAGGTAAAAAAATAAATAAAAAAAAGGCTACCTGTGACCCACATGTTGTAACAATGCACCTTGATTAAAATTGTGAAAATAAACCAAAAAAATTGAGAGGTCAACAGTCTCCGATCAGCACTAGTTATTCTTCATGTTGTCTTCTTGCCCCACAAAGAGGAATAGAAGGTCAGGATAATAAAAGACTCTTAAGAGGGACTGACGCACTGTCCTTCCCAGTAATTGGCTGCGGAAACCGTGAAAGTGTAGAGTAATTGCATGTTTCTGTGTTTTAATTAGCATTGAAGCTTATTGCATGCTGCTTCCCCAGGTGGCCTGTAAATCCACCACCACCCTCAAACCCAAACAGCCACTGCTGGTCTGTAAAGAAGTGGGCTTCACTTTACATTAGATAGATGATAGCTGGATAAAAAAAAAAACATTTCCATCTAGGTCCCGTGAAACTTAATCCTCCACACCACTGTCGGTGTAGAGGCAAAAGTAAAGTAACCGTTCAGTGATATATTTTTACAAACAAGATATCGTCTTTCATATATGCGCGTTTGTGGATCCATTACTGAATTTGCATTGCTTTGATGTGAGCGAGACACTACAGCCAAATTTAATGTAGTGGAAAAATGACCAAGGTAATTATGTGCTTGTGTGTGGTCTAGCAGATGTTCTTCACTGTTTGCTGGTGCAGTAGAAAAATAGTTTGTGATTAGTGTTTAAATTATAAAACAATTTCTCATCACATTATTTTCATGTTTCATGTGTATCTAGCAAATAGCGCACTGAACAGCTGAAACTAAAAAGAGATTTCATAAGATTTCAGTATTGTCTAGTTACCTTGCTTTGTATATAGGTGAGTGCAATCCTATTCACAATGAACACATATATATATGCGCAAGTTTAGCTTTTCCAAGTTTAAAGCTCTTTTATTTGACCAGAGAACAAAAGATTAACAAAAAAATGCAACAATCAATTTACAGCAAAAACTTTTGGTTTCTTAATAACATTCAAGTCAGGACAGAAAACTTCAATAGGCACCAGTTAAACATGCTTTGCGGTTTACAGAAAACTGTAAGATGAAGCTCCTGTCATCTTTCACTAAATGTCAGGTTTCAAGTCAGGCCTAATGGATTGGGACGATGTTGAAAAGAGCAGGAGAGTTTTTAATATAATTTATATTTATTCATTCAAATTTAGTCTCTCCACATTCGCCCTCTGCTTGGCCCTGCACCAGGACAGTGATGTGTGTGAATCTGCCTGCCAGATTATTTCTTGCCAAATCTCTGGGGCACGGCCATGCTCCAGATCTGACCGGGGGCTGCCTCCCAGTTACGGGAATGTATCTGATCCTCTGACACTACCTGCCCTCTGGATCCGCGGCCGAACCTGCGAGGAGGAGAAACAGGAGCAGGAGCTGATGTAAGACATTTTTATTTCAAAACAAAAAAGCTGCTTTGGATAAATGTGGACAAATATAAGTCACAGGCAGCAAATACAAAAGATGTCCAATTTGTTCTTGTGTTGTTAAACATTTACTGTATTTAACTGATCAGAGCAGGAATGTAATATGTAGCTGTAACATGGGATGTGGGTGAAAGGTAACATCATTACAGACAACAGTCTAAGATGTTTAAACCCTTAATGCCAAGACCATAATTTCAGGTCAAAAACATGATCTAATCTTTGCCATACCAGAGGCTGATGGCTCCAGAAACACTTTTACTAATGGACATCTCAAGCACATAATGTTTAAAAGCTGAACATATGGTACGTGGTGACATTTTTAAGTTTAGCTACGATGCAAATGAGTAAATGTATTTTCATTTTATCTGCATATACAGAAGCAACAATTAGTTGATTAGTCCGTGGACAGAAAAATAGTCTGCAACTTTTCTGATAACTGATTAAAAGTCATTTTTTAAGCCTACATACCAAAAATTCTTTTCTTATCTTACATTATAGTAGATTGAATATCTTTGGCTTTTTGACAGAGCAAGACATTTCATGACATGACCTTGAAATTGTGGTGGGAATTAGATTTTAAATGATGAATCAATTAATTTAGAAAATAATTCTTTAAAAATTAGAGTCAGAATTTGTCACTTGAAGCTTTGTCTGCATGGCTCTAACAGCACACTGATAATTTCAAAGATCGGTTCCCATTTAAAGAGTTGTGTGTGTTGCATTTTTTCCTGGCTCTAATGTGGCATTTGGCCACAGAAAGTGTTGTTTTTATGCAAACGTACTTTAGTGGACTTAATGTACTGGCACTTAATATCACATTTTTCCACTGTAGAATTGACACATATTCAGCTGTACAGAAGGTTGAGCTGATACTGTTGTCTTTACTGATTTCCTGTGTGCATGTTTTTGCCACATGTGTGTTTATGTGTGTGATCAATAAAGGCTCTGTCATGTCACTGACCTCTGCGGCTGATGGAGGACAGAGTTCCTGGTTTCTCTCTGAGATCCGAGCAGCAGAGCTCTCAGCACTGAGGTCAGCAGACGATCATCAATGCTGTTCTCTGTGTTTTCACTCTCCTGCAGCACACCCGCATGCACACACACACACACACACACACACACACACACACACACACACACACACACACACACACACACATGCGTACAGTCGCACAAACACACACCCACAGAAATGCAAAGCTTATTATCAAAAAACGTCTTTTTTCTTTTGAATAAAAAGCCCACAAACACATGTTGGGAACATCAAGAGCGATAAATGCATTCAGTTCCAGGTTGCAACACACACTCCAGGGGTTGCAACTCCAGAAAGTCTATCCTGCTGTGACAAGGGACCTTGAGATGAAAATATCAGTCTACAAATGCAAAGAAATGTACATCATGATCAGCCAAAGATCCATCCACCTTTATCTGTATGCAAAATAAAACCCAGATGTGTCTGTCACACAAACGGAAAACCTTATATTTTGACTCATGATGTGATTCGTCTTCCTTTATCAAACTCCTGCTCTGATTGTTTGCCCCAGAATATATTATAGTGTATTTCACACATGAGGAAGAACACTATCTGAGATCTAAATGGGTTGTATGATTTAGCTTTTCTCTCTTGATAAAACAGCTCAAATCCCATTTACATGCTGTGTCACATGGAATGACAGACTTCTCCGAAAATGTTGGCATGACTTCTGGTTGTGCACAGAATTCTTCATTCCGTCTAATGTGGCACATGCAGCTGACAGTCCATATTTAAATCCTGCCTACAGACAGACAGTATATTTTAACACATAACCATGTGTGCCTGAGATTTTTATTTTCAGGTGCCAAAATTATTTTAGCAAATGTAATCATATGATAGAAATCATGCATAAATGGTGATATTCTAATGGCATATTCCCTTGCGTCCGTGGCTACAGATAAATCAGTGAGTGAGTGAGGTATGAGAATGAAATACAAAATTTGCAATTCAAGTTTGTGAGTGGTTTGTTGTCTCACCAGCCCCAGCAGGTGGTCAGCCATGTTCTCCTCTGAGCTGTCTGGCAGGAAGTCATTTTTGTCCAGACCACTTTGGATGCGAAGAGCCTGACTGATGCCAGCCATCGCCATAAGCAGAGCCAGAAGAGTCACCACCGCAGCTGTGTCCATGGTCTCAGTCTGGAGAGGGGGTCAGATGAAAGCGGATGACGAAGGCGGAAAGGGAAGAGACGATTTTGGCTTTCCGATCACACCTGTTGACTTCAAAGGCTCCTGGTCAGAGTTAAAGTGTCCTCTTTGTGCGGTGTCCTGGCTAACGTCAGTGGTGGCAACATCCTTGCCGGGGCTTATATACACCTCATGGTCACAGGCTGGAAACCCCCAGGAGAGCTGGAGAAAGATGCTACTGTACAAAGGGGAACAGGGGACAGGATGCAGGAAGAACCAGCCCCTAATATGAGACTTAAACAGGTCCATTTAGCAGGATCAGGGCATTAGTGATGACTGAGCACCAGAGTGCGTTATTATGTGGCCCTTAGGGTAGTGCAACACAACTCCCCCAGTTATTAAACAGATAAATCCCCGCAAATGGACCCTGAGCCCAGTCCCTTTTGTCCATTGGTCCATGCTGCATGTACAGACAGACAATATGTATAAAACACTCATTACACACTAAACCAGGTGTCAATAGGAAACAGATTAGCTCACAAAACTTTAATGATCTTAGGCAACAAAGTAATGAACCTAAAAAAAAGTCTTATAAAGCAGAAAAACATTTTTGCAAAAGACATGAACAACACAATAACACATTTACTGGTGATTAGTTTTTTAAATATTTTGCTCCAGAGCTAATGTTTCTAAACTAGAGGATATGTCCATAATAACCTCTCTCTCCTCAGGGTTTGCAATAAAGTAGTAAGTGGATGTTTTTTCTTATTTTGAATATTATCAGGAGCGTATAGAATGCTTCACACATGCTGTCTCCAAATGATTATTGGCATGAATGTAAAGCGCACCACAGGTCAATGGTGACATTATGGGTCATCAAAAGATTTTGCTTACACAGTAAAAGGAACAATTTTATGAGTTTTTTTCAACATGCTGATAAAGGGATTTCAGAAAGACGCTTCTCCCAAGGGAAAGAGTGTCTTAGAATGAAAGCCTCCATTTGATAAATGTCAGTTTCCTTCATTTTGTTAATTTCAAAGAAAGACAACTTTAGGCTTGATTTGTGTCACTTGCTTTATTAGTGTGTTTACTTTGTCACTGTGTGTGTGTGTGTGTGTGTGTGTGTGTGTGTGTGTGTGTGTGTGTGTGTGTGTGTGTGTGTGTGTGTGTGTAATGATTAGTCACCTCTCCAATACTGGATGAGACATCAACAGATTTGGCTTGTCAAAGAGCCTTATGGGTGACAATCTGCCTTCACATGCACACACGCACACATGCACACACGCACACACGCGCAATTGTCCCTGTTTAACTGCCATAGCAACCAGGATGACATCTGAAGGATTCTCGGGGGAATTAGTTTTCATGACTATAATAAGAACATAAGCTTTTGGATTAGAGAAAAATCTAATTCACTTACTCTGATGTGATAATAAAAAGTAACGTTTGTGTTTAGTGTTTGCTGTCTTTTTTTAAGATAGTTATTTTCAAACAGAATCACTTAATAAAAATGACAAACTGTATCAGCTCAGATCTGACCTGTGGACAGAGCCAGGAAATGTCACTGTGTCATCATCATGAAATAATAATCACGTCATGAATTGACACAGACTGAAGAGAAGCTGTTCAACGGGTCTGAAAGATTTTTGTTTAACTCGTCGTCACAGCCACAAAGTTTCCAATAAAACTAATAAAACTAAAACCTGCCTTGATGAGAGGACTGACAGGTCGCATTTTCATTTTGATCCCAAAAGAGCGTAGTGACATGTAAACGTAAGTGCAATGGTCCGTGGGTGCTGTTTGCTTATTGTATTTGAATATGGTCACTGTAGAGCAGGTTAAGTCTTAAAGATTAATTAAATAATTAATAGCTTTTCAATTTTCTTTTTAATATGGTCATAGAATGCCCACATGAGTATGTGAAAATGAAAATGCAAATTGGATTACGGCATTTTCTTTTTAATTGTCTTGACTTTGCTGGGCTGAACAGCAGCAGCAGAACAGGTGTGCTGATTGGGCAGCTCACACAGGTGCCTTGAGTGTTCTTTGTTCTGTGTCCTGAGCTCATTCTCTGTTTGTCCTTCAGCTGAGCTGGTTCCCTCTGTCATTTCACCTCTGTTACTGAGTGCGTATACTGGGTATATTTCATTATACTTCCTTAAATCGTGTTTATTTTGTTAGTACATCTAATCTCCTTGGTTTGTTCTCACGTGGTTATATTTTTAGAGTGAGAATGTATTGATGTACTGATTTTGATTTAGATGATTTGTTTGTCTCTTTACTTAAGATAATATGATAGAGTTTGACCTCTGTGTACGCTTTCTTTCATTTGTGAAGCATAACCACTCAGCTGTAACCAATCACACCTAACTGACTGGAAGCAAACGATTAAATACTTTCAAATGGAACCTGCTGACTGCTCCTCCTGCTTTGCTCATATTCATATTACAAGTCTAGTGTGGTCCTAGAACACACACACACACACACACACACACACACACACATACATACATGTGGAAAATGACATTGCTATCATGGAATTAAGTTTACATGATCATCTTTATAAAGTCCACAAAAGACCTCTGTAATGATTTTGATATTTATAATTTTAGCCTGTTATTGTTCAGCACCGAATGCTTTGAGAATGCAACACTATGTCATAATCGTCGATTATGCATTTAAAGGAGAACCCTCTTTAAGAATTCACACCTTCCTGTGCCCCAGAACAGATTGGTGAATGTTTGTGAACATGCTGCACTCGCCTCTACAGTTAGAAACCAAAGGGAGAACCTTAAAATGTGCAGTCCTCCCAGTTTGCTCTCTAACAATGGATGGGGCTCTGACACTTTGAGGCCATAAGATGTCTGTGTGATTTCTTACACCAAATTGAATGTTTTATATCTTAAACTTTATGTCCAATTTAAAATCTGGATGAGACCTGATAGGAGGTAGACGACACAGCTACTGTTGAATATGGGGTTAGTGAGGAAATGCATTTCTCCCAATGGCTCGAAGTAATTTCAGCTACAAAACTTAAATAGCCTGTGATGAAAACAAGCTTGGATCGCTGGAACGTACATCAACACCATATTACTCTCTAGTTTTAACAATTCCTTATGACAATTAATTATTTTCCACCATGTAGTCTTATTCACTTCATGTAAACCTAACCTTGATACGCAGCTCCTTATGGAAAGCAGGGATTACAGCCTAAACTATCACAATTCTAATTAACTTGGGACCAAACTTTTATTTTTGCTGCACGTAGATCATAAACCCTTGCATATAAAAACGACTCATTGAAATCAGTTGAGAAATATAATCACTATGAAGCTTTTTATCCAGAAAAACTGCTGCAGTTTTAGTTGTAGTTAGTAGTTAGAAAATGAGATTAAAATCTGTGAACAAATAACATTAGTGGTGAGGTAACTCAAAAGACACTGAAGGAAGTGCTTTTGCCAACGTCTATGTACAGATAAAGTGCAGAAACCTAAAGTAAAAATTTCTGGCAGATCCTGAAAGGTGTAGTACATTTTCAAGATGGACGATGGCGCAGGGTTGAAAATCTACTACACCTTTCAGGATATGCCGTGGATATGAAGTCAACAGAACCACCTTGGACTCCACTTTGTGATTGGACTGTCGTTGTCCAGCTAGATTCAGGTGTAAAAATAGGGTCAAACTTCTACTTGTAACTTAAAGCATCTTTAACCAGACCAGTCTAATACACAGGTGCTATAAGGGCTTCATATTCTTACTCTTTGTACAGTTGAGAAATATATCAAGAATAAGTGTTATCCTCCCTGGATCTGGAGAAGGTCATCTGTGCTTATATCCAATCTTTTTTTCAGTCTGCTGCAACACTCGTGAAACATCTCAGCTGTATGTAGCTGCTGCTGGGATTTAACTGGATCTAAAGGACAAAGACCATGTGCGAACACTTTAATCATCTCTCTGCTGAGAGCCAGTCAGAACAGGAAATGAGCTAACAATTTAAAACATAGGTCAGTCTTACCCCAGAGCTTTATATGGGGGACCTTATAGTGTTTTTTATGAGCCAGAGCACAGGCTGATCTCCGTGACTGTGGCACTCCCTGATAATGATGATGGTGATGATTGCTGTTGGATTGACAGTGTATAATCAGTGTCCTCTTTTCACAGTCATTTAGTCATTTTAGCTACGCACAAACAACAGTTACAAATGGTATTTAAAAACCATATACCTTCATTTCCCCTTCTAGAAGAGTAAGTCAAGGTTTTCTGAATGCAACAAACCCCTTTTTATGTTTCACTAATCTCTGTCCTTGTGGTGCATATATGTCTCTCATCATGGTTACAAATCCAACTCACAGTACAAAGTTATGTGCATTTTCCGAAAAATTAGAAACATGCACATCAAGTGCTATTATTGACTTGAAATTATGTTTTTGTTCGATACTTAAAATGGAAACATATGCTACATCAATATGAATTTATTTGATGTAGCTCATGAACAAAAAAGTTTTTAAGAATTTTGGCACCACCTGGTGTTCTCTGGGTGAACTGCAGCTTTCACAAACCCACTGTTATACAACTGGATGAAAGTGTAATGACAATCACACAATTGATGTTGTCTGATGGGTTTATTTCGTTTCCTTTATTTTATTTACAATGTTAAAACAGTGCTGCCAAACAAAAAATAAATAAAACGCTGAGTCATGACAATGACAAAAAAAAATTTAAAAATTGGGGAACGTCAAAACAGCAACAAGAGCTTCATGCAGCTAATACAAGATTGTCCAGCAATACCTTAAAAACAAGCTGACTCTTCATGCTTTATAGCCACTTCATTGACCCAGATTAGATCCAAAAAAAGTTTGTCTGGTTCTGATGAATTCTGCTCCTCTAGAAATCATCTTCTCTTCATGTTGTGTAAGCGATGGAGGGATGTTTATTTGTCCAGGTGTCCCGACAGATGCTTCAGGGCAGCATGATCTAATTTGCAGTAGCCTTGTGTTCTTAACCAGTAGCTCACAATCTGCCACATTTACCATAAGGCACTTGTATGCAATTAGAAATGTCAGTACTGAAATGAATGTACAATCTTGTCCTGACTGATATGACTTGAGTATATTACCAGGAACAGTGCTACAAGCAGATGAATATACTTCAGCTTTGCAATTTGAAAACAACAATGTCGGTACAAAGGTCATGATGTCTCCTGGTGAAACATTTTTACATCTCAGTAAAAAAAACAAAAATAATAATAATAATGGTGTCACTTGAAAACCTCATGATTTTAAATGTGTCAATTTGTTCAATTTGGAAATAAAGTTTGATTTCACACATAATAATTGTATACCCTGGGAAAATTGGTTCCCTTATCAGCCAGGACATCCATTCAAAAGTGAGTGTTTGGTTCAGAAATTTAAATGCTAACATTGACCACATTTTAAATATTGCGTCACTCTTCTGACACATTTGGTTTCCATGCGACAACAGTGCTACAGTCATTGCTATTATAGGCTGTACTGTGGTTCTCTTGTTCTTATTCAAGTTCACTCAGGCAATCGACTATTGATGTACAGTACATCTGATTGGCAGATTAACAAAAAAAATGCAAAAGATACAAACTGAAAAGGCTCCTCATTTAGAGGGTTTTCTTTTCCTTGAACACAAAATATATTCCTTGAAGATACAGAAAGAACATCAGGTGAACTTATTTATTGGCTTTTTCAGCCAGCCCAGAGCACTCAACAGGCCAAGAAAACAACACATTCAGTGTTCTGTAACAACTTTACGGATATCTTACATACTGACATTTTCTCATTGTTTGCCAGTGCTAACTACATGAAAATCCCAAAACATCCCATTTATATAAAAAAAAATTCTTTTTTTTTTTTCATTGCCCATGTCAGTCGTCAGTCTCACAGTAGTTAAGGCAAAAAAGTAGTCTTTGTCGTGGGCAGTGGCTTCTTCATCAACAATGTCCAATGTGTCTGTACGCATCTAATATAATTAATATGTTGTATGTTTGTGCATTCATGCATGTCTATGAGTTGTGATTTTCTGTCCTCCAACGTTGTGCCAGTCAAAACCGGCAGTGAGCATCAGTGCTCCCTGTGCAGGCTATGAAACATATTGAGCAGCTAGACTGGTTCTTCAGTATTTACTATAAAACGCTGTTAAAGATGCACGGTATAAATAGACTATCCAAGGCCAGCGATCAGTGGGCTACAGTATGGGAGAATATAGATCCAGTCAACAGTGTAACAGGCCACCAATATGCAAGTACTGACGCAGTACAGTGTGCACAAGATTTTATGATCTCAGTCCATGTGCACTTTTTTTTTAGTCCGTTAGTTCCAATGCAAAAGACAGAATGAGTGCCACACATGGTGATTTGAATGAATTCAGTCAGTCAGTGCTTCAAAGCGAGTTACGAGGTCCCGTCGCTCCAGTGCGTGGCCCATTCCTTTTTATGGACAACTCCTGACTTCTCAGTCTGGAACTGTGGCCGGTCCTCGCGAGGAATCTTCACCGCGTGGTACTGAGGCAGTTTGTCTTTGTAGTGGGCCCGTTGGAAGAAGCCACACTGTCGGCACAGGAAAGTAGGGTTGCGAGTAGAGGATGACAAGGAAAGAGGGATAGAAGGGAAGAAAGGGAGAAAAAAAAAACAATTAACTGATGCCATATATGAGAATGCGACTGACAATCACCTGCATTTGTTTGCCCTTATTTCAGTAGATAAGACAAGGTCTACTTTCCAATATCATGCCTAGTAAGATAATCATCTCAGTTTTTCAACTGAAGTAGTGTCTTCTTGTTCATCAGACTGATGAAAAGAAAACTGATTATATCATGGTGACCTTGTGCAGTCAGAGTTACTTTTTAATAAAAAGCAAATCCACAAAAAAGCATATTCCCATGCTCTACATTTCTAATTCAGCATCAGTCTTAAGAGCCCTTGATTAACACACCAACACACTACCAAACTGCTATTAATATAATCCGCACACATTAATATGAACAAAAACATCCAATGACAAGCTCATTCTGACACCTGTGAAAATCAGTTGGTCATGAGATGCATGTCAAATAGGAGTGTTAAGATATTGAAAAGCTTCTGGTAAGCGCATCCTGAAAATGAATCGTTTTCATTGACTGGTGCCAGACTGAACAAGTGCAGATAATTAAACAGTGACGTCGACGGTATAGCGGCAAAACACACTGCACAACAGCACAACATCTTGCAGCCCTGAGGGAGAGATGGCTGGATGGTGTTCAGTAAGCACATATTAAATTGGGAAAACAATGCTGAATAAAGGAAACAGTTTTGAATAAATTCATACATTAAAATCCACATTTTTGCTATTTATGATCTAATAACAGCGAATAGCACCACAGTGGCAAAAGCGTATAGGCTGTGCTTGATTGGTTAAAGAGACCTTCTAATGATATTGGAAAGCACAGCTGATACATAACCATAACTAACTACTAAACCCACCCCTGAACAACAACTGTCCAATCGTAGCTTAGCAACCGCAACTAGGCACATGCAGCAGACCCCTCAAGCTCCACTACATTTTGTGGGGTTAAAGGTTAAAAACGCCCCATGAACAACTAGTGCATTCTTTGTGCATTATTTCCTCACACTGGAAAATGGTCTTGGATGGTATCAGAGATTAGCCAACATTAGCCCAGATCTGGGGAAGTTATATCACACTCCAGCAACCCTAGTAAAGGTACCATAGAGTTACATTCCCAAAACACGCAGGTTAGTTCTCATCCTAAAGGCCTTTTCCTTGGTAATGTTAACATGAAACACTTCTTGAAAATCCGAACATAAAGCATTTATCTAACCTCTTGTAAAGCAAAACAGGCAAAGAGACTAAAGAGATGAGTATATTGCATTTATCATACTGAAAATATTAAGACCAAGATACATTGCAATACATTTCTTTATTTCCATGTATTTTACATGGATCACTGATTGGTAAGGATAAGAATTTAAGAAATATTTAAATGGGAAAAGACGGACTCACTGCATATTTGGCATTTAGCATGATTTAAATGATTACCAAAATTATTGCTAATTTTCACATTGCAGATCTAGAGTATGTTAGATTAAGAGGTTAATATGGCCATGCAAACACAGCAACAGCAACTAAGGGGAACTGGTCTTGGAAAACAAGGTACTTCTTTATTATAATTACATCTGTTTGTTTTTGTGATCATTTGTGCCAAAATGTGCTAATATTTCATGCTGTAATGAACACCACCAGCCACACCAGAGTGGGTCAAGGAACAAAGCGATTGTGGGTGAGGGTTTTACCGCTTGGAGGGAGAGGAGGAGGGGAGAACAGGCCAGAGTGAAATATATTTTGTATTATAGTTCTGATGCCTGCTTCTCCGCCTCCGAGGGTTGGACCCCCAAATGGGCGTGGTAGTACTCCGTCTCATAGTGGCGGCGTGGCTCACTGCGTTTGAAGAACCCACACTGGGGCAACAGATCACCACAGGGAAGTGGGGAGAGGTAGAACAGGGAGAAAAAACAATAAGAAATGGAAAAGAAAGGGGATTTAGAGATAAGAGAGTCCCCAGATGGGATTGAGAATAGACAAAACAGAGGGGGTGAGACAGAGGACAAACACAAGAACAAAAGAGGATAGATGAGAGGGAGCTGGAAGGAATAAAATGATTACAGGACAGAACAGAACAAAGCAGACACAAGTAATTGGACTGCCATGGAAAATGATGAGAAAATGCTAGAGTAGTGGCAAAGGGAGTGACAGGATGAAGTCAATGAAACTATATACAGACAGGCGTTTATCAGTCTTTGCTATGAGGGGAATCTTAAGGGGTAAATGTTCATTTTAATGTCCCACCTTGAAGATTTTCTGTATTATCAATGACCAAATACTCACTGTTTTGGGACTTAGGACATAGGACAAGAAGGTGTCAGACCATTGTTAAAGTGTTATCTTGTGTATGTTACCTTCCACAGTATGCAGACCAGCAGAGTCAGAAGCAGGATGCCTGCCAATATGGCTATGAGGATGATCCACCAGGGGATCCAGTACTGGTCAGCCAGACCAGGTTCAGGGTAGATCATCACTGGAACCTGAGAGAATGGGAGGGAAAAAATCAAAGTGCTTATTTTCATCATACAAGAAATACAGGATATATTTACCATGTGGTGAATCAATAAGTGAGTCAGGCCACAGTCACCCATGCCTGTGGCGAAATGAGTTTGTATTGCTCTCTGACGGTAAGGATGTGCACAAAGTCAAGTCAAGTCACGATGTGCTGCCGGAAACAGTATTCCTACTTGTATAACAAAAACATTTCAAAAAGACGATGAGTGCCTGACACAAAGAGATGTAGGCAGGTGTAAGTTTTGCTTTGCAGGAAGTGAAGTGTGCTGAGTACCTGTGCAGCAGCATCCTTGAGGACCAGGTGCTTGATGCTCGACTTGACAGTGATGTTGGCTCTGACCAGCAGCTCCAGAGCACTGACTGCTGGAAACTCCTGAGAGACAGAGAGAGAGAGATGAATAATTATTTCTAAAGTCACAATACTATTCAAATCAAATCCCTCCCAACATACCAACATTTTGATTCATGTGGAATAAGTCAAACCACGGGAAGAAAAGTACCATCTCAAAATTCCTTGGATGTTTAAGGACCATGTTGGTTGTATATTTCTTCTGTATTTGTTGTATTTGGATCTGATTATTAAAGCTGCAGCGCTGCGGTGATTCAGTGGTCAAAGCTGACAGCTGTAGTAACAGACTGCTGACTGCCTCAACATCAAAGCCTATTAACACCTCTCATTTCTCATTCTATAAATGCACTTGCTTCAGTTATCACTCATTCCCTTGCATGAGTACTTAAATCAGTGCGAGTGCCAGCAGCAACTGTTGAGCAACAGTTGAACTGAAGCAGAGAGTGAGAGTAATGTGCAATAAGGCTCTGATATAATGATGACAGGATGTTTTTTCTTTCACCTCTATGAAGCTGCTGTTCCACAGTCTGGCATGGATCTTGAGGACAGCCTGACCAGAGAAGCTATGGAGGGGACACTGGAACAGGACACAGCGTGCCGACCCCAAGAGACAATCCTGGAAGAAAAAAATGACAGATGAGCACTCTGGGTAATGTTTTGGACTGAACTGGAGACGGACATAAGCAGAATAGTGAAAAGCTAAATGGACAAAGTCTGCATCTTCTTTTGTGTGTCTACATTTTAGCACTATTCATTTGGCTGTATGCATTAGCAGCAAATCAATAAAACACTCCCTTTTTCTCATTTCTCTGCCCTTCCTTCTATTTTTCTCTCCTCTTGCATTATCTATTCTTTCCCCTCTTACCAGTTTGAGTGACTTGCGTCGCTCTGAAGCGGCCACAGCCGGGGTGGTTCGTCCTACATTGCCTTTTGCCATCACTTGACCTTCATCCTCTGGGTGGGAGCGGCGTGCTCTCCCAGCCTGGTGGAAGTGATGCATTCAATACAGGCAGAGATGGATCAGTTACTTGAGATGGTTCAGGAAAAAGCACTAAAATCTGCCAAATATTCCAGCATGAATTCTTGAATTCTCCCCCTGCATGAATTAATACCTGAAGCGCTGTTAATGAGAGGGTGTAGGCCTGATAAAGAGACGTTCGATTGCATTGTATCCTTTTTACACAAATCACCTGTACTAATAGCAAACCCAATAAATATCAAAATTGAACTAAAAGTGGGCCAGTGAGGATTTCACAAATGATGGGCCGATGATTCCTGGGCTAAATGGAAAGGAAACTGAATTCAACGAACATTGCTGCCACTGATCAAACTGCTTACATTTTTTTTCTGTGTGTAAAGTAACTAACACACAGAAAACCTTCAAAAATGTAGTAGTTTTCAATCATAGGAGGAGTGAAAGGCTCATCAATATGTCTGTCTTTATTTCATAATTGATTGATTGTTCTGTGTAGAAAATAGTGAAAGATGTTGGTTATTATTCTCTGAAGTCCAAGTGAACATATTCAGATGTCTTGTTTTGTCTGGCCAACAGTCAGAAACACAAAGGTGTTGAGTTTACTATCATAGAAATCTAGAAAATTTTCCCAGTTGAGAAGCTGGTACCAGTGAACTTTTGGAAATTAACTTGATAATTTGAGCTCTAGAGTACTGGATGGTTTTTGGGTGTCTGGGAAAATAATGAAACTGAATAAGCCCAACAACAAATTTTTGTCAAGAAGCCCCTCAAGGAGGTTAATCCAGCCATGTCCTGAGATTCCTTCAGGTCACTTTGCTCAATTTAGGAACCTTCCAGGGTAAAAAAACATGACTCAACTGCACCTTCAAAGGTGGATGCAGGCTGAGTGAAACTTAGGTCCATGGAAAAAGTGTGAAGAGTCTTTATTGGTGGTGTTAAATATCATTTCCTTCTAGAGTGAGAAATGAACTCTGCTCTGCTTACTTTAGGATTGACAGACTGTGGCAGCTCTGCAGGTGAGGAGCTCTGTAGCTTTAGAGGATTCAGGGCCCCTGTGGGGGTGCAGTGTGTGTTTGGGTGACCCTCAAACTTCAGGCTCGCGGGATACAGGAGCCATTTCTCATTGGCCAACTCGTATGGCCACATGATGTTTAGGAAGGCCGAGCCAAGCGTCTGCAGAGCTTGTCCGGGATTGGCCACCTGACACATAAAAATATTTACAGTATATTATTTGAGAAACTGTAATAATTGGCATTTTTCTTTCTTGGGTCTTTTTTATTTTTATGAAAACATACACACACGAGTTCCTCACCACAAACTCAAAATCCACAGGGCTGCCGACGTCCTCCAGACTAGTCATGGCACTCTCTCCCCTCACTGCCCCGCTGAAGAACAGCTGGTGAGGACGAGCAAGCCTGCAGTAAAACACAACATCACATCAGTATGTCAGACAGCTGCACACACACTCACACAGCTTCACATGGCTGGTAGCAGTATTGTTTAAACTGAATTTTATTCAGTCAAAATTAACTTTTATTTTAAGTTTCCAAGAATACCTCAAATGTCAAGCTGAATTTTGGAAAACAACTGGAATATTTCACATGTGACACTGTCAGATAGTTTGGAATAAGATGATTTTAACAACCTTAAAGCTGAAGGAAAAAGAAGGGGTGTGTGTGTGTGTGTGCGTGTGTGTGTAAGGGGTTTAATAAAATAACCATAAAAGCAGCTTTCCAGAGCTAGAGAAGGTCATAAACATTGACGTCACTGTTCAGGTTTTACTCACCCACTGACAGACAGAGGGAGCTCTATCACAACTTTAGCAAATGCTGTGACTGGGACCAGGTCAGGCTGCTCACTGATACTGAGAGCAAACAGTGAACACACACAGTGATCAGAGAACCATTTGGTCTGAACATGTCAAACATTCCCAATTAAATAACCAAAGGAAGATGTGAGTGAAATAAAACACTGTATTCCATCACGCTGTCATTTTGACTGAACTTACGTTGTCAATAAGAGATCTGCTGTCAGCTCAGTGGTCTCAATGGTGATGTTTGATGTGCTCAAGTTGATGGAGAATTTCAGCTGAGAGAAAAAAAACACACGTGTGTATATTACAACAAAGGAAAAGACAAAAAAAATGACAGATAATAAGCAAAAAATGTATTTTATTGATGCTTCTGCTGATGTTTGTTCTTTAACATGTTAATGAATGGAGCAGGTTTCTCTGTTGTTCTATAAAATTATCATCTTGTTTCAGTTGGTTTAAATTCTTAAAATGATGATGAAGGGAGCGAACGATGAGCTTCATTAACGATTTATCTTATTTTCTCGATTTTAATCGTTTGGCCTATAAAATATCAGAAAACAGTGGCAGATACTTGCCATAATTTCCCAAAGACCAAGATAAAGAAAAATATTCAGATTATAATCAGATATGACAAAGAAATGAGGAAAATCATCAGATTTAAGAAGCTTTAAACAGCAAACGTTAGTCAATTAGTCAGTTATCACAATAGTTGCCAATTCATTCTGTTGATTTTCTGTTAATTGACTAATTGTTGTGAATTACTTTTTTGTCACTTTTACTTCAGCTTTTATGTTTCTTCAAACAATATTTTTTTCAGCACATTTTTGAATGAGAATGTCAGAAAATATATCCAAGCTAAAATTAAAGTGCTACATGCAATTTAATGATTTTATGACACCACTATTGATATGTTCTGTCTGTCTTCTGTCTTGTTTTTCTCAGGTTTGGACTGAATCTACACTGAGTTGTTTCCTTACCTTCGCATCTCGCTTTACAGGGTTTCCCAGGTCACATTCAACTTGGGAGCCATTCTGGTTCGCTTGGCATCTCATCTATAGCCAGTCATGACAGATCACAGAGCTTTTTAGTACAATCCCACATGGGATAGGTAACTTTCACTGTAATCATTTTAAATATATGGCTCTGGTATACAAACCCACGTCTAAAGCACCAATTCAAGACTTGTTCCAAACGGCACTTTGATTTCACCCCATACCTGTGCTGGGACCCTGGAGCCTGCATACGACAGTGTGTTTGGAAGGGAGATCAGCAGCTGAGCAGCATGAGCGTCATCTCCATCGTCTTCAGGGTCAAGAGGGTCAGAGGGCATGTTAGTGACGGTGATTTCCAGCACCACCAGCCGCTGGTCTGACAGGGAGAACACCTGCACGTCATCTTCATCCCTACAGAAAGGCAAGGAAGACAGTAGGAATGGAGATGAAAACACACATTTACTGTTGTCAGGAATACTTCCTCCACCTCTTACTTATAGCTTATAAACCCTCCCGCTATAAAGGACTCCTTATTGTAAACTAGTACCTTAGTACTCGTATTTAAGAAAGATGAAATCCAGTTCAATTCAATGATCAATGTTCAAGTATTAACACTATACAAACAGTTAAAATACACTTTATTCCCTCTGCATAACATGATGTTTGTGTTGGGGTTTAGGTTACTAGGCAACAGTTTCTCAGGCAACCGATTACATTATAAAATCCACCAGCTTACACAGAATGGGTTAGGCAGATACTAACTTTGGCAGAGGGGTGAAGAGGTCGGAGTTCAGGGGTCGTGTTCCAAACTGGTAGCTCAGCTTCAGGTTGCTCTGGCAGATTTTGTCTGTGCCACATCCTTCTCGCAGGAAGTTCACCTTCAGGGGGGAAAACAAGGCAGACGTGAGATCTTGTGTGTAGGTGTAAACGTGTGGACATAAGTATAAGTATCAACTTTCAAGACAGAATTAAATTACGTAAGTGCTAAAACGTATTTTATTGCATTATACTTTTTTGTGTCTATGTGCTTAAAATACAGGAATGCACCTAAGTACAATTACTCCGTATTGTACTATAGTGACTTTCCTCCCATAAAAAAACAACCCCATAGACCAGTTGTGCAAGCAGCCTTCTACAACCCATAGCTGCGTTTTATTTTTAAGTGACATTTAGCATCAGACAGCATCAGTCTTTTCCCCACACGCCCCAAAACAACATGTTTACGTTAGACTGACAGATCCTTCTAGGAGTCCATGTTTGGAGGAGGTCAGGGTGGATCGATGGCTCGATGGAACATTGGACCTTAACGCGAGAGATTGCTACGTGTTTCTCTTGTCCAACTGATAGTCAATGTTGGTTCTTTTAACCATGACCATCATCGTTCTATAAACTTAACCACGTGTGTCTCTTCCTCACCATGGTAAAAATGTCTATTAAGCAGCAAATATTAGGGGGTTGAAGAGAGCAAAACCATGGATACAGCCAGTGTGTGTGTGTGTGTGTGTGTGTGTGAGAGCAGTCAGGATGAATCAGCAGAAGGCTCTAGGAAAGAAAGCTGGCTGAAAAATATATAATATATAATAAAATAAAAATATAATAAAATATATAATATATTCTGCTTTAACTACCTATGTCGAGCCTGAATTACTGCAGAAAAAGCTGTTGATGGGAAGCACTACATAAAGCCTCAACTTGTTTCTACAGAAATTGGAGAATGGGAGTGACCAATTAAAATAAATCGTGACTATAAAATACTTCTGCTTCCTTTTTTTTTTTACAGACCTCAGAGTGCAGTGTGTTAGAGGGAGAAACACTCAGTATAGGCGCCAGCTTCTCCAGCCTCTTGACACCTGAGTGTCTGCGTGGTGGCACAGGCTTGATAGTATGGGTTATTGCCAGTGAGATGGGGCGTAGTTTGTCACGGATATTCTCCTGCAGAGACAGAGATTATAAAAATGGTTAATGGTCAACATTATAGCTGGTCAGAGAGTTTGGGTAGAAAAAAAGCATTGCAGCATTTTGACTCAGCATAAAAAAGGCAGATTGTCACCTTGTACACCTTTAGCTGTTATTTAAGCATCATTTACACTTATTTTTGCTACCAAAGTAAAATGAAAGATAAGAACCAAGACCAAAACCCACTAATTCAAAAAAATTATTGTTCACAAATACCTCAAACTGAACACCAGACACTTTATTAATTTAACCGCACAATAAAAACTAGTTGATGTGTCTGATGTGGACAACATGAACAAATCTAAGTGACTGACGTGGAGTTGGAAGACAGCGGTGGTGCACACAGGGTGACGCTGTAGCGCCACTTCTTCAGTCTGAGTATACTCTGGATCTAGTGAACTGCGTCCCAGGAAGTTAACGCGGTGCGGGAGGCCCAGCTTCCTGCGCTCGGTGTCAGCTTCAAAGTGCACCACCAGGGCTTGAAGGGAGCAAAACGGGGGTGATGCATTGAGAGAGAGAGAGAGAGAGAGAGAGAGAGAGCGAGAGAGAGAGAGCGATTGAAATACAGAAATGTCAGGACACACACAGAGAGCACTTAAAAGCCCACCAGGGATGGAACATATAATAAACCCCCCATCTTGGGGAATACAGTATTACACAGCTGTGATTTAATCATAATAAAGTCTAATGTTATCCCACAGATAAGGTTACTTTCCACTGTAAATAGAAATGACTCCTGTCACTGTGGAGGGTTGATATGAAGTCCCACGTGAGAGAAGGACAAAAATGGTCGTGAAAACTGAGGTGTGACTTACTAATGTGTGGTGAGTAGTGTTCTGGGTGGGCGGTGAAGGTGAAGCAGGCCTTGACCTCCACGCTAAAAAAGACAAATGGTGGAGAGTGAAAAACACAGTCTCTGTTTTTACTACTGCAATCACGGCATAAAATACCACAGAAGGTTGTTTGCAAAATTATGTTTTTAAAATCTGGGCTAAGTCAAGTTATCCTGGATGTTTTCTTACCAGACTCCATTTCTGCCCTTGCAGTTGTGCTGCTCCAGATCAATGTATTTAGGGTCAAAAGATATGTCTCTGATCACGTGAATGACTGGACGAGACCTTGGGGACACAACGATTTGTAGATTGACAAATTATGACTAAGTGATGTTAAAACAGACTGTATGTAGCCTATGCAAATCTTATGATAAAACTTGTATGTCATGAGTGTATGTTTAATGTCTGCTTAGAAATTGAGATTTTTGGGCCGGTATGTTTCAAATATTTCTCACCTGAAGAGAACCACTGAATCATTAAGAGAGCCCACTGCAATGTCTGGATATTGGTTATTGTCAATATCCAGACCACCTGAGATGGAGTATCCAAAACGTTTCACATCAAAGTCACGACCGTCCAGCACCTGATCGGATAAGAAACACTGATCAATTATCATTCATTGTCATTAATTCAGCCAGTCTCACAATCTATTTATTTCCTTCATTCAGTCCTTTCATTCTTATCCCTCTTTTCTTCCTAACATTCACTCATTCATCATATGAAACCTATATCTCACCTGAGCAGGTTTTGTCTCTATTCCAGCACCTGAGCCTCTGTAGATGAAAACTTTGCCATCTCCATCAAACGGTGCTCCCACAGCGATATCTGCACACATATACAGGAGTGGCTGGTTTACAGTTTTATTAGAACTGAAAATCCATTCTATTCTTCTCATTTACATATGAAAAGTTTAAAATATAGCTAAACCTCAGATAGTGTAGTAAGGACAAGTGGGGAAAATGCTAGCACTGACTGTATATTATTATTTAATATAATACAATTAAATATAATACAATCATGAATTCCTACAAAATCAGCAAAAATACTTTTTTTGTTCGCAGCAAGTTAAAGACAAATCAAATTTACATTTATATTTTGTTTGGAACACATAATATTTCTTTTGCAACAATATATATATTTTTTGTTTTAAATATCAGAAGTCTTGGGTTGAAACTTAAACACATGAATATCTAGACTCCAGGCACACCTGCACTAAAAAAATACTGTCTTCGGGGTATGACAAATACCTCAAGACCATTTTTCATGTTGGGTCATGATTAGCTGAGTGAAAACACATTGCTCTCACCTCCATATCCATCCTGGTCCAGATCTCCAATGCTGCTGACCATCATCCCAAACATGGAGTCATACGTCCCATTGAGACGGATCGGCCGAGCCTGATCGTCCCAGTGGCCAGAGGGGTTCAGGTACACATAAACAGCTCCTCCAATCTCTGCCTTACGGTCAAAAAAGTTAGGAGCTCCAACAATCAGATCTGTCCAGCTAAAGACAGGAACAGGAAAAGAGAATTACAAGTTAAAGACCCCCTCTAGACATTATGAACGTATAATGCAAAATACTCTGCTGTGAATAATTATATTTGTATGATATCATTTTTAAAAGATTATGAAAAGGTTTGATAGTGTATGTAGCCAAAATTGGCTGAATCTGACAATGAAGCAGAAGAAGAGAAGTTCAAAATTTTTTGTTTAATTTTTTTTAAAATTACATCTACTTCTTCTCCCTCATTGAAAAATCCAGAATCCATCAATAAATACACAAGTATGGTTCATTTCAAAAGTTTAACTGCTTTGCTTAGGTCGCCACTAGAACTTATCATTATTTTGTTTGCAACCCACGCCCTCACATCCTCAGTTATCCCTCTTTGTTTTATGATGATTATCCACACAGACTTCACATTCAGCATTCCCTCACCCGTCACTGTTCAGATCCGTCGTAGCAACCGAGTACCCAAATGAAGAGGCCAGCTCCTCCCCCCAGAAAATGTGCTGTGGCACCAGCCGGTACACGTTATCCTTCCTCAGCAGCAACACCGCCCCTGTGTGATTGGCCCGGGGTGCACCCGCCACGAAGGTCAGCTCTCTGAGGCTCATTATCCCCATGGCCGAGTCCACGGAAAAGCCTGACGGAGGAAGAAGAAGAAGAAGGAGGAAAGCAGGGCCGGGGAAGAGGAGGGGTCAGGGGTTAGTATTGACCGTGGGGCTCAGAGGCTCATCTCCTCTCAGTGTAGCATGCTCTGCTCATCTTCTTACTAATGAAATGTTTGCCTTAAGTGACTATTGATTTTATGCCAAACTCATGATGGGTGTAAATGTCCTGTGCGCTGGGTTTGCTAGAGGAAGGCTGTCGGAGGCCAGTGAATGGTTGTGTGTCCACTAGTAAGAGCAAAAGGGCAGAGGGAGACGTACTGGGCTTCACCTAATGTCTCACGAGATTCATGATCCTGCTGTTCTGAATCAGCTGCCTATGGGGAAGGCAGTATGTAAACACAGTGTGTGGATATTAATCAGATTTATAGCCTAAAGCATCTCCTCCTTTGTGTGAGTGTGCATTGTGGAAGTGTACATCTGTATGTGTCTGTGTGTGTGTGAGTGTGTGAAGGAATGTGAGGATGTGTTTGCATGTAAATCAAGTAAAGCAAAGGAGAGAACAAGTGGAAAGGGGGGGATGGGTGTGTGTGTGTGTGTGTGTGTGTGTGTGTGTGTGTGTGTGTGTGTTTGCTTCATGACAAGATTGCGTAGATATTTTCTTATCAAGCTGTGAAAAAATGCACATCATATCAAACATTTCACCTAAAAAGAAGCAACCACATGCCTTTGCTTAGCTAGTTTTAAAAAACAAACAAAAAAAAAAACATGCAGAGGGTGTGAAAAGGGAGGATAATCAATTAGGACATTTGTTAGTCCTGAGTAAACATGCAGAGGGAGACAAAACAGAGACAAACAGTGAGCAGTTCCAGGGTGGCGATGTGGAATGCAACAGTCTGCATCTCAGCTCCTGTAAAAACCAACTGACAAGAGACAAGGCGCTACTTTTTCCACACAGGGTGGCTTTTAACACACAGGCTTACTACAAGGTCGACACTGTAAAACTAAATGGGGAATGGAAGCTTAATGCCGCAAAGGGTTTTTAAAGGGGATGGGGGCCCTGCATCAGCCTCACAAAGGTGGGGCGAGCAGTGGAAATCTCAATAAACTGTTCTGGTTTTGCTTAAATTCATAGGCCTAAGAAATTACTTGTAATAATTGTGCGCTGTGTTTTTCAAATGATTTTATCTGTATGATCAGTCTATATGTAATTATATTTTTATATTTCATACACCCTATAACCTCACTACGCCATTGTGCACTTCTTCATTACCTTATGATCACCAACGGACTATTCAGCAAGAATCTATTTGATGTTAGAAAATATCAATTGATTATTTTCCATTAGAAACAGAGAATTTCCAAGTATTACATGAGTGATGGTATGAATATTATTATTTATCTAATTCTATATTTCAAACTCAAAACCTTCACCCATTTAATTTCAGTTTGCATGGGATTGTGTCATGCCACAGTGGCAAAAGCTTGATATAATTGAAATTAATGTTTTTGTTAAGTCATACAACTCTGAGGCATTATGAATGGACTCTTTATTCTTTATTATTTACTCCTATAACATTCTTGTTTTATGTATTTATTTTGTTGTTTTCTTCAGTGTCTATTTTTTTCAGTTTTATCCCAGCGACTAGAATTGTAACTTATTTTTGTTCTTGCTCTTTTCCCTTCATTTTGGACAAACTAAGCAATGTAAAGCCAGGACAAAGGCTGATGAGCGTTTTTTTGTTTTTTTTTCGGAAAATGAAAACATGGACAACCTTGGCAACAGTTGTAACCACTTCAATGTGGCATAAAACCCCCACAAAACCATTATATGGATGTGATTTGCTTTAGCCTTGATGGAGGTAAAAAGGGACATATGCCTTTGTTCAGTACTGCGCCTTGGAATGTCATACTATGGATTTACTTCATACTGTGGATTTACTGTTTGTTTGTATCCATAAGAAAAGGAACAACTGGAATCCTGTGCCATGTGAGCTTTAATAAGCATTTAGGAAAATAATTCAGAAATATCTACAACACTGTCTGTGTCATTTTAGTAAGCATGCATAGGTGTGGCATATCATCTGGTTAGGATCAACAGAAGCATGTGAGTTATGATGATGGCTAAAAGGTCATGTGGGAATTAGTGTTGTCAAGGAGACGGCTCAATATGGTGAGTAGGAGGGTAAACAGGCTTGGAGGTATGTGAATAAAGAGATTTATAGCAGATCCACACACTTAGTGCAAATTAAGAGCTGGAACCAAGTGATAACAATAAATATAAAAGTCCTGTTAAGACGATGATGAGTCATTACACATGGAGACGAAATACTGAGAGATTAATGACAAAGGGTCTCAGAATACTTTCATTAAAAAAACTAATGCTAGTCCATCGATTTGGTCCAGACTAAAATATCTCAACAACTACATTCCTACTCCCCAGAAGATGAATCTCTCTGACTTTTGTGATACCATGACTTTTCCTCAGCAGTCTTCACTTATCCAGTGAAAATATCTCTACATCTACAGGACAGATTGGTGGAAATATTTAGTCATTCCTGCTTCCATGACGATGCATCCTAATAACTTTGGTGATCCCCGACTTTTTATCCGTGAACATCATCAGGTCCAAATTTAAATTAGTCCGATACTTTGGTTTACGACTAAATACTTGCAAAACTTCCCACCAGCCTCAACTATTCTTTGTGATTTGTGCTATCAGCAAATTCTAGCATGTTATCATGCTAAACTAAGCAAAAACATTAGGCTATTCCTGCTTAACATCAGCATGTTAGCACTGCAATTATGAGCATATTAGCACGCTGATATTAGCATGTAGTGCTGCTAACATAACTTGGTCTTGTTTGTTAGTAAAACCCTTTTTATCAGTGAAACGACGACAACCGACGAGAAAAACCACCACCACCTGGATAGCTTCTTACCGACACACACATGCAGACTGACAGACTGACTCAACACACTACAGACGACAGAGATCTACAGACAGAACAGATAAACACCCTGCTGCTACTCAAAGAGACAACCATCTTTACAATTCAACTACTAGTAAGGGACAAAAAAGAAAAAATAATCAAACACTAAAAAAAGTTTTCAATTAAATTAAGATGGTTTTAGAATATATTTTCAGGTATGGATGGCTGTCTCTTTACAATAGTGAAGGTGATATTATCCCATGTTGTACATAAATTACGTGCTAAAATCCATACATGTAGACACGAGGCGGAGTTAGCAGAAAGGATTAAGACGAAGACGGACAAGAAGGTTGGACTACTTCAACTACAAGCCCAGTCCGGTCCAAACAATAACACCTCACGCCTACAAACCTAAGTAGCTATTATGAGCTACATCCTCAAACGGTGTGGGCCGGCTGGATGGCTCCAGAGTTTTGTACAGCAGTGCATCTTCAACAGGGCTAGCCATGAACAAGAGCCCTATGGCCCAAGACAGGAAAAGACAGGCAGAAAGAGAAAGAGAGACAGAGGGAGAAGTGTGGGAGGGGAGTGATGGGGTGGTGGAATGGTGAGGAGAAAAAAAAGAGTGACAAGAGAGAAAAAAGGGGAAAAGGGAGGTGCAGGTGAGACAAGCTGTGATTGATTGGAGTTTTGTCGTTGTGGTGCCACAGTGGTTTTTTTATTCCTGCAAAACCACTAGGTACCCGGTAGAGAGATGACATTTAAGGCTCAGACTGCACCCTGACATTGTACCACCCACCTAAAGTTTTGACATGTTTCCTTGCGCTTCATTTCTAGAAGAGCGCAGTGGATGGAATGAAGATCACACCCCATTCTTCCAAGAAAGGGAACAAATATTGACATCATGAGAATTTATTTCAGGCCACAATAAGCTCTGGAAATATTTAACATGATAAACACATTCACATGGGAAAGTGTTTTAAAAAAAATGAGGTGGGGTCATATGCAAGGCTTTATGAGTCACACAGACAGGATCAGCCAGAAATAATCTCCAGGGAATGACAGTGACACTAAAACATGTTTTCTCACAACCGGTCAGGGGCAGTTTGGCAGTCGCTACTATTGCTAGCTCCAGTAATTATGTCAGTCGTGTTAGGGTACAGTCTGAGCCCTGGTGTCGCCCCTCCTCCGGCCCTCGCTTTCTCTCCTGTGCGCAGGCAGCAGTGAGCAGGGAGGGCGAATCCTACCCAGGTAACTGTGGTAAGGCACAGGGATGAGCTGAGCATTAAGTTGTTTCTGATCTGCCACCTCGTAGGGTCCGTCGTCATAGAAACCGAGGTCAAGCAGAGTCTGGTTAAGGAGCTGGACACGCATCTCACCTGGAATGGAAATAGGTGAGGGAACAGCAAAGCAACAACACAACATTGGCAGAGGATGCAGGACTACGGACACGTGTGCATGATTGCACTTCTATACTGATAAATTCCAGTGGAAACACTGGGCTGATTCTTTACCTTCAGTAAAATCAGAGCAATCAATCATATCTGGCAGACAATATGGCAGAATCAAATCTCAGGGTACTACAATGTGCATTATATAAATGCCTGAAACAATTACACAATAAAGCATAGAATTAATCTTGCGTGGCAGACTATGACAATACAATATAAATCAATCCAGTAACTTATTACTGCATCAGATAAATTTCAGTGCTTTCTTTGATTAACTGGATGCTGCCGCTCTGAATAATTTCATTGTCCAATCACTACATTGGCTTAAATTTTTTATCTCTGTGTATTGCCCTACTAGTAGCACTGTTTTATTTAGACTGTTTAAATGGCCTCATTGTCTTCTCTAGCTCACACTAAATTTTTTTCACAATAAAAAGTCTCAGTATTCAATGTTTTGGGAAATAAACTTATTTGCTTTCTTGCCAGGAACAGTAACTTTCTGGTCTTTCTGCTGATGGTCTGAAATGGAAATTAAAGTAAGGCTAATTAGCAATCTTCAGAGGTACTGGTAGACAGATTTTTTTACATTTGGAAAGAGCCAGGCTAGCTATTTCACCCTGTTTTTAGCCTTTCTGCTAAGCTAATCAGCTGCTGGATGTAGCCTGTTATTTACCATACAGACATGTCTTTTGATTCTTAGTAAGAAAGCTAATTAGTATAATTCCCAAAATGTATAATCATTCCTTTAAATCAGAGAAAAATCTACAAAACAAGCATTTGAAACATAGTAATGGTAAAAGAGGGTAATCAATACAAAATTGGGAATTCAATAAAATGTAATTCCCGACAAACATTTCTTTTAATAACATCATCTACACACCAATACAACATCTGATACTGCATTCTGTCTTTTCAAAGTGTGGCAAACACATTAGCCATAACACACACAGTAGCCATAATATCTTTAAAAGGCGATGTATGCTGGCAGAGTCCACTTGTTGCTGCCACCTAGAGGCATAAAAATATTAAACATTTCTCCATAAGAATAAAACATATCTGTAACACTTCTGCAGGCCAACAAGAGTCCTCACCTTTCCAGTTGTATGTTCCTGGAGCGCCAAACAGAATGAAGTTGTTGTCTGGGGTGAAACTGACAGACAGGCCCTGCTGACAGAAACCAAACTGCTCGTGTCCCTGTGGTCGACCCTCGCAGAACTTCCACTCCCCTCCATCCAGGTCATCTCGCTCTGTCAGGTCCTCACTCAACACGTAACAGCGTCCAATGGGGTCACGAGTCTCTGAAGGTTGTCTTACACGTTGTCTGAGCTCATACAGGTGAGCGCAGGTCTGGTGAGGGATTGGTAACAGCATTGTCATATTTATTTTCACTATTTTTTGGAAGTGATGAGAAAAGAAGTTATAATGGTTCATTCAGTAAAACGTAACAGATCATCCAAAGCTGAAAATGTGTCTTCTATGTTATCATTTAAGTCTCATTCTCAAAAACCAGACCTAGCTTCCTGCACTGATGAATTTACATGATGTGATCTGCACTTACCACCACCTTCCCTCCAATTCCCTGACTTTTGACAGTAACTCCCAGCCACTGGTTGTCTTTGCTCTCTCTGTCCAGACTCACTGAGAGAAAACACAGTAGGAAATGGCAGTCATGTTGGTTTCCATACTGTAAACCAATTAGGATCTGAGCCACAGAAAGCAAACAGCACTTTGTTATGCAGTGGAGTTATTTGAGTTCAAATGATAATATGCTTTTCTCTTATGTAATGCAAATGACTAAGTAAAATTTAGAGTAAATACATTTCAATGGCAACATTAGTTAGAAGCTTTTGAATACAAAGTAGTGGCGTGCAGGGCAGGCAAGGCAAGCAGTGCTTGTCCAGTTACAGATAAAAAATAGATTAGCAAGATACCGAAGTGAAAGCGATATCTCTCCATACATCTGATTTCACAACAGCGTCCTGTGCCATAAAGGATGTGTTGTCTGTTTGCATTCATCATGTAATTTACTGCCCACTTGTGGTGGCAGCAGGACATTGTCTATGAAAGCTAGCTTGACTACAAACCGTTACGTCCGTCGTTTCTGTTGTTTTCGTGGGTGTGACCATGTCCCGTTGACAAAGGCTGAAGCGGAGATGACAGCATCCTGTTTTTGTTTGTTTGTTTGTTTGTTTGTATGTTTTAGGTTTGCGCATGCGCAGTGAGGATAATCCTGGGATTATTGACGGTCCATGGTGATTAGCTTTAGCCAAAGTGTGCTTGTCAAGCTAATACACTACAATACTTGACTAAGCTTCGACCGTTCTGAGATCACTTATGATATATGACGCATTATACGCATGCGCAGAGGTGTGTGAAAACTAGACTTAGCGTTAAGAGGCAGCATTAGGAAGTAAACTAGCAAATTACACTGATTTATTATCTCCGTGCAAATTATGCAGTAAATTTGGGACAGAATATTGTTACACAAGCTCAGTACGTGGGTTGTGTGCGTAGAGAGAGAGAGAGAGAGAGAGCAGTGCTGGCGACCGGAGCAGAGAGTTAGCTAGTTAGTTCGCAGTTAGCAGTATTGCTCTGAACATACAGTGCGATGTAAGTAAACTTTAGGCTGTTTGTGCTACAACTACAACTACAGCCACAACTCCTCAAGACCGAAGTCCCTCGTCTCCCCTGTGCTTCCCAACTACAGTCCAGACAATGAGCTAGGAAGGGATAACAACGCTGAGGCTGGAAAATGCAGGATTCTACTTTGTCACTACAGAGTGTGTCATTTGTCAGTTAATGGTAAATGTTTTTAATTTAAGTTATTTCTTAGATATTTAACCTCCATACTGTACATTTGATATGTTTACTGTCAGTTCAGAAGAATAATGCTAATACTTCTTCATCCAGGGAGGTGAAAGGTGAAGATGTCCAGGCAGAGAGCGGCAAGATGCAGTAGAGACTTAAGCTCAGGTAAGACAGGCAGCGCAAAATCAAGAGTTAGTACAGGCCCAGAATTTAATAGAGATTTTCTACTGCTTCTGTCATGAAAAGGTATGTTTAAGTCTGGTCCATATTTTTGAGTTTAGTTGCAGAGTAGTAAACAGCTGAAATGCACACTGAGTTTGGTTGTGGGGGGCTTGGCTCTGCTTGCCTATCTGTCATGCATGCCACTGATACAAAAGTATGTTGATATTCACAATCACATAATCTTGCAGCCAGCCAGTGGACCTACAAAGGCTTATTCTGATATTACTATACTGATAAAGTTTTAGTCAGAAGATAAATTCAAGACTAATGTCAGTGGAAAAGTCAAAAATAGAAAGCACAGCAAGTGTTTTAATAGTGCTTTAAAATCTCTGCTGTGTACAAATTTAGGACTGAAATAAACAATTTATTTTCCCTAGGCACTAATCTTTCCAGTAAAATTCTAAATTTAAACAGTTGAAAATCCAAAAATGTTCACTTTACTGTCATAAAGGACTAAGAAAAGCAGAAAATATTAACATTAGAGAAATTGGAACAAAATCATTTGTGGCAAGAAATTACATAAACAATTCATCAACGACCAAAATAGTTTCTGATTATCTTATTTGTCAACTGATCAACTAATCATTTCAGCTCTACTACAAACTCACCATCTCCATCAATATCCACCCTCTCACAGTCGTACTCCTCTGGTGTGATTGGACACCTGAACAGAGCTCCTGGTCGACTGCCCTGCAACCTCCCCTGCCCCGCTGCCTGTGGCGCGCCCACCAGGATCCTGAGGGAACATCAGTGACATTTAATTGTAATACGTGGCATCCAAGATTGATGGAAGATGTTGCAGAGGTATGTCTCACACACACATAACAGAAATGTCATTGTCAATTTGTCCGGGATCCCATGAAAGAAACTTCTCATGCACACATACTTAAGATCTTACGAGTCTATATTTATGAAAGGTACAATCAATGCAGCCATTAAAACACAGTCAAAGATATTTACATAATGTGACTGTATATGTGATGCCAATCAAATGTGACTTTTGTTGTTGGCTGATAGATAGTTTTATATTTGTTTCTTTACAACAAAGAGCTCTGTGCTATACTTTTTTTTAACTGTAAGTATGAACATAGATTTTTTTCAAATCGAAAAACAAAGTTGGTAATAGTGGTTTCATCCCCAAGTAGTGTCTGCAGGTATTGCTTCGATGCTGTACACAGCCCCAAAAAGCAGTAATCTATAGCAGCCTGTATGTTGCCTAAGAGGCAAAACCCAGGGTAAAACAACAATCGAGCTCTGACTGCTGCTGCTCCTAAATATTATTTCTCTGCGTGCAGGGCAATAACTAAAGGTGACTCAGACATCAAATATACGGAAACAATAAAACAAAAAAAGTGCGGTGGACAAAAACTGAATTCTGAACAGTGAGGGGGGCATGTGACATGTTTTGGCAAGAAGCCTCAGCTGACCAAAGCCACCATTACTCTAAAGTATAAACACCTGCCGCTTAAGCAAAACTATTCAAATCCTGCTGACACAGCCTACAGTTGAGCTGTCCACATTATCTTGACTTGAAATTGATTCAGAATATTTCTGTGACGTCTGTGGATACTGTAGCTTTACTATCAAGGAAAGGAAAAGTTTTATTCTCAGTGAGTTGGTTGCTGATATTCTGGGGCCAGTGTCACTGTCCTCTGCCTTATTAGGAGTGGCTGATTCAGTCTAGGATGCTATTTAAAAACCGAGCGTTGGGCCACATTCCACCCAACACCGTCAGCCGTGGCATACTGTATGCATGGAAGCGTGACTAGATGTGGAGAAACTGAGGGAGAGGAGACAGATCGTAACGTAAAAAGCAGAATGTAAAATGGAAAGAAAGAGACAAGAGAAAGAGAGGATTAGAACATACCGAGTGAGAGAGATCGATCCTAAATTTGGTGCAACAACAGCAGCTACATTGTACCTACAGCTTAATTATAACAATGACATTGGCAAAGAAAATGCTTGGCTCAGTAGTGTGACTAACTAGCTGCAATGCCTATATGAAAGGTGCCCTCCACCAGCCCCCTTCATATCTACCTTGTTGTGTACACACTTAAATTAAAGTTATCTCTGTGGCTGGGAAGTATTTTTGCCTATAAATACAGAGCAGCAAGCTGATAGCACTGCACAGACCATGCAGACAAACAGAGAAGTGGATGTCTGAGTGATCTCAGAGAGGCAGCCATAACATGAGTGTCAGGTGTACAGCAACTCCCTTTTACTCTTGTGCTGGATAATTGAGATAGTTATGTTTGATACAGCACATGATAAGCATTTGACAATACTAGCTCCTCTCTTCGTAAGTGAGTCAAATGTTCCTTTCCTACTGAGCAACAGGTGACAGCAAGCACACAGACACAATACTATTTACAACCCTCTAGACAGTATGTATCTTCATGTTTCATAGTCAAAATGGGGAAATACGAAGCTTGCTAAATTCTCACTTACCTACAATGTTACAGATGTGGTCATTAATTGATTTCGCATGATTGTACAATGGTAATTTTCATAAAGTTTCTTCTACTGAACTGACATTCATAGTCCCCAGGAGACCTGGTGATCAACTGACTTTTCATCTGACACTAATGTTAGCACCAATAGCTGGTTAAAAAATGTCTGCTAATTCTACATATCATATGTTAATATGCTAATTGGACCTATTATCTGGCAGTAGAATCATACATGTTCAAAAGGTGTTTTGTGATCCAACAGATGTTTGCTGTTTGCTGAGAATGAAACCAATTTTTAGATCCAATATTTCCACAGACTGTCCAGAATATTCTTTCTGATAATTTGATCTAAGTTTGGCTTTTGTCTGATGTTCACTACTGAATGCTGTGGATTTAAATGTTGGTTCGAACACTGGGCAAATGTTTTTGGACATTAAACACCTGTGGGATCATGAAAATACCTTTGAGATTGCAACCTGCTGCTGTAACACATGAAAAATGCGCTTTTACTTTTGATCGCCGTGCAAGGAATGCAAATTATAATTTTCCCAATACTTCAGTTTATGACTAAATACTTGCATCTGTGACAACTGTTCTTTGTGTTGCCATTAAGCAAATGCTGCAATGCCAATGCTGTAACACAAATGCTGCATTGTGGCATCATCTGAGTTGGCCAATCACATACATGCAAGGCCACTCCTCCAACTGGACATCCTGTATTTTAATGTCTCCCTGGCACATGAAACAACACACGCACACCAACACAGGCCCTAGCATTGTTTTAACACAGGGCAAATGTCTGTCTGAATGCAGCCTAATCATAGAGTAACATACAACCATTTGAGGTCATACTTGGGGCTAGTGCTAACTGCTAACTTTAAGCATGCCGTCAACATGGCCCAGATATTATTAAGTACTAGCAGTAAGGATCTTAAAATAGCAGAGTTTCACTACATCACTACATTACATCAACAACATTTTAGTTTTCTGAGAGGTATGGACACCTAAACATGGTCCATACTGTTTTAAGTTTCACTGTCGTACTAATTTTACACCACCACAATAACAGCAGTAGATCCTGACTTGTCTTTTCTTCCAGTGTAAGAAAACACGTTTGTCCACCCTTTCATCCTGGCAAATCACAATATTACACTCAGAGACTCAAACGACAGCTGATACCACCCAGACTGCCAGACAGCTTCACTTTATTTTTTACTGTCTGGTCTTTCCTGAAAAATAGGCTACCTCTATTGAGGTGCAGCCGTGCATGTCTCAGGAATGATTCCCCTTACCTTAATGAATGAGAACCCAAAACAGTCACCCAAAGCAAAGACATCTCATGTGATAATGGCAGCTGCACACATCAGTGGTGGTCCACATAAAAAAAAAAAAATCCAACCAGTGTTAATCTAATGCAAACACATGTTAAACAAAAGGGATCTGGTTAAGAGGAAGAACATATCAGTAAAAAAAACTGATAAGATCAGGTCCCTCTTGCAGCTCAGCATTCCAGGGGGCTCTGGTTTATGTTCAGGAGGTTAAGGTGATACCTCTCTTCCCCCCCACATTTGCAGACACACACACAGGTGTCAGGGTGTAAGGGTGGGAGGTCTGTTAAGCTGTTATACCACCAGTATTTGGTGAAGAGAGGTGGATGGCTTCCAACCTGTCTGGGTAGCAAAACCTTATATGTGGTCAACCCTGACAGATAGAAATAATTCTTCAGTAAGAGAGCATCATATCATAAATGAAAAATGGGATATGTTGGCTCAAAGGCAGGTAAATTTATACCTGTTGGCATCACATTTCAGTTACGATAGATGCAAGATCATTTTAATACAAGATCACTGTGAGAAAATGTCTGGCTATCAGGGTCAGATGAGATACTGAGGATAGGATGAGATGTTATTGTAGGGAAAGATGGGAATGCACAAATTCTCAAAAATTGTCACAGCTCATCCTCTTTCTGTGAAGTTAAGTGATTGATTATCTGAAGTCGGGAGCATGTGGAGATGCAGACAGGCACACATTTGACACAGATAAAACGTCAAGGCTGAGTAATGCTTTCAATTATTTTGCCCTTTACCCACGTCTTAGCTCACCTCATTGTTCTCCATTGAGTCACATAGTATGATCGTGATCTCCTCTGCCAAGCTCATCTTTCACTAAACCCGCATTTGACTTTGAGTCAGAGGAGTATGTGTATGTGTGTGTGTGTAATGTGAGTGGTTGTGCGTAATGTGTTGTTGCTGCTGCACATTGAGTCTGGGGGAGATATCAGTGTGTTGAGTGTGACGGTGATGGAGTCTATAGTGAAATACCCACATGAACCCAGACACCACAAAGCAAGCACCAGCATGGCTGAAGTGTGTGGATTTGTGTGATTTACATTACCAGGTTGTACGTATAGATTAGATCATACACCTGGGGCCCGTCTGCATCAGACAAATCTGACAAACTGATTTAAACAAGTCTACAGCCGTTCCAGCAGCATCGTGGGGCTTTGAGCTAAATTCTAATGTCAGCATTCACCATGTTCCCAGTCTTAGTTCAGCATGTTGGTACACCAACATTTGCTAATTAGCATTAAACGGTAACAGTAGTACAGCTGGTTTTGGTCATAAATCAAACTACTGGACAAAATAGAAATGTGACTTCATTATGGTGCGAAAGGAAAAGTTAAGTCACTAGGATTTATCCTCTGGGGAACACAAATGTCACTATACAAAATTTCATGGCAATCCATCCAACAGTTGTTGATAGCAATGGTGAACTCAGACAGACAGACTGGTCCTCGACTGTTAACATTGGTAAATATATAGAATCTGGTCAAATAAATAGTATAAGCATAAAAACATACACAGAGATTAAATGTAGACATCTTGCGTCATTCATCAAGAACTAGTATTGGACTTGCGGTAGAGAAGAGTCAGCCAGTCACAGAGTCCATCAAGCTGTCAGTCATTGTTCAATCAAATAATTAACACCAATCAAAGATAAACTGCTCATTTTATAAAGAGCGTCTTTGGAAATCAGTGTGGTTCAGCTACTGTTTGTATTTGTAAGTTAGTTACTTTAAGCGCTACTTGGAGACCCTATAGTAGCTTGTACTTAGTATGAATCATGAACATGGAACATGGTGCAGGACAAATTTGCTATCACTGAAACAATAACAGTGTATTACAGCATATTGCCAAAACCCCGGAAATTCATAAAGCTGGAGCTTGTTTAACAGTGGTTTATGAGCCCACGCTGGGTCATCATCCTTGTTTTTCCAGCTAATCATCACAAACAAAACACACACACACACACACACACAGCATCCTCATTACACTGCACTCATACCCATGTGCAGTGACCCCAACACTCTCCACAATCCTGTCCACCCCTCCCCCATGCAAACCCCCATACACACACACACACACATGCACACACAAAATCCAATCCTCCTTAAACCCCCCCCCACCCCCACCCCTAGAAGGTCACATGCCCTGGAATTACAGCCTCAGTGGAAGAGGCAGAAAGACAAAACAATGTGATCATAGCAAAGAAGGACATCACATTCAGACCAGCATTCTTTCAGAAGCAGATCAGAAAATATAGGTATGTGTCAGAGCGTTGACTGACAACCTTAAAACATGATTAAGTCCCGTCATTTTTAGCCTGGCGTCCTCATACACTTGAAGCTTGTTAAATACCATTTTGGCAACTTTTGTGTTGCTAAAAATCTATTTATTCAGACTCAAATGTTCACTAACATCCAACTGAGAACAAGGCTGCCTTTTTTTTGTTACTTAAAAAATATTGGCGATGTGAGGGACATGTAAACACACTAATACAGTCAAACAATACACGCAAACATCTGCACAAGGGTATTTAGTAATCCCAAGAGATTTCAAAGTCCTGTCTTGTTTGTGGAGACAAAGTACTGGCACTGAAACTAACAAAGGAGAAAATGCGAAAGAAATGAAGTGAGAGAAAGAGAAGAGGGAAACATTTCAGGTGTTGACAAGGCGGCCACACAAGCTGTCTCTACCTCTATTCATAAAGGGCCTCAAAGTAACTGCACATCATCCAAACGGTGTGCTTAAGGGAATAGAGGCTTTTTCACATTTAATTTTAGCATAAAGATCAATTTAAAGAGCAACTGAAACAGCGCATGCAGCCTTTTCAAAAACCCAACCCTTCCTTGGAATTTTCCAGGCGTGGACCCTTGTGAAATGCTGAATCAAAACATTTAAAATTTTTAGTTTCCAGATCATTTCAGTTGATTCTTTCTAATCTATCTGCTCACACCCTTTAACATCTGTCCATCGAGATCAGTGTGAGGCTTTTGCTCTACAGACAGTGGCTCTATAGGATCAGCATGGGGGCCAGGGGCTCTCTAGGCCGTCTGTTGTTATCCTGAGGCAAGACCGTGACCTCTGACCTGGACACACAAACACACACGCACACTGACACACACAGAAACACACACAGACACACATGCAAAGGAAGACATGTGCAAGCATGTAAACATTAATAGAGGCATGAGTGTACAAATAACTTGAATATTTATTCACAATCTCACGCACACACAAGTGGATACACACCAGACAACAGAAGGCTCTGCGACAACTGTGTAAACTATGGATCAACACAGTGACTGCAGCCTGTCCAACAACGTCCACTGTGACGATCAGTCTCATAAAACAGAGCTAAAGGGCCTGTCTCGGAAAATGCTGCTTTCACACCTGACTCCAGTTTCACCTTTCAGATTTGCTGATGAGAAAACGACAGCTGAGAATGAGGTGACCGACTCTGAATCATCTCGTTTTGAACATCTCGACACTCTCCGTCTCTGGGTAGGGGAGAAAAGAGTTGCACAATAAAGTGCAAAAAGAGAGACAGAAACAGCTGCCAGTCCATGCACAAACCCCTTTGGGATATTGTGGTTCACTGCCCACGGATGTGATTCAACTTCCTACTTAAAAGATTTGTTCTGTGGAAATTGCAAGGGCTGTTTGATATTAAATTAAAAAAACTCAACAAAAAATTTTTTCAAAGACCCTTGGAACTTAAGGCAACACTGAAAGTAGATTTCGGGACGGCTAAGCGTAAGAACAGAATGTTTTCCTGTATGTTAGAGGACAATGGTAACCCCATCCTCACTTTACATGCATCTTTAACAACCCCTGAGCTCACCACCTGCCCCACTACTGATCAATAAATGAACGGCTATTTCCAGACATAGATGGGGTAATGATTGGCCCTCAGGTCCAAAGTGTAAAGAGGACACAGCCCCTTACACCATCCGTCCCCTGTTCCTTTTTACCTCCTGTTTTTCTTGTCCCCCCTTACCCACTCATCCATCTATTGATCTGTCTATCTAGATACTTATCCATTTGGTTCTCATATTCCACCTTTAGTTGCTCTATCTTTCCCTTTCTTATTGTCTTGTAAGTATAGCATTTGCAATACTGTACAATTTGCTTGTAGTTAAGGTCATGTGCTTCAGCTATCCATCCATCTATGTGTGTGTGTGTGTGTGTGTGTGTGTGTGTGTGTGTGTGTGTGTTTCAGAAACTGTTAGAAAAAAAAATCTGATAATGAGAAAGAACAAAGAGCAGAGACAGTGATTAATTTCTCACCCAACAAAGTAAACATAGCTAATTGCTTCTTTAACATTTGTGTCATACTGACCCCTGTATGGGGTATTAAAAAAACCTAGGAGCCCCTCCTCAACCAAACTGAGATAGTTATTGTTTAAAAACACTGGCAGCTATATTTACAGGTTGACAGCCACGTTCCCTTTACAGCACTATGGTACAAAATGAACAAGCCAATAACTAAAGGCTTTTGTCACAATAAAAGAATGGTCTTGGTACTTTGAGATGGTTATCTATTGCAGATTTGACACAGCTAATTCAACCCATAATTCTGTGAGGAAATTAGAAAAGGTGAACAAAGTGCATCCGGTGTATAACACGTAACCACAAAATTTAGGATTTGATTCCCGACCAGGGAACCTTTGTTACATGCCATGCGCCTCTTACTCGCTGTCCTTGTTTCCTGTCTCTCTCTAGACTATCTACTGTCCAATAAAGGCAAAATGCCAACAAAAGAAAACCTTTACAAGAAAAGAAGCCTGTGATAATGCAAAAGATATCTATATAAGATGTTTTTGAACGACTATTTTTAACCAGAATATATCCTGCAAAATCCAATGGAAAATGTCTTTTGATAAATATAAACAAAAAGCCTCCACACTCACACTAATTTCCTGTTCCTGTCTGCTTTTTATGGCTTATCGCTGATCTCAGTTCAGTATCGGTTCCCTCTGGAGCTGCCATCATCTGATTGATTAAACTGCGTCTTTATCAGGGTTGGCTCAACTGCCTCCAGATGCACACACACTTAAGTGTGGACACACTCTCACACACACATATTTAATCAAAGGGGAGGCCTGCCATGATTTATTCATCCCCGCAGCTCCCGTCCCCATCAGTCCCTCTGCCCCTCCCCCAACACACAGATCATATGATATTCATAGTCATGTCAAGGTAATGAATTAACAGCTGAGATTTTCATCAACTAACAGAGAAAGCAAGCCTTATACTCTCAAACATGAGTAATTCACACCAAAGATAATGAGTATCTGTACTGATAATACCACAAAACACCAGAAATCTTGACATTCTCGTGTGACCTCAGGTCTGTATCTGCCAACTATCTCTGAAGTGCAGATGCAGCATCGGCTTCTGCTCCACCTACACTGCCAAACTGTGTATTTTTTCTGCACCTCCATCTGATCTAAGTTGTATGTTTCCTCCTGACTCTGCAGATTGTCCCTCTCCCTCCAGTGAGCACGTGGTCCGCAGAGTAATATTCCTGAAAGCTCTCAGCCAGGCAGCGCTGCTTCCCACCGAGCTTTTGTCCGAACCCAGGCAGCCCAGTGGAGGAATGGGAGAATGCTAAATAGACAGAGAGTAAGTGGGAGGTAGTAAAGAGCATTAATCGTGTGTGTGTGTGTGTGTGTGTGTGTGTGTGTGTGTGTGTGTGTGTGTGTGTGTGTGTGTGTGTGTTTTTGTGTGTTTGTGTGTGCATGCTAGACTGTAAAACCCATGCTATATACCCTTTGCTTTTTCTGATCTCTCATATAAATAAGCACTGCAGCAGGGTGAGTTCCTACATTTATGAGGCTTTCACATGAATGGCCTCAGAGATTTAGCAACAAGAGTTACTGTGGGACAAACTGAAAAGGAAAGAGAGAGAGAGGGAGAGATGGAGCAGGAGAAAAGTCATGAATTGAATTAGGGAGGGTAAAAGGGGGAAGGTTCATTCTCAACTGTTAAGCCGGGGCTGAAAAAGCTGCTTTTATTTAGCTATTTTAATGCAAATTAGCACCCAGAAATTCTTCTTTGTGATATGAATGTGTGAAGCAGTTATGCTGGGCCCCGTTTAAACACATTTATGTGTATCACATATGGCGCTAGGTACAGAGGATACTGTGTTTGACCCAGGAAGGCAAACGTATTGTTAATTTTCACAATTAAACCGCAAAGAAAAAATGTGTAACTGTAAAACAAATAAATAAACTTAAAGGAATAGATCAACATTTTGGAAAATATGCTTTTTTGCTTTCCTGCTTTGAGTTAGAAGATTGATACCAATCTCTTTTTTTTGCATTTGACTTTGCTTGCAATCTCTGTAACCTTTCAGAGGTCATCCAAAAATGACTTCCACCGCCACTCTTGTTTGTTAAGCTGTGTTAATCAAGCCTCCAGTTCAGTGAGAGGATTTGTTCAGCTTCAGAAAGCTCTGTTTTAGATTCTTACTCAGCCAGTGAAACTGAACTCCAGACTAGATGTCGGGGATTATATCAGCTACCTGTGGCCCCACTGCCAGTGAGACTGAGTATTCCTGCTCGGAAAGGCTCCAAAGCAGGTCCACAGTAAACATGAACCTACTTTCTCCATGACAGCAATGCAACACAGTACTATTACTAGATCTATTGAATCAACAGTCTGATAAATCATGGCCTGACAATATTGTCAATGATATGAGCCATGCTGCACCCAAAACAGACTTGACAGGGTCTTGGGAAAAATCATTGTTTAATATTTATTAATTTGCTGCAGAAAAAGTGTTTAGAGGAAGAAAATAACTTTCATGAATCGAAACGAGACAAAGGGGGGCTAGCAATCAGGCCAGAAGAGATAAAGCACAATAGGTGTCTTTCAAGGCCAGAGAGACAGAAAAAAACAATAACAGATGATTTGTGGCCTACATCAGAGCAGCAGGCAGAACTGCCTTCCCCCACCTTTGTCAAAGCACTCACAAACAGAAAAAAACCTTTACATTAAATCATGAGGGACAGATCAATATAAAGAAAAGACATGAAACTAAAAGCTGGAGGTTTTCCAGCCTGTATGAGTATGTTAGATATTACACGCCTGTGGCTCAGTGACATAAACATTTACATACAGTGTTCAGACCCCTTCAATTTTTTCACATTTTGTTGTGTTGCAGCCTTACAAAAAATAACTTTTGCCTCATCACTCTCACTGAAAACAGAATTTAACAAATTGTTGTAAATTTATTAAAAAGGAAAAATATATTACATTGACATAAGTATTCAGATACTTGAAATTTAGCTCAGGTGCCTCCCATTTCTCTTGATTAGCTTTGCAGTGTTTCGGCACCTTGATTGCAGCACACCTGTGGTCAATTCAGCTGATTGGAACTGATTTGGAAAGGCACACACCTGTCTATATAAGGGCTCACCGATGACAATGCATATCAGAGCAAAGCTCTGAGGAGGAAGGAACTACCTGCAGAGCTCAGAGACATGATTGTGTCAAGGTTGATTTCTTTTTTAAGCATAAGACTGCAACATAAAATGTGAAAAATATTAAAGGGGTTTTAACCCTTTCTGACATTCTGCACTGTACGCAGAAAGCTGCATGTTATATCTTGCTGTCATAGGTCTATTCTAAGTATATTGAAGTAGGACATTAAAAGCCTGCAGTGTGTAGAATCAGCTTATCCTGAATATAGACTATCAGTGTTTTTAGCCACATTAGCAGGGTGGCTCAAGGGACTGAAATGCCGATCTATTGGTCCACCACTTTGGTCCTGGCTGAAATATCTCAACAAATATTAAATGGATTGCCATGGAATTTTGTACAGATCTTCATGTTTCCCAGAGGATGAATCTTACTGACTGAACACACTTCACTTTTTTTCTTTTTGAGGATTACAATAAAACTTGAAAAGGACATTAATGACTTAAGGACTGTGGCGATCCCTTGACTTTAGTGCAGTCATCAAGTGAAACATTTATTTGTCCAGTTCTTTGGTTTATTACCAGATACCAGATACAAAACTATTGAAATTGCTAATGTTGTGGTAATTAGCAAATATGCTGACATGCCCAAAACGCACCTATTTGGTATCTATCTCTTGCCAATATGACCTCCTAAAATTGATCATATTATCATATTTTTATTTTGCTTTTCTGGAGAAGACTGGTGTATTTTACTGTTGCATGTTGTTTGACAGATTTACTATAATACAACATGCAGTAGCTGTTTTCAGGAAGATTGGCAGTGGAGGGATTAAGGTCAGGGGGCTTCCTGTCTTCACCAGGCAGTGAACTATTCATGGAAGCACTTCTCATCAGTACAAATAGCAGACACACACATAACTTGTACTTAAATACCCTCTCATCTCATCCTCTGTCTGGCATCGGCAGCAGCATAAGAAGCCCCTTAAGTTCAGCTTGGGGCCTCTGCTTCAGGACAACATCAACCAAGACAGATAATACAGAAGGTTTACAGAGGTCTGAGATGCCAGATCGAGGCGCTTATCCCCCTCTGAGTGTGGCATACTTTTACTTCCTCCTGACATGTCACTGTCCAGGATCTCCTTACAGCACATCAATCAATATGAGATCATTGTGTCACATCGGTTGACCTTTGCCTTGGTCTTATATTGAAAAGGAAGCGTAGGGCTTGGAGCAGCCACAATCCTGTACTGAGGAGATACTGTAAAGCTGAAGAAGACATTGATTACATACACCTGCCATCAGTGAAGTTGAATTCCTGTGCCTTGACATTTTGTGGTTCAGCCTTTAAAAAAAAATGCAACGCATCTTCTCTGATGCTCTAGGAATCAGTTTTTCTCCTGAGCCTCCAACAAACTGGGCAACTCCAAAACCAAAAAAGGTGAAACTCCACAGTATGACTAAGCTGATTTGTATTTGCACTCTAACATCACAGACTGTGTGATACAATCATAAGTAAGCACAGGACAGCACATCAAAGCAGTAATATCATTTTCACCCTTGAATTTGGTGGCATAATGCACAATGACTGCAACACAGTATGGCCACAGGCCACAGTAACACAAAACTTCATAATACAAAGAGAAAATGAGTCAATAGCATCTAATTACAGTAAGTTTCGCACAAATAGTTTCATGACAGTACATCAGAAGAGAGGTTATGAGCAGAGATAATAACGGGAGCACCTTCGAAACTAAACTCCCTGATCTGAACTGCAATAAAACAGAGAGGGCACTATCATGATGGTTAATGGAATGTATTATTCAGACAGGAAAGATGATTGCTACCTCAATAATATATTTCTCTAACTCTGAAAGTGCAATAACATCAATCCAAAACGTTTTGACATCCTACAGTCCACATGAAGTCATCTCATGTCATCTGGGCCGTAGAGCTATAACTGAGCACATTATCTCTGTATTTTTTCTGGAAATTTGGGAGTTTAAGGAACCTGCAAATTTACATTTTATATTGGGGGATTTGATTACTTATTATTTTTAAGATAAACTTGCAGCAGCTACAAATGTATCAAATGAAAAGTGAAAACAATATGACGGCGTGAAAGGGTTTTTGTCACGGCAATTAACCTACAGAGGATAATCTGCAGCTCCACTCTTATGAAGCTTTATAGTGACTTTCAGCTCACTGTCCGACAACTCTTTTAGTCTTTCGCTTTGTTTTCAAATGCACCTGGAAGCTGTTTTCAGCAAAACAGTTCTGAAAAGCAACTGTACAATACATGCTCCATAAAAAAACAACAGACAGACAATGTTAGTTACTAACATTTAAACAGCGCGCAGCATTAAGCAGCTAAAGAGAGAAGAAATTTCACTCAGGAGTTGGTGAAGACTAAAAACAGAGCTAAATGAGAATGAACATTGGACTTCCATTCACCTGGTAGCCAGAGACATAATTCCAAATTACAAACAACTATGTGCTAACAAATTTGCCATATCAATTTTAAAAGGCAATGATAAGGATATTGCGTTTACAACCTGTTTCTTCTGCCCCCAAGTGCACAAAAAGTCAGTTATTGTTTATTAAGTGTAACTTTACCAGCTGAGTAAACTCTCCTTTACTTCTTATTCCAAAGCATTTAAAAGGACATTGGACTACACTGTCACAAAGCTGAGACTCGTAGTTTTCACAGGACAGAATAAGCCTTCATGTTGGGATGTAGAATTTGCAAATAACATAACTACAGTTAATGAAATGAATAAAATGCTAAAAATCTGAATAATTACAAGAAATTCATACAATACATTAATTTTGGTGTCCAATGGGGGGAGGGGGAACACTGACCCATGACATGAGTATTTCTAAAGTCCTGGCTATGGCAAGTCATACAGCAGGTGTGATGTCAAGGCGTACTGGCAACAGGATTATTCATACTCTTCCAGTAGGTGCATCACATCAGCACTTAAGGTTAGACCAGTTTATTGACCATCTCCTGGCAGTATCAGCTGTGCTGATGCAGCATGGACTGTTTCTGAGGAGTGTTTCCTCTGTTGCAGTTTGAAACAGGCTGCAGCAGAGAGTGATACAATACTTGAAGCTCACAGTCAGTTTTTAAAATAAGTTCCAGGAATGCTGCTGGACAGTGAGCAGGTTTCAGAGGGGTGACCTGACTCTCCGGCTCTGACGACTGTCTGTGTGAATGCTGATTTCATTCCCCCTGTCTTACCAGGCGACAGGATGACTGCATGCTGGGTAAACTGAGGAGCCAACAGTTAAATATGGAGCTCCAAAATGGGGAGCTGTAGTAAATTAACTCCCTTATTCATTCATTTTGAATTACACCACGCATCAGTGTTGCATTTGTTATACTCACAGGTGGAAATACTTAAGTACAGTGTTGAGCCACTTTTCTACTAGTTTCTACTAGTTTCTACTTTATACTCCTACTACACTACATTTCAAAGACATATATTCTACTTTTAACTCTTATTTCACAGCTATAATTAGTATTTAGTCCGCAAATAGTATTTTTATATTGTAGTACTGATAGTTTTACTTCTTCCATCACTGGTTTGATTCATATTCCCGTATCTGTGCATTGTGTTGGTGTCTCATCTGTGATGCTCAATTGCTTCTCTGTTAAAAGGAGATGTTTAACAAATGTTGATCTTGAGGTAGTTAATGTACAGGGGCATCTACGATGGCTTTAATCATGCCAAGTGAATTTATAGTGGAAAATGCAGCACAGACCTATGGGCTAATACAGTGTACTACAAAAGAGTTTTCTCTGTCATGTAATCAGAAAAAATATCTGCACCCCTTTCTTCAATATTAATTAAACTTCAGGAGAGGTAAATTAAGGTTGCCTCTTATTCATAGTCATGCAGTAAACACTTGCAAACATTTACTAGCAGACTGTATGTTATAATTTATTCATTATTTCTGGAGGACGGGAACAGGGCTTATGACTAATCCAGTCACACTGAAAGACACACCAAAACAGCTGTTGGCAAACAGCAGATCAAAGAACGCACAGTCACATGGACAAGCAAACACACATACACAACTCATCCATGAACACATAATCACAGACCTATACACTATGGGACACTTTAGTGTGTCCTCTCCTCTAACAGTGTCTCATCGAAGCATCTTTGGCATCAGACCTGATCTGCTCCAGAAAAATCACTTAAAAACCATTTTATCCCTTTTACAGAAATCCCTGCTGACTCAGCAAACCTACTCTCATCCACTCTCCACTTACTGTAAATCATCATCTATTAGGCTAACTCAGAGCTCAAGCTACTGGGTGAGTTTTAGCATGTTTGTGTGAGCCATGTAGAGAGGGCTCACACAAACATGCTAAAACTGAGCCCTCTCTACATGGCTCACACAAACATGCTAAAACTCACCCAGCACCCAGTTCAGAGTTATGAGTGTAGCAATGATTTAGCAGATCTAAGGACTGGTGCAGCATAGAAACGCTGACTGTAGCAGCCACACAGATAAAATTCCAGCTTTTTAAAAAGAAAATTCATGCTATAGCATTTTGTGTACTATGTTGCAGGTGCAGATACAAAACACAAGTATGTAAGGTGCACCAAAAAGTCACAATCACACAGGACACACAGGACAAGCTCAATGCCACATTCACCCACTCACCAGCTCTGAGACTCTGGGGTAAGCTGTTGGTGAAGTGCTAGAGAGAAACCAAAAAAGGTGCCACGGTCTCCAAACTTATGTAGAGTGTGGGTAGTATCCAGGTTGAAGCCCCAGACTTGACTTGAAAGGGTCAACAGTACCCAGAGGAGGGTAGTCCAGCGATGAGAGGAGCAAGATGAGGGGGAAACAATGTTCCCATGTCCCACCGGGGCTGCCATAGCAGGGTGCAGGTCCTTTAGCAGAGCAAGTTGAGATCAAGAAGAGAACAGGGCAGATTCCCTTTCTAGCTCCCAGAGAGCTAAAGGAGAGAAAAAAAAAGAGGCAAATCCTGTGTAAGTCTCCTCTTCCTCCCTCTCCTCTGTGGATGCCTCCCTTGTTTCCAGTCCTCTATTCTCCTTCCCTTGCTCTGTGTCGTGCTGGCTCTCAACTCCGTTTGCTGCTGTCAGTCTGGAGAGCAGGCTGTGAAAATGTGGCCGCTACTAGTATGTGTGTGTGAGTGTGTTTCTCTCAATGCATGTGCGCCTCCCCCTCTTCTATGCTCAGAGGGAGACAGAGGACAAGTGCCTTGAATAGCCCGCTCACTCCTCCTCCCCCTCCCCTCTCTCTTTCAGCCCGCCCTCCCCTCCTCACCCCCAAAGCCACCCCATCCTCCCTCCCTCCCTCCCTCCCCTCTCTCAGCTGACATCAACACTCAAGGGACTGCTGCCAAAATACCAGGCAAGGTTGTCAAGATACTTGGAGGCTATTGAATAGAGAGGGAGAGGGTGAAAAGACAGACAGACTGTTTTATCAGTAGAGTTCACACGGTCCAAACTGCCTCCTTCTGGGGCCACTCGTTGCTGCAGGTGCTTGTAGATCTGAGGAGCATAAAGGGAAAAGACTGAGGTACAAACTTGGAAGTTAAAAAGCTACTGAATAGAAAAAAAAAAAATCTTTTACTCAAGGACTGACAGGCCTGACATTTGACTTCTGGTGGCTGCGATCTGGAATAAATCTGGGAGACAAAAGGGGCTGAAATGTGCACAGTGACCCAGGAAAGTTTATTACAGACCTTTAGCTCTTCTGAAAAGGCGGAGTGGGAGAAATGTATGAGCTGTGAAAGAGGGACATAAACAGGAAAACCATATCAAATATAATTCTGTATTCTATAAGCAGATATCTCGAACAACAGTATGCCAGTCTATCTCAGTTATGCCCTCTCTGCATTGTGTCCGTGAGGGGCGACTACATCCACAGCTGCTCTGTTTTAACCAGCTGATTTCTGTTTCTCTTGAGTCAATCTGTGTGCAGCTGTCAGTGAGTCACCTCAACTGTTCCGCACAATAAACCCCACACACAACAGTTGCAACGACACAAACAGGTGAAATATTCAGTGTACAGGTTTTTCAGGAGGGTCTGATTCTTGTAGTTTTTGTAGCTCTCTAATTTGGATAAGTTAGTTTCATCTTTGGTTGTCAAGAGGGATGCAACTTGGGGATTTCAATAAGCCAGTGAGGTATTGTAGGTTCAGATCTGTGGTGCGACATGTGCCTGACAAAAAAAAAGCCCAATCAGATTCTTAGGTTACAGCTTCTCCAGTGTGAGGAGTTTTATATCATTGTAAACTGAACATCTCTGGGTTTTTATTGTTGGTTGGACAAAACAACACACATAGAGGCGTCACCTGGACCAGATGTTGTGATGGGCCTATTTTTCAAAATATTTTTTGGCATTTCATTGATCAAAAGTTTGATTAATTAATTGATTAAATGAGAAAATAATCAGAGGACGAATCAATAATGAAAATAATAAATAACCTCAGCCCCAGAACCTGCCCAGTCATCATAGAAGTAGCCAAATTCATTTAGGAGAGTTCTTTTATGTATACAGTATTTTAATATTTTTTCTCTACAGTCTTGGATAATGTCACATTAAACTTTAAAAGTTTTCACTTATAGGAACAGATGTCATTTTTATCACAGCGCTATAACCGAATAATAATTTGAGTAGAAGAAAATAAGTTTCAGCCTCGTTGTAATTTACTGAAATGATATTTGGTTTTGTTCGTCATCAATTATCTTACTTTGTATGTTAAGCAAAGCCTACTGTCCCCCTTTCAGTCTCAATCAAACTAATTAGAAGAGAGGAGGAACCAATTTATTGGAATATAGCCTAACGTAACATTGGTGGAAACTGCCCAAATGATACAAAAAGTAGCCAAAATATCACAACCCGCCCAAAACTATTTTTACCTGCAGAAGTAAATACAAAGCAGCCCAATCTTGCAACACCGATTTGGATTCTCAATCAAGTGTTATACATTTTCTTGTGGCTAAAAGTGCTACATCAATATATTTATTTTTTGACTTACCCAAAGGGTCTGACTTGCTTGGGCCAAGAATACACAGGTGAGGTGGAATTGGAAAATCAAAATGAGGACACAAATTCTGTATATATCAATAACTGTGTCTCTGTGAACTATCATCAATGTCTACACACACCAGGTTTCTGGAAGGATGAGGTTGAATCCATCTCATGTGATCTGACTGGCATCATGGACCCGCTTCTGGTGTCAAACAGTCTGTCACCTATGTGATATTTAAAAGAAAGGAAAAAAAAAAAAAGATTTTTCAGTTTCTGACTCATGTTGAACCAGTTATTCTGTCATGAATGAAGTCAGGTTGCAGCTTCATGAATAAACTTGAAAATAACTTCAAAAGACAAAAATCTAATTCAAAAATTCTGTCTGATATTTTTGGTTTTGATTGTCCTCTTGTTGTGTGGTGCTGAGGATGACATCTTTTTTCAGTGAGCTGTGCGTTCCTCTGATTAAACAACATATTTTGATAACAGGCTACAGCCATGCCAGGGGTTTTATGAGTGGTGCTTTGAGCGGAATGCTAACACCAACATGCTAACATGCTATCAATGACAATGCGTGCTGATGTTTAGCGTGTTATCATGCTAACATTTGCTTATTAGCACTAAACACAAAGTACAGCAGAGGCTGATGGGAATGCTGTCGGTTTATGTATATTGGTGAATATACCAAAGCACTGGAGAAAATAAAACTTTCATGATGGCTCTACATGAAACGTGAAATGATTACCAAAGTGATTACAATTTATCCTGAGTGGGACATGAATTTCTGTATCAAATTTCAGTTCTCGGAACAGTTAGGGTTAGACATTTTACTAGAAACTACAGATATGAACCTCACAGTGACAGTAAAAGAAACGTCAGGAACTCGACAAAGTCATTAGGATTCATCCTCTGGGGGCCATGAATGTCTGTACAAACTTATATGGATATGGACTATTAGATAGATGGATGAGATATTCCACACTGCTATACATAAAGCTAAGCAGTTATCATAGCTAATAAAAACAAAACTTAGTTCAATCTTTTGCAAGCTCAATATTTTGTACCTTTAACGGAGCCTTGTTATCTCATATCTTTAGTAATGGAAAAAAAAATGTTGGAAATTTCTTATCACTCATCCTTACAAATGGAGCAGATTTAGAAATATCCAAATATAAATAATGTCATGTCTGTTTGTGTTTCCATGTATGCAGTTCAGCATGTCTGTATCTCTTTGGCTCATCTTGGCCAGAGCAAAGGCACACTTTGGGGAGTTTGTGCTTTTGTCAGCAGTGGCTCCCACGCACAACTCACTGACTCATAGCAGCAAAACTTGAGCAAACTGATATTCAATAACACAGTGAGTTCATTATCTATGCACTGGGCAGCTCCGATGTGAGATATAAATACCACAGAGGATTCCACAGAGCACAAGAAAGGGAAAAGGAAGAGAGGAATGGTGTGGGATGTCGAGAAAAATGCTGAAAGCATCTTAATGGCAGCTCAGGCAGGAGGCCAGACAAGAAAGCCTTCAGACAGTGGAGAGCACAATCAGAGGGAGAGACAGAGGAGAGGAGAGAAGAAAGGGATGTAGAGAATGAAGGCGAAGATGGCTGGCTGTAAAGATTATCTGCCACATTGTCCGTGACTCTGGCATCCCTACACAAGTGCTCATTAGCAGTTTGAGCCACACTTCAAGGAGAGAGCTTATTTTAGACGGCATGCAGCATACGGGCAGGTTCATTTTTCCCGTTTTAGTCCCCCGTCACTTCGATGACTGAGATAGCCGCAGTCAGCACTATTACTGTATTGATTAATGGATAGTGCGGGTTTCCATAAGAGGGAGTGGTGATGGTTATTACTGGATTAAATGCAAGCACGCCCACTCTGGCCTTTTATTGCACATGATCCCAAAGGAAGAGGCTAAACTGAGTGCAGTGGTTTTATCACACTGTCTGTAGGTTTTGATATTTAGCTACAACATTATGGATTTTATAAGAAACACTGATTTCATTGTGATGATTCATGAAGCAATCTTATAAATGACAGTGTTTCTCCATTTATTTGATGCATTAGTAGAAACAAAACCATTTGTTTTTAGAAAGGAATCTGTACAGCAAGTCATCGGATTTCACCACATGTGAAATGGACTAATTGCTCATGTTGCGAAACATATTGCACACAGTTTCAAAATTAAAAAACAAGTTTCAGGGTCATGGTATTGTTCATGCTGGTTCACTGATAGAACAGAGTCATCTAATGCTATTACTAACACCTGTGCTATACTGCTACAACAAGCCAAAATGTCTACTGTGAGAAGGCCTATTTCTTCATCATTTTCTTCTTCATCTGCAGTTTTATTATGAAATAGATAAGAACTTTTAGAAAGGTTTTTCATGTCGCAGTTATTTAAAATCATAAAAAGTGTATGTATTATACAATACTCCATACAAGCGATAATCACCATAGGTATTATCAACCTTGTATTATTATAGCTATTACAATTCCTTAAAGTACAATCACAAAACCAAAATGGGCTCAGGATGACAGGATTAAAAAAGTAAGTTTTAATAATCCAAGTATCCCTAAAAGAGAATAAATGTACTTCACTTGAGCTGAAAAAGCAAAGAGTTGTACTTAACTGTCTCTGGAGATGCTGTAGGTTACACAACCCAAAAAATGTTGTTGGTTTTATAAGACCTATGTGACTCACTTAAGTCACACTGTTGATTCACTCAGTGCAAGTACTGTGTAATTTTTGAAAAATTATATCTTATTACAGTAATTAAAGACATTAGAGGATTACCAACCATGTATCCTGTACATCAGGTGGTTAAAATACAGTCACCTGGACTTTTAATCCTGGACCTCTGCAAGAAATAGAAGTGCACTTAATTGTAATGAGGCTGCCTTTTTGTCAGAATCATAGGTTTGTTGTTTTGCATTTAAGACAATCTGATTGATAACAGTACTGTGTAGCACCGGCTTGCAGCATAGTGTGTTCCTCTGGTTCCTTTTTATATACAGAAGTGGAGCAGAGGCGACCTCTAGTGGCAGTTTAAGTTTATTACAAAATAAATTGGACTTCAAGGTAAAATAAAGACATGAATCACCAGCTCACAGGGACAGTCAAACACATAACCCATCAACATCATCATCATCATCTGCAAGAACAACACTCCATGACAAACAACACTTAATTGACTTTTAGTTGTATTTTCTTACATAGTGCCGTTTTAAATAGTGCATCAATAGTATTTCCTCATAATTTCAACAGTTACAACACAACAGTTTAAAATGCCTCTTATACGGAGGAAATTCCAAAACTCCTCAGTTGTTCAAGAATAAACCAAAACTCAGTGTAATGATATTTCTTCAGAGAAATAATTCTCTGAATAAACATTGCCTTAATTTTCGTGTTCATGTTTAAGGCGTTTGCAGTTTTTTATCCAATAATTGTTTTTATGTTTTTTGTCTCTCCTGACTTGAAATGTGTGTTTGGTACTTGTATTTCTCTCCTGAAATTTAGAATTTTTCAACATTCAACACTTCAATTTAAAATTTATCATCATTTAAAATTGGATACTAAATAACTAGTAATTCCTGAAGTTCTTCATATAGGTCTACACATAAAAAGCAGCAGCTGCAAGATACAGCAAAGATTTTTAGTAGTTTGGTTTAAATCATGGATACATTACTATAAAATTTCACCAGTTGTAATTAATTTGACATCTCACAAAGCTGTATAAACACAATCCAATACACACAATCATCCACACATTGCCATGGGAATAGTGGTACAACCACCATACAGTGATCAGGTTATCTATCTAGTTCAGGGGTTTGGCCTATAAGAAGGGTTGTAGGGCATCTGTACGAGTTCGTCTAAATGCGATGGCGGGGGATAATTCTGGCCAGGAGGGGGGAGGGGATACATCGGCTGCCCCTGAGGGTATGGAACTGGAGAGTGAGCTGGATAAGCTGAAAAGACAAAAACAAATATTTGGTTTGTTGTTACTGAATAAGTTTGTTGCTTTCCCAGTTTTCTAATAAAGGTGTTATTCTTTATTTTGGTTATTGTCAACATATTCAATGACAATACTTCTCTATCCCATCTGCTGCTCTCAGCCCAAAGCCTATTCCACTGAAGACATAAATCTTTTAAGACATGTCAGAAATATATATATATTTGCTTTAAAATACCTGGGCACTCAATTTTATATAATACTTGTTAGCTGGACCAATTCATTTCTGGTTTTGGTATTTTCACAGGTTTGACAGAAAAAGAATTTCACCAGACCTGTCCTTTTAAAACTGAGTATTGCTGTCAGTGTGTGGTAAGAAACACCAACACTGATCCCTTAATGGGAATCAGAAGTTTACAGAACTCACTAGCTTCCAGGTATGAAGGTGGTGGTGCTGTGGGCATGGGTGGGCCTCCATATCCATGCAGGACAGGTACAGGCTGGTAGCCTGGGTGGGATGGCTCATATCCAAAGGGTGTGAGTGGCGGCTGGGGTGGGTTCACTACAGTGGTGGTTATCACAGCTGTAGGTAAAGTCATAGATTTAGTTTAGTTAGATACACATTAGTTCAGTTTTGGGAAATACAGTACAATATTTGCTTTCTTGCCAAGAGTTGAGAGGCTCAGTCCAATAGAAATTCACCTACCAGCACCTCTAAAAGCTCACTAAGTAACACTTCATATATCATGTGTTTTTTCTGTTTTACAGGTGGTTATGTGCTGGACAATGTCTTGGTCAGGACTTCCTGGAGTCTACACTGGTTGACTAGCAAGTGATACAGGTAAAGAGATAAGCCTACACATAACTGCTTAAAAAATAGCAATTTGTCATTGTACGCATTAAACATAGTGGGGCTGTACAGGTGCAGCTTGGTTGGATTTTGTTACCGTTGGTCGGAGCCAAACTAGCTGTTTCCCCTTGCATCAGGTCTTATTGCTAACGCTGTGTTCACACAGGGTCTGCAGAATGGAAAAAACACCCTTTATTTCCGACTTGAGTGTTGACACATTTTTCTGAGATGGTTAGCCCTAGTGCTAACCTTTAGGTCACACCATATAAGTAGCCTAAATTAGCTGCATTGTTGTTGTGTATTGCAGCTCATTACCAAGTGATAGAGACACAAATAGTGTGAAGGCCCTATGAAATTAGCTAAATGGATTGTATTAGTGTTAGAGCTGGATTTTACATTAATGTAGCTGCCATCGTTGGTGTATTTGCAACCACTCTGCCGACAGATTGTTTGCATGTTTTTTCACCAAGTGGGAGATATCATCGCTGTTAGATATTCCTGATGTCTCTGCCTTGGAGTTACATGTAGGCGGCTGACGTGAACTGTTTTTTTCCACTTGACTGCGCTGTAATTACAGTTTAAAACAACACACGACATGAATGAAGTACAAATATAAAAGTTAGCACGGCTGCTGGCTTAACTTCGTATTTAGCCTAGTGTATATAAATGGGAGTGGTATCATCTAACTCATGGCAAGAAAACAAATAAGTGTATTGTATTCCCCAAAATGCAGAACTTTTCCTAAATGTAATTGTTATCAGCTGCATAGTGAGTGCATTATCGAGTTTTACAGTATAGCAGCCTGCACAAACTAAACTGTAACCAATAATTTGTCCTACTTTGCTGCATTCCGTTGCGTCTTTCTCGACACTTCTTGTATAACAAGCAGCAGGGACACACACAGCAAATGATGAGAATCACACAGATGAAAATGGGTATAATAATAGTTGCAATGCTCCCTATAATTGCAGCAATATCGGGACGTCTGCTAAGCCTGGGGAAAAAGCACAGAAAAGTATAAAGATTTAAGTAATCATATTTTTAAAAACAGAATATTCAGAGGTAATTAGCCAGTGAACTGATGCCACTACTTTAGAAAACCATGTTTTTTAAGTGACATTGATTTTTTTTTAAAATTTTTTTATCTCTAAATCATGGAGAGAGAAACACGGGTTCAAAACAGGAGCACACCTTTCAAAATGTCCTTCTTTATTTTCTTGAAATAAACGGTTTTCCTGTTCACTGCAGCAGTATATTTTGTTCAGGTCTCCACAGCAATACTGTGAGCCACATTGGAGAGGATCATGGTAGAGACCATCCGTGCCCCTATAGCTGCTACAGTAATCAGCTGTAAGATATGAAACACAGGGTCATGTTGAAGAGTGGGTGGAGGGTGAGAGATTAAGGAGTTAGCATATGTAATATGAACTGATGAATTAAACTCGACAACAAGTGTCACTGCCAGTGATCCTCCCGAGAAGTAAAGTCAAAGTTGCAGTTACTAAACTGTGACATGTGATTATTATCTAGTGTAACTCGAGTGGATCATTTTGGCTTCGCTCGGTGACTGTCGACATATGACTGAGGAAGTCCTAAACATCCTAAACCTGCTGAATAAGTACCAAAATAAAACTCACCCCAAACAGCCGGGAGCAGGATCACACACAAAACACACACAAGACTGGATAAGACACTTGAAACCATAACTGATATATGTAGTGTGGTAAGGAACTCTGGACTCCGACTACTCTGAGACAACCGTTTCAACCTGTATGCCTGTACCACCCTTTTGCAAGTAACCCAGCAACATTCCTTTCATGTGAAACACTTGTGGACGTTTGTTGCAGCAGTTGTTGCTGTATTCAAATTAAATCTAACTACTGCTGACCCCCAGAAATTCTTTTTTTTCCGTTCTTTTATTTCAAAGCCTAATTAAGATTAAAACCATTATTCTTAAGTGAGCTGGCTAAGACGACAGGTTTAAAAAAAAGGTGTTGCAATAATAAATTCAAACAGACAAACAGGCTGAGAAAGTGGTAACTTGTTACCATCAACCACAAACCACAGAAATCTCACAGTCTCCCGGTGGAGAGGATAGAGGAGGTCCGAAGGTTACAGACATGGCTGTGTATTTGATTTAGTTGCATTTGGAGTTGATTTACTCAGTGAAGTTGTCTTAAAGTTTATACTACGCATCCACGGTTTGGGTGTGCCTCAATAGTGCACAGGATGTAGGGAAATGCCAAAAGAGACGCTGAAAACAAATGTTGAGGCATGACGGAAGCCACGTGCATGAGCAAGTTACCCCACGTGTCCTTGTACATTTTGGATGAGCATGTACTTCAGATGAGCAGGAATACCTGTAATTTACCATCTCAGAAACACTGACCGGAGCCACACCATCAGTTACTACCTTCAGATCTGTTTGCAGAAAATGTATATACAATGTACACTTAATTTTAGCTGTTTATAACCAAGGCCTCTAATGACGTCGGACTAAACAATGGAGTCAGTCGGTGGAGGTGGGATATTTGGAAAGACACCAAGAGTCCTGGGATCATCGGGCCTTAGGATCCTCCCCCCATATCTGATTTTAGTCTCTTCTGCCAAATGGCTTCCTGCAGACTGGGGATGTAAATGAAGTTAATTGCGTAACGCATACGGTGCACATTTGTCTGCCTTGTCTGAATACCTTTATACTTTACGTGCATTTTGAATATACAATACAACACAAACCTTTTGCTTGAAACGGTGTTTTTTTACTTAAAAGGATTTGAAAACTTCCTACACCACTGGTAATAAAGGATGAAACTGAAAACAACTCATATAGAAACTTAGACCACAGGCAGGTCTGGCATTGTTAAATGTTCTTCCTGTTCAGTTGAGCAATACAGCATGTGGATGCAATACATTCATGTGACTCCACCCAAATTGACTTTGAATTAGTATTTTTATCTGCTTCCACCCACTGTCCTGTGATCTGTCCTTTGTGCATGTTAGCACTTGTAATATAGTTCCATTTATCAGCTTTATTCTTCACATATGTTCTGCTCTTACAAAAAGCCTCTCTTAGTTACACTTGCAATTATTTGGAAGAATTAAATCTAAACGTACCAACTGGACACTGTCTCTATTTTCTCCAGAATTAAAACCAAATTATATAGTACCTTACTTTTTTTTCTAGAAAACATTTGGGAAATTATTTGTTGATTAGACCTGTAATTCATGGAATTACTCTGAATAATTATATTCACTCCTTCAACTAACTTGTATATCTTCGGTTCTTTGTTACTGTATTCACTAATTTACCATTTTGCTGCAAATTCAATAACCAGTTGGGGAAAGCAAAAATATATAGTTTATTGAACTCTAAAGGATAACTGGAGGGTTTTTAACAAAATAAAAGTCATGTACATATATTGTCATACAAGCATCAATGACAACTATTCTTGGCCGAGAAACAGATGGAACATGAATGGCTATAATCCACACACACAAATAAAAACACTCCAACTTAAGTCACCTTGAAGAATCAACACTGGCCAGAAGACTAAAATCAGAGGCAGAACACATTTATAAAGACAGATCTGAGTCATAAGGCATGCCTACCATGAAATACAGATAAACTGATTGGTATGTAATGTATCCATGATTGATGTAGGAAACCCATGCACAAAACCCCTCCTCACAGATAAACTATTTTGCAAACTGCAAGTGATGTGTGCCGTCATTAGCCCCCTTTCATTAGCTGGCGTGTGGTCTCTCATATGTCAAGAGGGTAAAATAAGCCACCGCATAGATGTGGCTGGAAGCCGTTCTTAAATCAGCACCCGGGATACTTGCACATAATGCAATATGTTAGGTACTATTTTCTTTGACCACAACCAAAATTGCAAAGGAAGTTGAGAAATCAGGCAACAGGGTGACTCAAAAGATCAGTCTATCACATGAGCTGTGACTACCTACAAGGAAAAGGTCACTTTAGTAAAACTATTTTCAAGTAATTTCAGTTAGCAGAAAGAGGAAGTGATGGCTTTGCTGCAAAATCGCTAACCAAAGAAAACAAACATGACAAGGCTTATTACTTTAGCTTTTAGATACAAAAAAAACCTAAAGATTATTTTTCCAAAATCCTTACTGGTACATTGGTGCTATCTAATAAAGGCAATGGTGATGGCAATGACAAGGGAAAATATCACAGCAAAATAACACAGTACTGTATAAGAAATAGAGAAGTGATAAGGCTACACAGTTTGATGGCAGTAATGTTGAAACGGCACACTGAAAAATATTGTGGAAGGTTTGGCTAAATCTAAGCCTTTATGAGAACAGTTAAGTGTAACTAGCACAACAATATCAGAAACAAAGACTCAAGAATAAATACAAAATAAGGTTTTAAAGTGCTCTAAATGACATGCACACTGTTGTTTAATAAAAGTCATATGACTAAGAAGGCACAATTGTTTCTTGCATTTAAGTATAACATTTGTGTTAATTGCAGAATATGTGAATGTTTGGTTGCAATAAAAGTAATGAATCTCCTTTGGTTATTGATTCAAAGCTGCCGATGCATTTTAGCTCAGTAACACGTGCACAGCTGTAAGATGGCCAAATGAAAACAATGAATAAAAAAAAGAAAAGAAAAGAAAAAACATAAAACAACAAACACAAGTGAACTTTCCCTGTGTGCCACCAGGCTTACTTTGTTGAATTGAAATGATGAATGTTCCCTTTTGCCGGGTGGTTAAACGAAGACCCTAATACCCTCTGAATATCGGTAGTCAACTGACAATCATAAAGCCTCCAGTGAGAAGTAATACATATTTTGGACTTGATTTTACCCCAATTAAGATGTATAACACATGAAGCATTACACGCTTTCCTGGGAAAGTACATGAAAAACATAGTTCGAAGCACTTTATTGGTCTGAAGTAAACTGGAAAGTGAGCAATTAAATTATGGCCACGGACACTGACAACTCCTCCAAAATTTGACCACTGAGTGTGACGACAATCACTGCAGATGGTGAATTAAAGAGGTCAAGCAGGTTCAGCCAGTGCACTGTATAGACAAGGACTAGGAGGGAGATGTTGAGGCATGTTCAGTAGCCTGATGACAATCACTACATCTACTCTTTAAAATCAGACTCAGAGGTTTTATGGTTAATTCACCAAGATGACTATGATGGAGCCATTAAGAAATATAAAAACAAAAAGTAATCTCACCTCTTGTATAAGTCCATGCAATACGAGTCAAGAGGTATCAACATTTTTCACATGGTAACTCTTCAACAGCACTTCAACAACTACATATGTGTAGTTAAATTTCCATATTTAACCACTGAAACACATGAATCAAGACGCACAGGAAGAACTCTCATATTGATTCAGATCACACATTTCCAGTTCTGCAGCATGTTTAAAGTGGCTGAGAGTGTGGCACTGTGGTTCATTATATAGTCTATGGTGCAACAAAATCTGGGTTGAATGCAGGCTGGTTATGGTAGTCTGTGTGTGCGGGCGGAGCGTTGGGCTGTGGCTGGACGGGAGGCTGTATAGGGTACGCTGGCTGGCCGGGGCTGAACGCAGCCTGGCTGTAAGGCATCAGTTTGGGAGGGTAGGCGGGACCGGCTGGACACAGAAAGAAAACATGGTAAGAGGATGAAAGGGTTGAAAATGCTTAGACAGTAACCACAACTTCAGTTTTGTCAAGCAGAGTAACCATAAATGGATTTCCTATTTCACAAAATCCAGACATGACACAAGTGTATACCGGAAGCAGTTATTCCACCTCCGCTTCCGATTGCAGCCATTTTGAAGCTCCCAAATTGCATTTTCACTGTAATGTGTCATTACCTTATGTTAAAGGGTGCTTTTCTATGGCATGCTGTGTGTTTCTAAAAACAAACACTATGCAATCATCAACTTTGTGTAATGATAATGTTACTCCTAAAAGACTTTCATCCCTGTCAGTTCCCCACAGCTCTGTGTGAGAAACACAGCCCTCTTAAAGTTGTGTATGAAGTACACAGACAGCTCTTATATATATAAAAAAAAAGGTGAGTTTTAACTGAGTTTTAATCTGTTACTTTTTTCCTTCCAAGAAATAGATAATTATAATAGATAATATTATAGACGGAGACATTGTGTTCCAGAATGTAAGATTCTGCCCGTTAGCCTAGCAGCTAAATCACCCTCTGAAAAAGAGTTTTCTTGGGTGGAGGACAACACATTTTACCAATCAAGAGTTTCAATGTGTAATTCCACAGATGCATTCAGGTTGAAGAAGACTTTGCATTAAAACAGATATTAATTCACTTGTCCATTTGCTCATCTGTGACGTTATTGTTTGGTTTTTATTCATTGATGAAAAATGTTCACCTTCATTCTCATTTTCAAAGGCTACTTTTTATTTTTGTGTTTTTAACCATGTTTTTGCTCTCGATATTAATACTGGTGGTCAAGTTGTCCTTGATTGGACAACAAGCTTTTATCCCAGTGACACCTGTAATATTTTCACCCTTTGTAACACTCACTGGCTTCCTGATATGTTGGAGGTGGTCCTGGTGTGAACATTTTGCCCGAGTAAGGCATCGTGGGCATGGGCTGAGCTCCGTAGCCCTGAGGCATGGGCTGGGTTCCATATCCTGGCTGCACTGGTACGGGCTGGTAGGACGAATACTGGGCCCCCTGGTAGCAATGAGGCTGACTGGGCATTGTAGTCGACTGCTGGGGGTACGGCTGAGGAGAAGTGGTGACCACTGTTGTGTGGGTGGTTGTCGCTACCACAGCTGAAGCCAAAAACACAACACAGAAAGAGATGAGAAATACATTTAATATGGACTAGGTAGGGGGTTCAGTCGCAATTTCCGATGAAGTGGGAGGAGTACGGTTATGGGAGGCGTTGTTCAGCAATAATTTAAAAGCTAAGATCACTGAGACTGACAGAAAATTGCCCCCGAATATATGCTAAACTTGTCACTACGTTAACCAGCATGACCAACACTTTCAAGTATTACAACATTAAAACAAAAGAGAAGTTCAGATTTCACACAGAGAGGCAATTTTTCTGTTTGTTAAATATGCAGTAAGACTTATCTCAGACTACCACTCCCGCATTTATCCAACTGCACAAATCTCACAGTGAAACTAGAGAGAGAGAGCTAAAAAAAATGCTATCGAGTCAACAAGCTTCTAAAATTGTCCCGTCCACTGGCTGTTACTTAAGATGGTGTCTACTAAAATTATTGCATGGTCTTCAGATTATTTTCACTGGAGGAGGGTACAGGTACTCATGAGTGTTATGTCCACAGAGGAAATGCTTCAAAATCCCTCTAAACAATGTCCTCTGACTGTCCAGCTGCCAAAATCCAGACAAGAGAAGAGGTTATAAAAATTTTTGTTCATTCATCTGAGCTTTACCTGCAACAGTGTGTCCTTTATGGACGTTGTTTTGGAAATTCTGTTGAAAAGTGAAAATTTATAAAAAAATTTATGATTCTCAGGCAAGTGCTAGAGTTCTAAGGATTTTGTTTTTTGTATGGCTTCAAAGCAGATTTAATGTTGTTTATTTGCAACTGACATTGGAGACCAGATGTTCAGAAAATCTTAGTGACACTAAATCTAAAAATAACACATCTGTTTGTTCAGACATTTGACTCTGATTTATGACAGACACAGACTACTCACACAGTATCTTTCCCTCCTCTGTGCTAAGTTTTTCAGTTTGGAAACCTCTGCTTTAGTGCATTAGCAATACAAAGATTCACACTGCTTTGCGTTTATTTATTTTTTTACCACCACTGTTAGGGAGAGCATGTTACTTATTAATTGACACAAATGTAGATAAATACAGAACCAAGCCCTCACCCTTATGGGGAAACTGAAATTGAAAGACAGCAAAAAAAACCTGAGGGAAGACAGATGTGTGCGTGTGCATGTGTGTGCGTGTGTGCGCGTGTATGCGCGTGTCACTCCACCACTATTGTGGGAGTGGGGGAGGCATCATGACCACTTCCTGTAAATGACGTGGGAAGATCTTAAGTTTTCCCTACTGCGGTTGTCATGGAAACAATGAGTCACATGAGGTGGAGCTTTTGCATTCCTGGATGTGATCCCAACATGCATCAGCCCGAGTCAGGGAATCCAAATTCTTGCTTGTGATTTTGCCTACTGCTGCTCTCTGCCAGAGCCTGGTCTACGCATTGGCACAACCTGCGCAAGTGGGCTGAAAGAACCAAACTGACAGGAAGTGCAAGAGTGGGTATTATTACCAACAATGTACGTGCTTGAGTGCCAACACAAACACTCACACACTCACACAACTCAAGTGCTTTTTTCCACTGTGGGGAATTTTTAAGAGAATCATTTAAAGAAGTGAATCAAAGGGTGAACATAAGTGCTATCTAGTTTAATAACTGTGAAGAGAAATCTGGCAGCAGGAATAATGGGTTAAGGGCAAGAAGGACTAAAGAGACATAAACTGCAACGAAATCTACCCTGTTGTAACGGAGAGCGCAGTGGACAGAGGCTGTCTGTCACTGATTACAAAGAGCTCAGAAAAAGGCATGGAAATATCACATTCCATGGTATACTTACTGTGAGTGGTCAAAGAGTCACCAACTAGACTGACAATATCAAACACTCAGCCCAATACATATTTGCATCTGTCTGTGTTTTTCCTTCCAACATGCTGGTCTCAACCAAGCACAAGGGATCCCATTCAAGACCCGCCACAGATTCAATCTAAAGTGGCTTGTACGAGCGATCTAAGAGAATCTGTAATTTTTAGATACAAGCGAAATTCACAAGTAGTCCTGACCTGTCGTACTAATCCTGTACGGACAGTCTGCCTTTCTTCAAAGGAGGAAAACACGCTCATTTGACCTGAAATCATAACGCCTTAATCTGACTGAATTTGGACTTTAAATATGATTCCAATATTAACTAAAATAAAACATAACTTAGACAGACTTGATGCAAAATTTATATTCTGTTCATCAAATTAACATGTTGTGCAATGTTATCCTCTGTTGCACCTGGCTATAATATTTGTTATTTGTTCTTCATATGTATTGAGATCTCAGTATGCCACTGATCTGATGACATGTCGTGGATAAGAGTACTAATAGTTTCTTACTGTTTTGGGTCATCTAACACCACCAAGGAAATTGCTAAACTTGTCATGTTTTTGTCTGCTGATTTCTGAAAGCAGGACTTGAAGCTCCGCAGTGTGAAGTACTTCTTTTTACTCTTTGGTAATATTTTTGTGACAGAAACACAGGGGATGGAACGGGTCGACTCCTATGGGAATTTAAAGGACACTGGTTATGTAAATGATGACGACCCCTCATGAGCAGGTGACATTCATCAGGTTGAAACACACGATTTACAAAAACTTAATCCAGTTAAGGGGGTTTGGTGAATCTGACTTGGACTCATACTCAGACACCTCACAGAAAGTAGTGAGGTTTAGGATACCAAAAATGTTCACACATGAGGGTCATTGTCTTAGTTCATTACTCAACCTTTAAGTAGTGAAAGAAATCTGGTAGACCGAGACAAAATCAAGACTTCATTACATTTAGATCAGCATGTGATGTAGATGAAACTGTGAAAGGCAGAGGCCTGGTTGCAAACCATGTGAGTGTTTTTAACGTCATAAAACTAAGCCCACTTCCTGGAGATGTTCAACTAACCTGTCTGATTCTGACGTCTTGTCTCAAAAACGAAAGAGTCTTGTGGGAACGCGATAGCTGTTCTAAAGCAGGAGTGGTCACAGCCAAGCAGCAGTTAAAGCTTAATGTCAGCTTCTCAGACGCCGACTTCCACATAGGACAACAAGGAAACTAACCACAATTCTGTGGCAGGAAAATTAAAATAGAGAGTGTTTGAAGTATCTATGTCAGAGACAGCTAACAGGCACACCACAGCTCATGTTTACACCTGATATAAAGATGGGTGTTACTGTAATTTAAGTGATGTAAATATAGCTGTATATAGTACTTACAGATTAATATAAGTTGTCTTATCATTTAAAGGATAGGGATAGTGACAACAAATTCCATGAAAAGACTAAAGCCAACAATGTGTTAGTTCTCTTCTCAAAACTTTCCAACTTCCCCACCCTGTCTGTGGCATTCAGCCACATACCCACTGGCCTTTACTGTAGATATAATCCTTTCAAAAAACAAACAAACTGGTAAGACATGTATATTTCTATTTTTAAAAAAGGCAAATAATTTCTTCAAATAGCTGGGCACTGTAGTTTTAAGGAAATAGTTTTTAAACAGGAGTAAATAGTAAATTTTTGGGGGACTATTTTCAGACGTGGTTTGGTGCACTAGTGAGTATTTATGACAGAAGGACAGTGTATGTGGGATCATTTCAAAATAAACTACAGAACCCATGTTCATTGTAACAAAAGAAAATGTCACTCCGTTAATGTTGTTGTTTATTAATGCGTTATGTGTCTGGCAACACAATTTTTAGTAGGATCAATTCATTGCTGGTTTTGGTCTTTTCATGGGATTTGTTGACAAAATACAGACTATCACCAGATTATCCTTTAATAAAGACAATCTGACCAGAACTATAAAGACCCATAAACCCTGCTTTTTAAGCATCTTAAAGCTGGCGTTTACATTTACAGAACATTTATTCAATCATATCTATGCTCTTACTCATAGCATTGCAAATATACAGGCCCTGACTCGTAACACAGCAGCAAAAAGCATTCAAGTTTGGTCTGAATTCAAACAACAACCCTCTCTGACGACTACACTGCAACATTAACCTGTGGGATACACTGCTCACCACAAAAGCCAAGTGAAACTTTGCATAGCATATCAAATGATGACAAACACAAATATCAAATGAAGAATTTCACAGCGCTGAACTTAAATGAATGAAGTACTTCTTTGTAATTGATATCAGTGCCACGTATCCTTTGCATATCATTGTGATTTTGGAAGCATTAGATCATTTGTACTCCATTTCCTGTTGTCTGCGTTATTATTAAGACCAAGCAACTGCAGTAATGAAAGTCATGCAGTGGGTGGGCCAACAGTCCTGAAATGAGTCCCCTCATGTTCTGCTTTGCAAACTAGACAGACAAACACTCCAACACACTGGAAACCAAGAGTTTGACTTCTTTTAAACAGAGGAAAACAATCAGACACTACATGCATATGTAGGTAGAGAAGGTCTTAACAGCCAGACAGCAGCTCAAAAATATGTTGCTTGTGTGCAGGAAACCTGCACATGAGCAGCGACATGTTGCAGAAGCAGCAGCACATGGCTACAAGCTGTCAATATATGACTCACTGCTTTAGCTATTAATTATCTGTTTACATAATTATGTTTTGGCACCCGGGTCATTTGTCACTCTTGTCACTTTTTGTCTGACAAAGCGCCAGCTAATGAGGATATCTCCATCCAAATGACTGAACGTGTGTCTGTGGATCATATCTCTATGAGTCAGGAGGTGACAAGAGTGATAAAATCTTCTAGCATCTGTAATTTTATATTGTGATATCAAGGTATATCTTGTAATAGTGACGTTCTGGTAAATCAATCGGACAACTGGATGAAATAAATAGATGTTTCTTTTGTGGTATTCCAGTTAATTAGATGCCTTTCAGATCAAGTTACTTCCTTACATTTCCCCTATAAATCTTCTATATAAGTTTATTTTTAGTTTAAACACCTGCTCCCATTTGTGTTAACTTGCTGATTAGGTAGATCCGGGATGTAGACTTAACAGGATTTGGCTAAACTTTGGTAAACAATACAACCGGAGATAGTGAAAGGATAGATACAGTATCAACTATATGATAAAATCTATAACAGTAGACAACATTTATATCATCTTCTGGTATATATTGTCATTTCTCCTAACCCCATGAATGATAAGTAACTCATGCCACCTTATTATTAAAAAAGCTGAACTACCCCTTCAAGATCTTTTTTGTTACCCGGTAGTTACTTTAGTAGCAACATTGAACTGCACGCACTGCACCAAAATTACATCTTTCTTACATCCCTCTACAGAAGAGGAATACGTTTCATCATAAGTGGAAATTTTGAGGGGATTTCTGGTGTTTACGATATAGCTCCTAAACAGTAAGACTATTGAGAAAAATTCCAAACAAAATGAGGGATCAGTGCCTAACTGATACAAAAATGTTTGTGTAGGCCTATGTACCAAAAAAAATCAGACCCCTGACCATTCTGAGCTCCTGAAACATTGGGTATTGTAAATTTCAAGGTAGCTGAACTCTTGGCCAAAGAACTAGCTGCCAGTTCTATATCTAAAAGCATCATCAACAGCCACAGTCAGCAAAATTGTTTGTGAAGGGGTACTTACGTCGTGGCTTGCAGCATGCCTTGTACAGGCAGCAGCAGGGACAGACACAGCAGCAGATGAAGATGAGCACGATGACGACAACAGTACTTATACCAAGGACCATGGACAAGGGTGTCATATCATGGTAAGAAGAACTAAAGGAAAACAAAGACAAAATTAATTAATTAAAAATATTTATGTTGCCATTCGTGTATATAGAATAATATAACAGCTGAATGATGTCAATCCTACATCAGGCACATAAGCTACACAAGCTGGTATTTTATGAATCCGTAAGTGAAAGTCTTTTGTTGCAAGTTTTAGCTGGTTCATACTGTTGCTTCATGCTGGTGGTCGTGCACAGGAAGACACTACTTCCTGTTTCTTTACCCTAAGTTTTGTGAATAATGGCCTGCAACCACACATCTCTACTGTGATTACACAGGAAAAAGGAGAGAGAATACGAACAATGTCAACTGAAGTAAGAGGCAACTCCTCAACTAGTACAGAGTAAAACAGAAGAGAATACCATTCATCTTGCTCATCCTCAGGAAGCCGCAGGAAACTACTTTGACAGCAGTATCTGTTCATGCAGGAACCACAGCAAAATCCAGAGTAGCAATATTTTGATGAAATGTAGGTGTTGGTTAAATCTGTGTAGGACTTACAGTGATTGTCCCCTGCTGTAACAGAGCAGAGATAAAAAGCAGAGACAGGCAGGAAAAGTGAAACATGAAAAGTGATTTAATTCAGAGACAGGTAAAATAGGAGTAGTGCACACATATCCCTGAACCCACTTAAAAAAAAAGGCATCACTGGTAATTCTGGAATATATTATCTTGTCTAAGACACTCTAATAAAGCTGAAACAATTAACTGATTTGTTGATGGATAGAAAATTTGTTTTAAAATTGACTAATTGTTTCAATAATTTTTCAAGCAAAAATGCTAAATATTCTTTACTTCCATCTCCTCGAATGTAAGGATTTGCTGCTTTTTTTAATTATATATGTTAATGACCTGAATATCTTGGAGTTTTGGACTGTTGTTTGGACAAAAAAAAAAGACAAATATGTTGCTGGGCTCTGTTCAATTATAATGTGCATTTACACTCAGCTCAACACCCACAAAATAACTAAATCATACATATGTCTGTTGAAACTGTTTTAGAGAAGCGTTGGTTCACCTTTATGGTAATTTGCAGTAATTTGTAGTTAGTGGTGCCGTTTAACTGCATTGCATTATACAGAGAGGTTACCTTGTTCACCCTTATATACACTCAGTCGCCAGTTTATATGGTACACCTATCTAAAATCAATTTTTAAAAAAAAATCTAAGCTACCTTCGTGAAGATTATAATGTTGTAATGTTGTAATGTAATGTTTTAGACACGTTTAGAGAGGTGCTGATTCAGCTTTATGGTTATTTCGGAGGCTGTAGTTTGAGGTGGTGTTGAATAATGTTGCGGAACAGAGACGCTCCTCGTGTTCTGTCCAACCACATCTATATCAACGAAGATGGAGTACATAACAGAGACACCTCTCAATACAATACCATACAAGTCAACACTAACTACGATTTAAATAACATTTGAACATTATACCTTTCACGAGGGCAGTGTTTATTTCATGGTTACATTATACTGTATAGACAACGGATTTTTAAATGGAAATTCTTAAGACAGCCTAATTTTTATTTAAAATGATCAGAGTATAGTGGACTAAAGCTACAAGAAAAGACATTAAATACCCAAGCACTGACAGTGGGTAGTCAGCTGACTCCCCAAACGTTAAATTTGTCTGTGTGTATTTTGGTGTTTACTTTCTCGACCAATGTTGACCAACAAATACTACAAATAAAGAGACCGGATTCAGTTGATTTCCCATTAGTCTGTTGAGACAAAGTAATGTTAAAATAATAATAACCCGGCTCTCAGTGGCCGACCTAACGTCACTGACATCGCCCTGAGTTAGTTAGTGTTTAGCCCGGTTTGTATCTAAACCTACATGTCGACCCGAGCTAACTATTGAAATACGCAGTTCACAAAACAACGCCAAAAAGAATGTGAGAGACGACGAGAATAGGTCAGTTTACAGTTTCAAAATCAAACTCACCAGATACAGAAGGGGCCAGAACCACACATAAAACCAAGACAACAACACTGCACAGGCCGGACGCCATGGCTACCTCGAGATTCCCGGATTGAGGGCAGAAAATGGGAATCTACTCCGACTGCTAGTAAGAGGAAGTCTGGTCTGATATGTTCGGATCGGCTCCTGCTGTCATTACCCGATTTGCGTCACGCATGCGCGAGCATTTTCACACATGCGTAGAGCAAATCGAGTTTCCGGTGTTATGGTGGAGTCTGTTACGCCGTTATTATGTGTTTCCCCTAACCCTAACGTTGTACCATTATGACCCTTGTCCTAATCCTAACCACCGAAGGGGACGCTGTAATGGGAGGGCAAGGCTATCTTGACACACGGATCGGGCAAATATAGCTGCAAAGTTCGTCTACACTATCTGTAGACACTAATATTTAGAAAAATCTACCTCCATACTTGTCCCTCTTGCTCTTCACCTACTTTCTCCACAACTTTTCACATCTCATTTGCTTTTCTCTCCTTCATTCTTTTCCTCCCCATCTCTTTCATTCCTCCATTTCTACTCTCTTCTTCACTCATCAAATCCAGACTTCTTCTTCAGTCCTCTTCTCACCCGTTCTCCACTCCTCTCTTCCTGGTTCTTTATTACATGTTTTCCTCCTCTCTGCTCTTAACTTTAGCTTTTCACTCCCTTCTCACTCCACTCATCATCTCTTATTCTATTCCTGCTTCCTCTCCTGGTCCTGCACCCCTGCCACATAAAAGCAAGACACTCTTGAGTTTGTGTGGATAAAAAAAACCCTGAAAAGATTTTTTAAAAAGAAAAAAAAAGTTAAATAATCAAGTCTATACATTAAAAGATTTCATAGTATGTTAAATTTATCTGTATCTTGATTGGTTGCTGTTTTCAGTCTGAGAAGGCTATTCTGGTATATTAAAACAAACTACAACATGCCTCATCTACAGGTAAACTCTTAAAGGAAACAGTGCCAATGCTTAAAGAGATCTGTAGAGGGCAGCAAAACACCATGGCTGTCCATGCAAAGGAAGTAACTTTGTGCCAAGGTCTGCAGGACACAAGACTCCATAAACACATTCAGATGTCACAGAAATTGATTTTATAAATCAATTATGCAGACTAAGTTATTTGCTTCTTTCTTTGAGAAGACAATTTAGCATTTTTTTCAATTAGAAAAAGCCAAGTTTATTGATCTGTTATTTATGTGTTTGTTTGCTACAGTTGCTAAATATAAGCTTTGCTTATATTTGCCTATAGCCTGTGAATTGAGGTCATTTTGGTCAGGAGTGTGTGGTGCTGTTCGGTTATATTTAGTGAAGTTTAATTTTTTTGTATCCGATATTTATATGTAAGTGTTAATGCATTCTGAATAAAATTTCAAATTTGACTAAAATGTTTGAGACACACAGGTTGGAAATCAACACTGTGCCTCAAGTGGATACCTCCTTTGTAAATAGTTTTTAAATGGTCTTCAGCAATTACCCATGCAAACACACACACATATACATAGATTATGTTTTCTCATCTATCCAGCAGACTTAACATACAGTCACTCAACACACATGTATACATCTATGTTAAAGAGCCTGTTCAGGGTTAATGTCTCCTTTTCAACACCAGAGGACACAAGTGTGCAGAAAATCTCTACTCCAGGGCATCAAGTAATTTTTTCAAGTCCTCATCTAAAGTAAGAACTCATGTAGATAGATCCATTCAAAGACACTAGATTGTGATAAAAGTTAGACATATGACAGTTGAAGAAGTTCTTTAAGATTTTGTGAACCCCAACTGTACAGGACCTTCCTGTACAGAACAGATTTAAGGTATTTGTACTTGACTTGAGTAGGCTACTTTTATGTTGTATATGCATGCTAGTTCTACTCTACATCAGTTGAGAGTTAAATATTATATACATTTTACTCCACCACATTTAAAGCTATGGTTACTTTGAAGATTTAGATGTATTCAAAATGTGTTCAACAATTAAATCATGGCATATTATCATAGCTTGAGCTACCCAGCAATAAAGTAGTTAAAATTAGCTTCACCTTTACCAATGGTAACATTTAAGTGATGCTTACACATTGATAATTACTAACCAGTAAGAAGGTATAGGTAAACTTTACTTCAAGTATTTATCATGTGCAATCAGTATATATAGATATGAACATGTAATAAATGGTTTATAGCCGACTATAATATAGCAGTAACCAGATCAAAGGACATTTTTAAGTGTGTATAAACAGCTTCTGGCTTCTCCCGTGAGGACAGACTATTTCATATTATTATAGTGTTCTTTACTATACTGTCATTCATCATCTGCTTATACAGCAGCATCCACTAACGGGATGAGTTATAGTTGTCAATAAGTGTATTAATAAACACATTAGCTAAATCTGTTTACAACCTCATTACAGTCTATTGTAAACCATTTATTACGTATCACGAAGGAGAACGGGGGGGGTACTTTTTAAGTGGTACTACTACTTTTACTTCAGTGCTTCATCCACCTCTGCATATTAAATAAATCATTCACAAACTTAGATTAGGGAAGAGTGTTTGATCACGTGCATAACTCGTATGGCTGATTGCCTGGCATGTCTTGTGACGTAAACGAATAAGATCTCGCGGGACTTCCGTCCGGTATCGTCCATAGTGTTGCTCTTATAAGCGCAAACACGTCCTCGTCCTTTTCGTTCGTCCTCAGTGCAGGATAACGAAGCGCTCATCACCTTCACTGCCTCACAACAAGCATCTCAGTATCTTTGCTGCTGTTTTCCTGTAAACTACACGACTGATAAAGAGGATTACACCTTAAAGTTTGCAGTTTTGTAGAGGTAAGTTCTGATTTTCTGCATCGTTTCCTGTTCTGGTTGTAATTTCTGAGCTAATGCTAGCAGCCTAGCTAATGTTAAGACCGGTCAACCGGCTAGAATCACGAGCAGATGGGCAAAGACTCAGCGTGTCTTAGATTAGGTTTTCCCAAAATGCTTTAACTGTGATATATCATTTTATTAATAATGTTATTTAACGTCAAAGACAGTCAAGTCGTGACTCTTGCTCCCAGAAAGTGTAATAACCACTAAATCTGTTGACAGTCAAGGCCAACTCAATCGGCTTATGAGCACTTGCAAACTAAACGTGGCTAATATTGTCGAGCTTTTAATAAAAGTAGCTCCTGGGTTGTGTCAAAGTCCTCATTTTTATTCCATCGGTAAAATTACACACGTTATTGTTAAAAGGATATTTGATGAGGTCACACACAATCTGTCAGGATACAGTTTTTAGTGTCACACAACTGAAGATTTTCTGTTGCACAAGACTCATGGGTTGACTCATTAGAAGAAAAACTCAACACTCAGTGTGATTTTAAAATCACCATCAAAATAAGTCGTTTAGGTAGGCTGTTGACCATTTTGAAAATAAAATTAGTCACAAATATGTTCACGCATTTTTTTCTGTTTTACTGGCTGTCGTCCGTTTTCCCGAGCACTTGAAGTGGAAAAAATTACGGGAGTGATTACTCTGTCGAGGAATGTGTAAATCTGACTCCAGCTGGGGGTAGGGTTAGCAGGGATAGACGTAAACTATGTAATTTTCGGTTTTGCGCAACCAAACTTAATTGTTAAACGCGTATTACTGTGTCACGATGAGACCTCTGTTTATAAGCACAACATTTGATCCAGTCAAAGAAATACACTTGTAAGGTGATGGTTTTGTCGGAAGAAATGTGTCATGAATGTAAGAAACAAAGATGTAGAGCTTCAAGGATTAGTCGATTAATTAGTCAGCCGATCAGTAGAAAATTAATGACAACTAGTTTGATAATGGACTAATCGTTTTAAAACATTTTCAAGTAAAATAAATTCTCTTTTCACTTTCTTCATTTGAGAACTCACTGAGAACAATTTCTCTACCATTGCATTTTAACAGTTGCATACCTTACATAGAAGGAAAATGACACATTTAATTAAATGTGTGTATTACTGTGTAACAGTGTCGAAATGACACTGAAACTATTAGAATGGATTGTTTGCATTTCAGGTAAAAAGGGCAAAAACATTACTACCTTTGTGTTTTTGGGTGTACTGTACCTTTAAGACGACAGCTTGCAAAACAGCTCTTTGCAGCACATAGAAAGTAGTACCTAACTGTCCACAGCACGCTTCAATGAAGTCTCAACTGTCTTCTTCAGATCTCTGGACAATCATCATCACAACTGCTGATTATGGATGTGATTGTGCGTCGATGTCCGTTCCTGACTCGTGTGCCCCAGGCCTTCTTCCAGCAGCCTAAAAAATCTCTGGTAGTGTACGCCCAGCGATGCCCTATCATGATGGAGCTAGCCTCAAAGCCCATGGCCCCTTCAATGGTACGGGCCCTCTGTTCATCCTCCTCCCACCAGAAGACTGAGGACACCATGTCTGCTGTTGAAGGTAGGGGTGATGAACTTTTTAACCTGAATATCTAAATTTACACTGTATCGCCATTACATGAAGTAAAATATCCGAGTTGACTTAAAGACTAAATTATTGCTACATATGATATTGTTTTGGGGTTTTAAGAATTGATATAGCTGAGGTCTAAAACTCCTTTTGTCCACTTGCAGGACCCAAACAAGAAGTGGAGACCAAGCTGCCTGCTGGTCACCCTATCCCACCCTCAGGCCAGGCGGTGGCTTCAAAATGCCCTTTCCTGGCTGCTGAGATGGGCCAGAAGAACAGCAGTGTGGTCCGTCAGGTCAGCATGGAGTTCCAAGAGGATGTTCAGGAAGTCCGCACTGTCCAGAAGGGTAAGGGTTGTTTAGAAATTGACCAGCCTATGCTTTTTTCTGCCCATCATTTTGAACAGAATTTAATGCTATTGTTTTTTCCTCCTTTGGCCCTTTTCAGAAGTGTCCCCTGCCCAGTTGAAGAAACCGTCCTTGGCCAGTACCTCTAAGGGAAGCGGAGGGGAGCCAACTAATCTAATGAGGACCCTCCTGAAACAGCGACCTAAAATGGTCTCCCACTTGCTGCAGGACAACTTGCCAGGCAGTAGTAAGTTTTATTTTGATGCTCTGACAACATATTCAAATGGAAAATTATTGAGATAGAACTGCCACTCTCTCAAACTGTGATCCTACTTGCAACGACTTCACCTTCATACTGATATTAAGTAGTAATTTAAATGTTTTTTGAATAAGATGAACTGAAATGATTTCAGTTTAGAAATTGCTTCATCCATCAACATGCAAGAAGTGTTGAGCCACATTAAGCAAGCTTTGTCTTCCTCTTCTGGCAGTGTCCCGCTTCCATTATGATGACTTTTTTGAGAAGAAGATAGAAGAGAAGAAGAGTGACCACACATACCGCGTGTTTAAGACAGTGAATCGCCTGGCCAACGAGTTCCCCATGGCCGACGACTTCACAGGCTCTCTAGCAGAAAAGAGGGAGGTGTCCGTGTGGTGCAGCAACGACTACCTAGGCATGAGTCGACACCCTCGGGTCGTGCAGTCCATCATGTGAGTATTGAAGGGGCTGTTTGTGTGCGTAGCGTAGGAACAAATACATTTGATTCAGTCCCTTGGGTTCAGATGCGTTGACAAATAATAATATAGGACAGATATTTTTCTTGCATGTCCACTTTCTCCGATTACTTTTTACCTTTCGTCCCACTGGGAGTGCAGAGTTCAGACAGAAAGAAACTGAGAAAGGAAGAGACGGCACGTAATAATTAAATACAACCTGACACCTAGTCTTTTGTTTGTGTGGGTGTAGAGTGTTAGTTGGCCATAAATTACACCTAAACCTCATGGGCCCTGTGTTTTTCTTCTTTTCCTTGCGGCGTGTTTGAGCTTGCCCAGATCTGTGTAGCAGTAACACCTTCAACCAAGGTGTCAGTTACTACTCAGCAGCTTTAATTATTGAAAATTTTCCATTTATTGTAGTCTTACCCTCTCTTAAACTTATATCTGGCATTCAAGTGTGTACCATTTTTCCTGTGGGACCTCAGAAAAACAGACAAGGTAAAACTAAATTTGTCCTCTGTTTCCAGGGATACTTTACGAAAACATGGGTCAGGGGCAGGAGGCACCAGGAACATTTCTGGGACCAGTAAATTCCACGTGGAACTGGAACAAGAACTGGCTGACCTCCACAAGAAGGACGCTGCACTGCTTTTCACCTCATGCTTTGTGGCCAATGATTCCACCCTCTTCACCCTAGCCAAGATGCTGCCTGGTATACAAAAGAGTTTTTATACATTTACTGTACAGTACATTTAACATTAAAGTATATTTTATAGTTAGGCATTTAGTCACTTTAACGTTATGGGGTTAGGGTTATTTTTAACATTTCTCATTCTCACCTGTCTCTCCACTCTGAACTATTTTAGGTTGTGAGATCTACTCTGATGCAGGGAATCACGCCTCAATGATCCAGGGTATCAGGAACAGTGGTGCTAAGAAATTCATTTTCCGCCACAATGACGTGGCCCATCTCCGAGAGCTGCTGCAGAAGGGAGACCCCACCAAACCGAAGATCGTGGCCTTTGAGACCGTCCATTCCATGGATGGTTAGTATAGGATGGTCACCCATCCGTTTTGTTAATCATTGTTGTGATCAAAATGTCAGGAATCACTGATGTGGCAGTTGTGAGGAATGGGGATTCAGTGGTTGTTTTGCAGTGTTTTACCGCATGTATTCCTGGAAAGTTGCGCTTGCACAAATCCCAGCATTTGATGGAATTGAGCCATTTGACTTTTGTCTAGCAAACGAAGCATAGGTTATTGATGCAAGGCCAGAGTAAAATGACCAAGTTTGTGCTTGCACTTTTCTCTCTGTAACACAGGTGCTGTGTGTCCACTGGAGGAGATGTGCGATGTTGCCCACGAGTTTGGGGCCATCACCTTCGTCGATGAGGTTCACGCTGTGGGCCTCTATGGCGCCAGAGGAGGGGGCATCGGAGACAGGGATGGTGTTATGCACAAGATGGATATCATCTCAGGGACACTAGGTCAGCATGAAATCCCTTCTCAGTACTACTCAATATTATATGAGCTATTTTGACTTTCAAGCCAGACTTAAATGTTCTTGAATCATTACTACTTCTATCACTGAACTGATCTTTTCATTTTTATTTTGTTGTATTTCTTTATTTATTAAACAAAAAACTGCTCTCAGAAATTAGGAATCTAGTTGTTGTTATACTCAAGATCAGGCCTCAGCTGTGTCACAAATACGCCAGTGGGCTTAAAGAAGCTGGGGCAGCTCTGTTGTTGCTAGGAGACTGGGGGCTCTTGTTGTGCTCTTATTGAATTACTCTCTGTCTGTGTGTGTCGCTGTCAAGCTGAAGGGACAATTATTTCTAACTCAGAGCTCTACAGCTCTTGTACTCCTGCAGCTGCCATTTCAGAAAGATCTAGTTTGAGATTAGTGTGGGAAGATTTTGCATAGACCTCTAAGGGGACTTTTTAAACAAGAATCTTGGTTTAAGGGATCCAAAATGATGTCTCTGGTGCTGTTGCATCAAATAATATGAGAGGATAACCATCTGTATGTCATGTCCTCTTCCAGGCAAGGCTTTCGGTTGTGTGGGCGGCTACATTGCAAGTACTTCTGCCTTGGTGGACACAGTGCGTTCCTACGCTGCCGGTTTCATCTTCACCACTTCTCTGCCACCGATGCTGTTAGCTGGAGCCAGGCAGTCCATCCAGGTTCTCAAAGGGGAAGAGGGTCGCACACTGAGACGTAAACACCAGCGCAACGTCAAGCTGCTCAGACAGATGTTGATGGACTCAGGGCTGCCTGTGGTGCACTGCCCCAGCCACATCATCCCCCTCCGGGTAATTTATGGCCTAATGCCATTCAAACAGACACAGTGATACACACAGCCACATTACAACTAAAACCAAACTAAGAGGTTCTTAGTCTGTCTCCCCAATGGCTCCTTCCTAATCATCATGTGTGTCTTTGTTGTTTTTAGGTGTCAGACGCAGAGAAAAATACTGAGGTGTGTGACATCATGATGAGTCGCCACAACATCTACGTGCAGGCCATTAACTACCCCACCGTTGCCAGGGGAGAAGAGCTCCTGCGTATCGCTCCAACACCTCACCACACCCCTGAGATGATGAAATACTTTGTTGGTAAGAGGATGTAATTGTCCTGTTGATGTGACAGTGCATTCAGTGAAATTGTAATTTAACCCTGTCGGACAAAGTATTTAAACTTATTTGATCAAACAGCTCAAGGTGGTTAAACTATGGACTGATGTTAATCAGTATAAATGTCATAATTACCTCATGCTTTCACTGTTCTTTGAAAGATTAAAGTCAAACTCCTTTAATTATTCATATACAATTACCTTCACAGCACCTTCAGTAACTTGGAACTGTAGCTGACTGTAGCTTTATCTCCCTGACCTCCCCTCTGCTCTGTTTTCCCTCTTCAGAGAGGCTGGTGCACACATGGAAGGAGGTGGGCCTGGAGCTGAAGCCCCACTCCTCAGCAGAGTGTACGTTCTGTCAGCAGCCGCTGCACTTCGAGCTGATGAGCGAACGAGAAAAGTCTTACTTCAGCGGCCTCAGCCACCCTATCTCAGCCTGTGCATAACACTACCCATCATTGCAGGCTCGAGACGGCACATACACACACCCATTCCCCTGTCACTGTCATGGAATGTATTAATTATCTTTGATAAGTCCTTGTACACATTATTTAAAATCTTCTATGTTCAGATGTTCTATATGCTCCAAATAAAATATTGGATGGAAAGTAAGTCTGTGTTCGTGTGGTATTTTTTTGTCAAAATTTAAGAAGCCAACAATAGTCTCGCAGATTTCAAATGCATCGCAAATGAAATGCATGTAACGTGTATATATTCAGACTTTCATTCAGCACTTTAGATTATTTTTGTGTGTACCAGTTTTCCTATGGAAGGCCATCTAAGGCTACATAGATGATGTGCTTACATTCTCTGAACTGGGCTAATGATGCCATGACTGAATCCTATCACAAGAAGGCAGAAAAGTGACTTTTGTATAATTTTGTGAATTGCGTAATTACACTTCTGATACTGACAAGAAGTCCGCCTAGTTTTGTAAGGCTACAAAAATGGGTCACCACAATTGGATTGGCTCAAAAGATGAAAAGGCTGAACCGTTGTAGTGCTGATGGTGGCATTAGTAACCTAATTATTTTGATCCACTGGCCTACTTGTGTTCTTTAGGACATTGAAAAAGATTGTTTTCCTGTTTGGCGCTGATGAAACACCTTAAGGAAGCAATAGCAACTCTGCTATTTAGAACATAAAACATTTTCTCCTCATAAAATGCAACAGATTGCACATTGTGCTATTTTATCGGGTGACCTTTTGCACTGAGGCAGACCTGCTAACCCACTGTCCTGTAAATTCAGATGGGGATGACATAAATGTAGCTATGACACCTGAGATGACCTAGATCCACAAAATAAAGGAGGTCACAATGGTCACAACAGCGCAAGCACACATCCTCCAGATCCACCTGAGAAGGCATCACAGATGGCTCATGTTTACTGTTGACTGTGGTTGCAGGGACATGAACACCAGGCCAGCCTCACTTTCAGGCACACAGACAAGAAAATGTGATTGTTTGGATCACCCTTTTATCAGCTCGTATTAATCCAAAGTTACTGTAATTTAATCACAATCTTACACAGTGTCCAGGTTTTGTAAAAGCCACTGTTGCCTCATAAGAGACAGAACTAAAATGAAAATGGAAGTGAGAAAATATTTTTAGCTGTTGCAAAGAATTGATGTTGCCACTGGTTTATGTAAGTAAGGATACTTCCTCTTTTGAGTTGACTCTTCATTAAACTATGAACTGTCTGTAACATCAACACACATTTATAAGATTTCATATCATGGTATACATACGTATAAGATTGATATTAGTCCTCAACTGTTCAATACATTAAAGATTTTAATATATTAACTTTAGTATTTTAATGAAGCAGTGGGTTTTCATGCATTCTTACCAGAGAAAGCAAAACATACTTCATGTGATGAGCAGCCAAATACTGATCATGATTGAATTGTGTTTGTCTCTATTTCTACTTGAGCTATCAGAGGAGATCATTAGCAAAAATAGGGTATCAGTTCTGCTATAACCTCATCCTGTGGTTACAGATGTTTGCCCTCTTCTTGACTGTCTGCTTAAGAACATCTGCGGTGCAACTGTGCAATAAACAGTTTGGTTTTCTATATTGAGAGGAGAGAGCTTGTAGAGCAGGAGACACTAGAGCATGATTTTGAATTCAGCACATTCTGGTTCTCTACATGGAATTTTGTGCAACTTTACATTATGTGAGTATATGTTTATAAGTATTGATAGTAATGTACTTTGTAATTTGTGTTAATATCGTAGCCGATCCCCTCATGTTGCTGTTGTAATTTTGAATTGTGGCAGTATTAGTATTACTATTGTAGAGGGATTAGGAGTGTGTAGGGTAAAGTAGCACTAACACAGTATCTTCTGGCTAATTGACTCCTCAGCTATTTTTATACCCTCAACTACGTGACTCACACCCCCCAACCCCACCCCCTCTACACACACGCACAAACACACACACACGCACGCACACGCATACACACACACAAAGATAGATACACAAAAATAAACTCACGTGTACAAATGCCTGTATTTCAAGATTCAACTGTTTTAGTTGTCATATGCATATATATATATATTGTTATTAAAATTATTATTAGAAATAAAAAAAAAATGTATTACAAGGCCTATCCTAATCCTACAGCTCTGGTTCTGCACTTTGGCCTACAAGTCCTGCATCCACACTTAAATTAGCAAAGACACTTCAAACAAGAAGTGGAGGGGAAAAAAATGCTCCCTCATTTGGCGTCAATGATGGCGGTGGACAGAATTATCTTGCATGTCTGTCTACAGGACATGATTCCCCATATATTTTCAGACGCATCAAATCAGTCAGTCACATCTTGTTGCCTGTTTGAAACCACAATTACAATTATGTTTATCAACTAATTTATATGTATTCTTCCTTTATTGTGTGTATTCTGTTCATGTCCACACGAACAGTGCATGAACTTGATTGAACTTATTTTCCCACAGCATAATATCACTAATAGGAAATCTCAGACCCTGACCCTTGGTGAGCGTGTGGTGTTCTAGTACACTGTGCACTCTGTTCTGTCCGTCACTAATGTGAGTGTCGTCTAAGTCACTGTTTGATGTTGTCGTCATTGTTTCATTATAGTTCATTTAATTGATCTGTGATGTTAGGGCATCTTTGTCACTGTTGTGTATGGTTTATTGACTCATTAAACTGACCAGCATTTTTGTGCTTTTGTGAGATTTGTTTACTTTGTGTGTGATATCCCTGACCCCACCAGCTAGCTCCATGTGCTTCACCCTTATCCACCATTTCCATGACTACTGATTCCTGCATGGCTGCCAAACTCTCAGGGTCCAGACAAAAGCAAAGAGCAATGAAACTTGCAGCAGGCTCACAGCTGAGGTTAGAAAGTGTCAGATACTTCTAACATTCAATGGTTTGGCTTATCTGCCTGGTAACAATGCTGAATTGCACTTTGGAAACACCACAGTGGGAAACCAGACGTCCATTCACCCAAAAGGACATTCATTATGGTTATAGGAGATATTAAGGATCTGTGACCAAGCTAATTCAACATTTTTTAAGAAATAGTTACAGTTCCTGCTCTGCAACAGTTGTTGCAGAGCAGGAACTGGCCGCTGGTTGAACCAGCCGTGGTGCAATAGACAAAAACAGCATTTTAAAAGGATGACTGCGCTTATCACAGTTGTTCTTTAACTGAGTTGCTAACTAAAGAAGTGTCAACCTCCCTGGCTACGGATAAATCAACCACTCAGCTCGACTGATTGAAAGCTTATGTCTGTCAGAGCTTAACCGCTTTCAGAAAACTCACTTCCTCATTACACAGGGACCACAGAGGTACACAGAGACAAACAGGTAATTAACTGGTTAAACAGCCCACTGCATGTCTAAAACATGGATATGCAGATATGTTTTAGCGCACGCACACACACACACACACACACACACACACACACACACACACACACACACACACACACGATTACACAGTATTTTTTACTTGTTCATATCCTTGGCATCATGTGTGTGCGTGTGACTGTCTTGTAGAGTATGAAGCTGATTAAAACGGCATTCGATTTCAAAGTTGTAATCATTCCTGTGTTTCCACGGATAGGTCCTCACTGCAGCTGGGTTTTGAAAACAATACGTCCCTTATTAGGACTGCAATGTCATCTTTCAAAATGAAGTTTCTTTGAAATGTAACATGATCATTCATAACTCTGTGTTCACCTGGCTCTCAAAGAATTAGAGTAGATACAGGTTGTTACTTTATTGGGGTCAGGTAGTATCATTTCTGCTTTCAATGATTCAAAAAAAGACTTACACGGCATTATCAAAATGGCTGTGGCTGCTGTCTTAATATAATTTTAGCTGAAGGCATAATGAAAATGTTTTTTTCTTTCCAATCTCATGCTTTGGTTGTCTTTAGCACTGACCTCATTTATCTGCCTTACTGTAGCCATCAGGGTCCAGATAACTGGAGGTCCTTGGGGCCTCCAGGAATGCTACCATGTGACTGTTTCACTGTTTCAGCTGAAAGGTGAGGAGTGCATGTGTCTGCATGAATTGCGTGCTGTCAGATGCAAATAGAAAGATGCCTTGAGTATACACTGGGTCTGTGGGCTATGTCATTACTGGGACAAAATTTGTAGAATTAATGTGTTTGCTGTGCAGCAGTTCTTATACTGTGTATTGCATTAATGTCAGTGGAGGCCTATTCAGTTACATTGTATTTATAACTTACTGCCTGTACACTTCAATCAAATGTTTAAATGCTCAATATTGCACACTGATCAATTATAGCAAAAAGTTCATCATGATGGCCTATACAATTTATGATTATAGAATACATTCAAGTCTATGGAGTCCCATTCAGTCTCATTTTAATCATAATTCAGAACCTGTATATAGAAGCTATAAACTCCATTTATGCTTAAAGTACTCATTACTGCACACTGATTAAGAGTATGTAAGCTAATTTTGATGACATGCATAGTGTGAGTTATTACAAGTAATATGATGCAGTGAAGAAAATGGAGGCCCAGTCAGTCCCATTGTATTTTTAACCCACTGATTGTGTACAGCACAGACTCCATTCTGATTTTAAAATGCTCACTTTTGCACTCTTATCAACTGTACATACGTCATTTTTAATGATCTGTCTTGTTTATGAGTGGTATGATACATTAAAGACTTTCAGTCCCATTGTATTTATAACATAGTGCCTGTATACAGTACAAAATGATCACCTCTGCACACTGATCAGCCATGAAAAAGTTTTTTGATGACATGCACAGTTATGAGATATATACCTTTTTGTAGGCTATAAAATGCTAATGCTACATTTTTTAAAGCTCCATTCACTCTCATTGCATCTGTAACTCAGACAAAACATTACGGTCAATCAGTTTTCTAACTATCGGGTTCTCTAGTTTATTTTCATGTTTGAGCCTTTTTTAGTTGCACTTGTTATTTTGCCAGATACTTAGCAAAATAAATCCCTAAAGAGAAGACAATAAAGTTGGCAACTTTATCATTAATCTCTGTCACTGACTCCTTTAGATCATACAGTTTAACACAGGCGACCCTGAGTCACACTGGAACACTTAATAATTCCTCCCTGTGTAAATGTATTGACATTGACCACCAAGGACAAGCGGTTATTGAACTGGCTATTGCTCAATTACGTCTGTTGTGGAGAAAAAAAGATCATCAGAGACACATCTGTTCTTGCAACACAGCAGCAGAGAATGACAAAAATATCCCCAGAAAACCGTAATTAAGGCTTCCTGTGTCAGTTAAAGAAACTAAAAAGACAAGTGAAGTGATTTCCTGTTGAATTCCCTCCAGAGTTTGACGCAGGTACAACACATGCACATACTGTGGGTATTGATTCCTTGTGACTATTTTGTTGGATTCATGGCAGTATGAGCAGTTTTTTTTTGTATGCTTGATCACATTTAGATTTTATACAAATTTTTCTTAAAAGTAAAAGTAAAAAATGCTGACTGTAACACCTCTTCTCACTGTATATTGATTCTTTAAGCTTTGTACCTTTTGCTCATTAATTACTTATTAAACAACTGATGCAAGCTCTTTAAGGAAATACTGCTACCGTAAATACAGTCTTTGTTGAGTGCAATATACAGGAAACTACACAGATAAGCTTTGATGGTTTACTGTGAATGGTGTTATGACTGCAGAGGCTTCCTCTTCATGGAACACGAGATCAGAGAGGAATGAAATGACCCTGACTGGGTTGTATGTGGAAAGAAGGACAATTATCACTCTCACCAGTTTACTATGATAAGTGAAGGCTGCCATTATCTGTACAGCTTGTTAGGCCCTGTGTGTTCCAATCCTCAAGTATTGAAAGGCTTCTTTAGAGCCTACAGCGTGAAGCTGGATAAATGAAATACTGTTGTCTTTGGGGTTTTTAATTCTAAAGAAAAATAATTTGCTTTTGTTGATTATTGAGAAATTAAATCTCAAATTTAACATTTATCCATGGTAAGGTGTGCACTAAGTTAAGTTAAAGTAGCAATTACAATTAATTAGTGAGTAGCAGTTGAACATTATCTCTCTATTTTCTCTATATTTAATACCAAATTCATATTTCTTGTCAGGAAACTTCTTGAAAAGTATTAGACAATTAATCATGAACCCATATAATAAAGCGTAACAAATAGGTTTCACAGCTACATAAAAAAAAAGAAGTGTGAAACCTGGTGGATTTTGGATGAATCAGTTATAGAGTATGAGGAGTTTGAGGTTTAGGGTCAGGCTGGCCTTGTTACTCACTCTCAGACACAGACATAGACTGGCCACTCTCCAGGTTCACCAGCTGGACATTCCTCTCCCTCTTTAGCCTTTCAAGCCCGCTGTCCTAGAGTTAGAAACACCTCCACAGACGGACAAGGTCATGTTACAGATGAGGGCAAAATGGTGACAAATTTTATTTCTTGTCCATGTGCTGAACTTTTTATACAAGCGATCTGTAGCACTAGTTATAATAGGTGGACAAATTTTTATGTTTAACCATTGTTTTTTTAATGTGAACTTGAGTAATAGTTGGCCTTTGTTATTATTCTTAGTGGTAGTAGTAGTAGAAGTTGTTGTTGTAGTAATAAAAAAAATTCATATCTTTCCTGCTTGTTTCCTGCCAACACGTGTCATCTGTTTCAACTTTTAAACCAGTAAATCCTGAGGCAGACTTTGTCCACACCTGTCTGAAGCCACACCAGGAACAAGGATGTGTAAAGGTAACAAAATTCCAGCGAAGGTCACTGTCTCCGTCACAGAGATTGTCCTATCATATTGTTGGTAACTTTTCAGCATTTCGCCTACAGCTTCCTTCTCAGATTCCTGCTGTTCATTTCCAGTCTGATTTATGTTTGTCAACAAGAGACAAGAGTAATTACTGACCCTTAAAACAATAAAACTTTTTTTTTTTTTTCTTAACTCTTCGAAAAAAAGGCAATGGAATTTGGCTTTGCATTCTGAACTCTTAGTGGGTCATTTTTAAAGTCGAGACATTTCATCCATTGCACATAAGTAGTAAACATTCAGTTTTGTGTTAGTCACTTTTTCAGTGAGAGAAAGAAAGAGCATTGTTGTATTTACAATGCGCATGTGTGTGACACCGAAGACTGAGTAAAGGATATCAGTCACAGAAGCAGAGGCTCGGATGAGGTCATTCATTCCTTTTTCCTCCCTGCCGGCCAAGTAACACACGAGTCTTCCTTTTTTTTTTTTTTTCTATTGTAGGGCTGCTGATAAAAAGCAGTTTCAGTGAACAAATCTGTCACGCAACTTACACCACTACAGCGCATGCAGCAACATAGGAGGAGAGCATTATCATGAATGCATTAGACTGATTTCACGATCAGTAAATAGGCCCGCAACTTTAGCTTTCAGGAGCATGGTTCTGGTGCGCTGTGTGGTTAATTTGTGTGGTAATGAAAACTGTGCTCCGGGTGAGTCCTTTGATGAACATTCTGGGTGAGAAGACATCACAAATTGCAGCAGCATCATGACTATGTTCCTGTGACTGCCTCTCCACGTTGCCAACTCATTTCTACACCATGCAGGTAAAAGGGTAGCAGGCAAATACATGAGGGAGACACTGACCCTTTGCTCTCACAAACAAGCGGGAACTACACCATTTGGATAGTTGATCCTTTGCATAATGATTTCACTTAACATTTTTCAGCGTTTCCTTTTAGAGCGCTGCATGTGAGTGAGCAATTAATACTGTTCATTTCACAGTGCCACGTCAAGACGTTCATGCACAGAAAACAAGGATGTCACTTTGGAAATTCATCAGCTGTTGTTTCCTCCATTCCTTCATAGAAATCATAGCAAAGACAAGAATACATTCCTCCTGGAAAACAGCTATGAAAGACTGCCTGCGCTGTACAGCCTGTGTGCTCCAAATTAACTGCCACTTTCAGTACTTCTGCTGTCACATGCAGTTTATTTCTAATTTCAAAATAGATATCATAATTTAGTTAAAGCATATTTTACATTATCATAACTCATTTTTGACTTGAAATTACATTTACTGTAATTGCTGCAACTGATTACTATTTTATAGTTATGTTGTTTTTTCACCTGCAGGGTTTGATTTATCTAAAAAAAAATATGATGTGTATATAAGCCAGAGGGTTTCACACGGTAGTTAGTTATGTAACATAACAATCGTTAATATTTCAATTGGGAATTTTATGATTGTTTACAGCACTTACGTTAATCACACAAACAAGTGATTTTTGGATATTATCTTGTTAAACCAAACATGGGAAATCTATAAGAATATGATGGCTACAGGCCTTATGCAAAAGCCAGAGCAAAAAACATGGACGAATAAAAACAACTGATCAAATTAAATACATAGCACTGTGGAATTAAATTCACCTTTATTCTTACTTTTATCAGTCCCCATTCAACAGCCTGTTCCAGTACTCGTGTCATATTTGGCATACTTGGCATGAGTACTGATGTTGCATGCCACCTACAGAAATGCACTTTTCACAGCAGGCAAACTAAACAAGATAAGAAAGCTTGCTGCTCTCTTTGAACCCTGAACACCTGGAACTACAGAGCAACACATGAATTTGGAAAGTATTACAATTCTTTATACACACCCTTCAAATAAAAAAATCTCTGCTTTAAAAAAAGCACACCACTTTGTTACATGAGTTAGACAATAAGAACAGTGTGTCTGACTCTGCTACCACAGTTATAGAACATCATGCACTCAACAAGTATTACATAATTCTTTGTGCTGTCTGTCTGTAGGGAACATGTACCTATACATTTTCAAAAATTATTTCTCCTTTGTTTCCTTTGTACTGAGGCAAAACATGATCTGACAGATAAAAGTGCAATGCTGCAGATTCTTGTACGCAATCATGAGCAGTTCAGTCCTCACATTTCCTCATTCATGAGCCGCAGGGTTGTTTCCCTCTAGTCTCTGAAAATAAACCTTCTCACTGTAGCAGTGTCGTGACTGCGGCCTGAGACTCATACCTTAACACTGTGGAACAATGGAGCGAAATTCCCTCTTTGAGTTTGTCTGCCTATAAGAGAGCTGATAGAGTGAAGGCGTGCCTTTGAAAACTTGAGGAAGAAGGATGTTGTGTAATGTTTCTCACACGCAACTTATCCATTATATGAAAATCTATTGTTAGTGACAGAAATACTGTCAAACACGATGCATGTACAGCTTTATACCAAAAGAAACCAGCGTATGTGACTCAGATTTTGTGCTGTGAGACGTTAGACCACATACAGTACCTCATCCCTCACTTTCATCAGCAGACACTCATATGACAATCATGGTTTCACAGTAATTACTACAAAGACAGTTAAGTTGTTCTGTGAAATCACTTTTCTACCAGTAAAAAACATATCTTCAGCCTCAGTATTAGAGACAGACTTTTGTTTTGATGCTACATTTTTTTTAATCTGCTGCACAAAACACCAGGGACAAAGAGGAACATAAATCAAGAAAAGAATTACTGTTTTTACATTCAAATAAGAAAATATTTTAACTTATTCATAAAGTTTAGCGTATTTACTGAGTGACTTTAATCATCTTTGAGCCACTTAAACCTATATATAAGCACACATTATTATTTTAAAATGTTAGCAGTAAATTGTAGCCTATCTGTGTCTGGGATTATTCTGAAACTTGGTTCTCTTCACAGGTCAAGTAAACCCTATAATTACCAATACAATAACCTAAATTATGTAGTACTGTACTGTAGTTATGTCACTCTGACACCCACCCTTTATGTTACGTGTTGTTGTGTGGCTTATCAGTCTATTGTTAGTGTCATATGTTCTTTTTTTCCCCATTATGTTTATGTACAAATGCAAAACTTTTACAAAAACAAAATAAAATAAGATAAAATAAAATAGATCAGACTCTTTGGCTTCAAATTAACAAGCAACAAAAAATGCCAGGAAATTTGCTTATTTTCTGTCTTACTGAGAATTAGCTGAAAGATCATGTATCCCAGTGGCATATAACACAGCTTTGCCTAGCTCAGCACAAAGAATGGAAGAATGGGTAAACAGTTTGCCACAATCAAAACTCCAATAAATAACAATAAACAGTTCAAAGCTCCAACCAACTCCAGCTGCTCATTAAACCACAATGCCTCATTTTCTATTATCACACATGTTTAATATGAAGTGTAAACAGACAGTGCTTGGGTTGTTAAACCTGAGCTTGGCCAACTGTTTCCCCCTCCAGTCTTTGTGCTAAGCGTAATACATCACACATCTTCCTATCTTCTCAGCATACGAAACTGTAATTCATGTTGATAAGACAGCAAAATAAGAAAATATGCCAGACTATTCTTTATGCATTATGGATGGCAAAACAATGACAGTTCTCAGCAACATAAAACCACATGGTTCCCGGTGAAAGTTGCAAGCGAGGGAGATAAGATAACTTTTGAGGGTTTAAATAGCAGCCATAAATGAATGGCTGGCTCAACCTCTTAAGGGGGACCAAGTACAAAAATTTATTGTTGAGTTCCAACTGACCTTCACTGTATTAGGCAGTTTTATTATTTCTGAAGCCAAAAAGTCACTGATTTCAGCTTCTACACTGTGAATTTTTCCCAGTTTTACATCAAAATGAACTCCCCATTGTTGGGTTTTTGACCATTGGTTGGTCCAATTGATCACTGGACAAAAAAACGCCAATTTGAATATGTTCATTTGAGCTTCAGGGAATAATGATGGACATTTTCCTCTATTTTCTGACATTTAACACACTGACCAATTGATTGATTATAATAAAAATAATTGTCAGATGTTTTGATAATGAAAATAATTGTTGGTTGCAGCCTTAATGTGCTTCTGTGATTAAATAATTCTACCTTCCTGCAGTTTTCTGCATGCTAGACACATGCAATTTCATAAAACACAACTTTAGAACAAATGAGCTCAATATAAACTAAAACAGTTTGTGGCTCCTACAAGACAAGGAACAAGATGGAAGATCTGTCGTAGATGCTACTGTGCTTCAATGGTGGAAATTTCGAACAACTGTGTGATTAATAAACTTATGACTAAAATTATATGGAGAGTAGTAGTTACCCACTTTGCCCAACTGGTAATTCCAGTCTTGCATAAATGTTTCTAAGATACCAAAACAATATTAAAAATATCTTCTCTTACTGAAAAATAAACGGTGTCTGTGCACTAAGGTAATTATATTTCTCATTGAACTACTTCCCTTGAACAATATACATGTGGCCCTGGGCACAGATACAGTTTGAGATAAATGACAAGGCTGTTTGAATGCTTACTTTGAAGAACTGTAACTGCATATTCTGTGTGTGTGTGTGTGTGTGTGTGTGTGTGTGTGTGTGTGTGCGTGTGCGTGAACCATCTGGATTTGTTGGTGAATCACTTACAGACAATGAATCATTAATTGTGGTTAAAAGGACTTCCAGTTCATTCGTCTGTTGTTCTTCCTTCTTCCTCTTCCCATTCATCATCTACTGGAAATGATTGTTTATATTTATCAAGATATATAAACTTGGCTTGTTTTTTTTATACCATATTGTTTAAAAAGTGTGCATAGTGTATTAAAACTACTATAAGTATTTAATAGGAAAAAATAAACCCATGGCTAATGTAGAGTATAAAAATCAGTGTGAGGTTGGTGTTATTTTTATTATTGTTTATTATTATCATTTTATTTCTTCCAGGAATTTAAATTAATCAAAGCCACTATCTCTTTTTATTACACCACATGGGGGAATTCCTCACACACTAGGTTGAACAGGAATTACCACTACAGCAGACGGGGAATTCGAACCTTGACTCACCTGCAATGTAGGTTGTAAAAACAATATAAGGAGATAAACTTATAATGTATTTTAAAAGGAGAGCATGGTATTAATTGTACTCTGACAGATCAGAACAGGTTTAGCAGGTTTTGTAAGTTCCTTCTCACAACAACATCTGCTAAAGGCATTACATACATATACATAACATATTTAAGTATTTGATTAACCATGTCAATAGATTATTACCAGGTGAAGTGCAACTTGTTTCTGTAAATACACCCTAAATCAGAGAAATGACTACATAGTGTGAAAATAACATGAAAACAACCTAAATGCAGCTTGTCATACTGTATAAATATGGGGTAAGTAAGGTGTCTTATTTCAGTATTTGTGGTATGAGCTGTTGGCTGTGTGACACACCAAACATACATCTTAAAAGGCCCACAGGGGATTTGGTTAAAGAAAGGGTTTGTGTTGATATTGAACAGGTCAACAGAATGAGTTATTTTCTTGAATCGATTACCACTGAAATACCACACTTGAATGCTTAAATCAGCACTTGTCTATTTAGTTTTTTGTTTATTCTTTTCAAGCCACCTGTTAAATCTATGTAGCCCTTTGTCAAATGAGCTTACTGTAATCTGATTTGTTTTATTTTTAGCCTTCAGATATGAGAGTATGCCATGCAGGTCATATCTTGTAAAGCAAACAATATTACGCTTCAGGTAAAATGACCTGATCCAACCCATATTCAGTGAGGTAACATGTGTTTGCTACGTTGTGACAACATGCTGTACATTTGCTTAAGGGACACACAAGAATAACAAACCCAGCACAGTGGGCAAGTGACCCAGGGGCCTGGAATGATCCCGGTTTAATGTATTTCTACAGGTTTGTGACACTGTGACATAACAAGGGCCTGAAAGTTGGTCCTGCTATATTAACTGATCTTTAAGCCCTGTCTTGAGGAAGATCCCAGGGTCAAAATCTTCTTTATTTTATTTTAGCTTTGTACTTACTGTATATGTTGCTATTTCCTAAATCTATGTTAAATAAAATTACCACATAGGAAATCTGAGGCTGATAGTTTTTTCCATCTTAGAAAAGCTATACACATTACACAAAGAGTGTTAGGAACAGGGTTTTAACTGAGGCTCATTTTTTTTGCCTCTGGCCCTTCTATGATAGACAATCTGCCCATGGTGATTGCTTATTGTACTTGCATGAAACATTACCTTGTTTAGATTTAAGAGAAGGTTTTGAGCATACACCTTCATCATTTTTCACGGACTTTGTGCACCAGTTTGATATAAAACTCATTTCCAAATCTTTGATACAGCTACTGCATCTTCGATAAGAGAGATTTTCAATTAGTGCTACACTCCTGACACTTGGTGGTAACGATGCGTCACTACACGTTAAAACGGCCTGTATCAAGAACTTCAATCGATTATCTAGATGGATTAATTGATTAATTAACCTGTTTTTCCAGCAGCATATCGTTGTATGTTACCATACTTGTACTATATTATCAGCGTGGCAGCGATTGTTTTGTCGACACAAACGCTAACGGTGCAACTTTCCCTTTAAGAAGTCTGACTGATGCTCAGCGCCCAATCGCGGCGCGTAAACTGAACTTTGTTGTTGTCAGCAGCTACCAGCTAGTTGTAAGATAGCATTAGCCGACCGGTTAGCTAGCAGGACTATATCATCATTCTTATTCGTCCTAGTAAAGAAGTGGAGCCCCGTTGTATTTCGGTTGTGACGGTCAGAACAGCAACAAGTCCCTCTTACCGGGTCAACGAATTTAGGAAAGATGACTTCTGCATTGGTGAGTTTAGCTGCCTGGCACTTGTTACTTCAACCACGGAGCTGAAGTGCGTTTCGTACTGGGGGTTTCACACTGACCACTTTATTAATAGTAAAAGTTAGGAAGAAACAGGAGATTCATAGGAATAAACGATTATTTTTGACATGAAATTGGAACTTTCTCTTGAGCATAATTTACTCTATTCTTAGTCCTACTTGTAACAATTTCACTCTTGTTGTATCTGGCCTCAATGCGGTGTCTCAAGTTATTTCAGACACTGTTTTGATGTAGTGGGTGAATCAGTAATTGCCAGCTCTGTGGATGAAATAGGTCACTCTGAGACTAGGGGGTTAATCATGCCAAAAATATTCATTTTGTGTTTTCAAAAATATCTTAAATGTTGCAAGGCTGTCCATGTGCAATACCGACCCCAGGTTAATCACCTTAGGGTCTACTGAACAACTCCTTCTAAATGATTATTGCAATCTACACATTTACACGTGTAATGAAGATAGCTTGTGGAGGTTGTATGTTAAATAATGTAAAAGTAACTACATTGTCTCACTGCAGTAAATTGTGCTTTGGTGTCTCACTTTCACTTCATGCATGCTGATTATGTGTCATATTTAGGTTGTAGTTAGACATTTGATACGTTTCTTTCAGATTTTCAAGTAATCATGCTTGTTTTTATTAGTAGACAAACACTCAACATAAATCTCAGTAAATTTTTGGGTTAATTTTTTATTTATTTTTGACATAAACAGTGTAAGGTGCACCTGAAACTATTTCTGAAAATGTTCAGCAAATGAGTTGCAGAATGTATATATATATATATATTAATAATATATATATATAGCAACAAGTGAAAGTCATAAGAATGTGTGTACCAAAATTTAGGAGAGAAATCAACTTCAAATCCCAAGGAAAATTGCACGAATAATCAGATAATTGTACAACTCAAAATCATGTTGCCCATGGAGATGATGAGCTAGCAGTACATTGGAGGGAGTCTTAATGGCCAAAACAATTTGAATATTACATTTTAAGAACTTTTTTGGTTATCAAGAGATGAGGATGAAAATTTGTGAATTATCTGCTTTAGCTTTGCAAATAACAACTATTTTCATAATTGATTAATCCGCTGATTATTTTATTGATGGATTGTTTTGTCTATAAAATGCTTGAAAACGGTGAGAAACGCCCATTAATTTCCCACAGACCAATGTGACACCTTTATCTGTTTTGTCTGATCAATTGTCCAGAATCCAAAGATATTCAATTTGCTATCTTTATAAAGAGAAGTATCAAATTCTCATAGAGCTATAAATAGAAAATACATTACATTTCTGCTTAGAAATGGAAAGAAATTAGTATTTGAATAGCAAAATAGTTGACGTATAATTTTATGTAAAGTGACTAATCACTTAAACGACTAACCATTGCACTCTTCTCTGATTACTTTGTGGTGTGACTTTTATTGATTTTCTCCGGAAATGACAGCAATGTGGAACAAACTTCGTCATAGATTTTTTTTAAATGTATTTATTTACATATATAGAATATAAAAACACAAACGCAACTTATAAAAAAGTACAAAGCTTTGATTAAAACGTGAAGGATCCCCGCCTACACAAAATACAATCCATCACATCTTTCCTAAAAATCCCCTTCACTCCACAGTGTTAACTCTCGACGCCATGTTTGTCGAAGTGTCTCATGATAACGCCTAGCTCCAGCTCCACAGTCCCCATGGCTTCGGTTTGCAGTCTGTATCTGTCCGCCCCGTTGTATATGAGGTCCGGGCTGCGGAGCTGTGGTCCTCCGCCGACAAACATTTGTGCCAACTGCTCCTGCCAGGATCCGAGCGGCCTCCAAGTCACACAGCTTATCCGATGATGTCCGGGGCTAGACGGGATGTGGCAGTATCCGTACCCGTACAACTGGCAGCGCCCGAAAGAGTCCTGGTGCCAAACTTGAAGATGAAGCTTCGGCCAGCCTTGAAGTCCCTTTGTCGCGTAGTGCAGATCAATCGGGTGACTCCAGTACGCCATGTCTCCGATTTGGGGTATATCCACCTGGGTCTGACCCTCCTTCAGCCCGGACAGAAGACGCCATGCTCCTCCCGTATGAACTCCCCATTTGCAAAACAGGCTGTTCTGCGGGAACCCACTGGCCCCGACGATCTGGCCGATAATATGCAGCTCTGCCATGTCACAAATGTCCCCTTACACAAATACATGCGGCACCGAAAGTCCTCTTTCTCCGAGTTTAACTGCTAGCTGTGATTAGCTTCACAGCTCTCGTCTCCTTGGTAACTCAGCCTGATTTACTGTGCTGTCGTATACCCTCCGTTTCGCCTCTCAGGCAGCACTTCCTGTCAGGCTGCTTGCACATCCCACATTTTTAAATAGGTTGATAAACACCAAAGCCCAACGTGTGCCATATTAATGTTAGTTTTTACAGTATACGTGAAAAAGAGCTATTTTAATTGGTGGAGGCTCACGGTAGGAACTGGTGCCTGACAAGCTAAGTGCAGGGGATTTTGTCCAGTGTTTGACTTGTTTCCTTGTACGGCATCGTTTATAGAAGAAAACCCGTGAACTGGACACAAAATACTACAACACTTCGTGTTAATTCCTCATAATGAAACACTGAGGATGACTTAGCAGCTTCACTGCTAAACTAAAAACGAGTGTTAATTTGTTGGTTTCTCTAGAGTTTATATCGGCTTTGGATTCTAGAACCAGTACACTGCGAAACAGCGCCGCTCCACGGTTGTAGTGCCTCCAACTTTCACTAGATCTTTTTGTAGCAGAAAATTCACCATACGTTTGAATGCAAAAATTTTGGCCATCCCTGGGCAAATTACAAGAAAAACAGTAATTGTGGCATCTGCAAAAGTTTGTGCACCCTGCTAAGTCAGTACTTTGATACCCCCTTTCGGCAGATATCACATCTTGCAAACACTTTCTAGCCAGCAAAGAGACTTTCTATTCTGGATTCATGAATTTTCCCCCTCTTCCTTGGTAATCACTTCAAGTTGTGAGATATCTTTAGGCTGTTTTGCACACACAGCATGTTTAAAATCTATCCACACATTTTTGTACTAGTCAGGGGACTGTGAGGGCTGCTCCAAAAGTCTCAGCTTGTGCTAAATGTTGTCCAAGCTTTTGCACATGCCATAATTACAATTAGTTAATTTTTTTTCTATTTTTAAGTTCATGAAATAAAAAGTAACAGTGCATTAACAGTCCCTGTCTTCAGTGAAGAAAGACCTATCTTTGAGTGAGCACATACTTTGTTCAGGCGTCCTAATACTTTTGGCTACATAATATATGCAGCTGGATTCACAGTAGCATTTTTATGACAGTTCTCAGTATGTGTATTTTACCAGCATTATTGCATTACTTGCTGACAAACTGTCAATTATGTCACACACCCACACAGTCCAGAAAGAAGTACATAAACAGTTTTTGAGTGTTAAACTCTTAATAAATGATACACAAGGGTGAAGTTTTTTAAATATTGAATGTTTGAATGTTTAATTGTAGAATACTTAACATTTGAAACCAAGTTTTCACTGGCTTTAATATGTCACTGCTGCAAACAATCTCTCTGTCTCTTTGTTCACGTAGTCTGATCCAACCCTAGAGAGACATTTCAAGGGTCACAGGGACACTGTGACAAGTGTGGACTTCAGCTGCAACATGAAACAGATTGGTAATTACTACTACTTCCTTCTCTGTCTTTGTGTTTGTCTGACTGTGGCGTCTGCGTCGCTGTTGTCTTTTTTATTTTGTGTGTATTTTTATTCTGTGTGTTTACTTAATTCACTTGTTCCACTTCCTCCACCAGCCACAGGCTCCATGGACTCCTGTGTGATGATCTGGAACATGAAACCTCAAATGCGAGCGTATCGCTTTGATGGACACAAAGATGCTGTCACCTCTGTTCAGTTTTCTCCCTCTGGCCACCTGGTGGCCTCCGCCTCCAGAGACAAGACTGTACGTCTTTGGGTGCCCAGCATGTAAGTTATCTGTTATCTGTTAGAAAGCCCCCACAAAGGTCAATGATGCTGGCTCATAAAAGCAACAAAACTAGACAGTTTTGCTGAATACAGTTTTTCTACTGCTTCTGCCAGTACGGAGGAAGGCACACATTGCAGAACACCCACTGGGTTTGATTGTTCTCTTAAACTTAAGTGTTGTCTTGGTGTTTGCATGCGTTTACAGGAAGGCTGAGTCAACAGTTTTCAGGGCTCACACGGCTACTGTGCGCAGTGTTAACTTTTCTGGTGATGGACAAACTCTGGTCACAGCCTCTGACGACAAGACCATCAAAGTGTGGATGGTCCACAGGCAAAAGTTCCTGTTCTCTCTAAACCAACACATCAACTGGGTCCGCTGTGCTAAGTACGATGCACACATACACATACACATACAATTATACAATAAGTGTTAACAATTAGTTCTAATTTATTACTGCAGATATTTTGACTTATTCTATTGTTTGTTTTATTTATTGCATTTACATTTGAATATACAAATATTCTATACATTTCTGAATTGTTTTATAGCGTAAATGAATACATGTCATTACCAAAATTGTAGCTGGAGACTTGGCTTATGGCCAGTTTTCAATTTACAATTTAAAATTTTCAATTTTGATTTACAAAAATGTATTTCCTGCAGGTTTTCTCCAGACGATCGTTTGATTGTGTCGTCCAGTGATGATAAGACTATAAAGCTGTGGGACAAGAACAGCAGAGACTGTATTCATTCTTTCTATGAACATGCTGGGTGAGTGTGTGTACATGTGTGTGGGAGAAAGAAATGCAGTAACCAAAAGAGAGCCACCTTTCACCTGGTATTTTTTGTAGAAAGTATAGGATTTATAGCATTATGTACTGTAGGTAATGTAGTGTTTTTTGGTTTGGTGGATGGTGAGCAATATGATCATTTTAGATGATGTCATTGTAGTTGTTTTTTTTTTTTATAAATGCAGAGTGACAAAAAAGATGGCAGGCCCCATAATCATGTGTCCTCTTGTTAAAATTCTGCTGACCAAGGCACTGAACACCTGCTCACTGATTAAAAGCTTCTCCTAAAGCATCAGCTAAAAGCGTCATATGTAGACTGTTTTTGATTTTAGTTGAATTATGTAAAAAATATTCAAAGTAATACATTTTCTTTTATGGATGTGTCAGAGTAAGCACTGTAAAAACTTGACCAAATGCCTAATTTCACTAAATCTCATATGTCCTTTCTCCCAAGTTATGCAAACCATGTGGATTTCCATCCCAGTGGAACTTGCATTGCTGCTGCCAGTACTGACAACTCGGTTAAGGTGTGGGACATCAGATCCCATAAGATGCTACAACACTACCAAGGTAAAGACACCTCAGAAAGGTTACATTGCTTACAATGAAGTCATTTACTACAGCAAAACCACAATTTGCATTCAAACAAAACACATTTGTAGCTTTAATGCAAAGTTGTTATTTGCTTTAATAAATAACAACCACATCGACCTTGAAGACAAGCATTTGCTACATTTTTTTTGTTTCAAGACTTTAAATTAAGCCAATCCCGATACCTTATACCTTATATATTAGGGTTGGATGTATGCTGCTTTTCCCGAACCCAATGGAAGGGCTAATATGGCAACTCTTGACATCCAATACCACCAGCTAAAGTAGAGCCTCACCTTTAAACACAGTGAAGAATGCAGCTGAGGTTTACAACAAATAACTGAAATAACACCAAGATAAAATTAAGCTTTAAAGTTTGTGATTAAAGTGGTAATAAAGATTCATGATTTCTTGCATATTCAATAAAGCAAATGTTGATGCCTTTTTGTTAGTCTGGTACTCAGTCTGATTGTTCTAATCAGCTCTCTTAAATGGATTTAAGCTGTGAGATCTAATAATGGATAATCACATCTGTCTGAGGAGATTGAGCATGAAGATAAAAGCTTTTCCTCTCCTCTCCTCTGCTCTCCCCTTCTCTCCACAGTGCTGCACTTCACATGCTGTAGTTAATTACCTTTTTAGCCAGCCTAAAGTGTTACATTTGTGGTTAAAATGTGGTGCGGTCACTGTTAGATACCCATGAGAATTATTAATATTTGCAAACAATTGCAGATAAATGTTCATAATGTAGGCTTTAAACCTCCCGATTAGAAAATCCTCTGAATACTGCTTCTGTAAGGGGTTATGTATGAATAGTCAGTATGGTGCAGGATGTTTAGTTTTCTTTTAGCCGTCTTAACTTGCTGTTGAGCGGTTAATTCACCTGGCTTTGTGTTTTATTGTAGTGTTTATCCTGCATTGTATCCTTGCATGAACCTAAGCCATATAAGAATGTGTCATAGCATCTTGCAGCCAGCAGAGGGACCATGTTGTTTGTTAAATGTCTGCTGCTGTCCTCATTTGTCTCCACCAAGAACCCATTCACCACATGTTAGAATCATTTCAAGCCTGAGGAACTTTAGATTATTCGGTATAGGCTACTATACTAACGTAAACCTGATGGTAAGCCATTCTCAAGTTACACAGCAACTAGGGTGGCGTGATGTGCAGCAGTGGGATCAAGGCATTCATGCTAGCAAGCATCTGGCCTGCTGAAGTGTCCTTGAGCAAGACAGTGTACTCGTAACAGTAACTGAGGTGCTGGACGTAATCGATCAAGTCCTTTGACTTCCTGTAAAGAGAGGAAACAAGAAAAAAAAAAACGCCCTGCTAGAATCAATAAAGTATAGAATTACTTATGTTTAAGTGTGACCAACAATATATTTTTTTATCTTATATTTGTGATATATAATTCTTACATTAGATTAAATATTTTTAGGGTATTGGACTGTTGCTGGATGCAACAATGCAAGTTTTACAGACCAAAGTATTAATCAAGAAGTAATTTGCAGATTAATCGATAATGAAAAAATCATTAGTTGCAGCCCTCGTCATAATCAATTTAATTGTCATTATTTTGATCTCAATGATGTTTAATGATTCCATGTTATTTCACAGGAGTCTGATGTGGTTTTTACAACTTAAGTCTTAAATTGCAGAAGAATAAACTTCAGTTCAGTCAGTTATAAAGTGTGTGTGTGTGTGTGTGTTTTGTTTGTTTGTTTTCCAGTCCACAGTGGTGTGGTTAACAGCTTGTCTTTCCACACGGCTGGTAATTTCCTCATCACTGCGTCCAGCGATTCCACTGTGAAGATACTGGACCTTGTAGAGGGCAAACTACTGTATACACTGCATGGACACCAGGTAGACACACACAAACACACACATGAGCACACCAATACCATTTACATATCCTGCAGGCCTAACTGCGCAGTTTACCCGGTCATGATCACGATAGGTCATGTCTGTACTCTGCTCTGCTGTTTCTGAGTTTGTGTATTTATTGCCATTTATTTTGTGTGTGTGTGTGTGTTTGTGTCGAGGGTTCAGTGTGGACAGTTATGTGTGACTGTGTTTGACATCTCCTTTGTGCATGTTTGATTCTCTGAAGTGTGTATGTGTGTGAGTGTGTGTGTATGATGCTTTTTTTTGTATGCGGTGTATTTTAGTACTTGCCAGGCGAGCGGGCAGCCCACTCATGATGACTCATCTCAGGGTTGTTGGAAGGAAACAGAACTGTGTTTCTGCCTCCATTCCTCTGGATCCTCTCCTCCTCTTCTTCTCTTTATCCTCCTCTCTGTTTCCGTCCCGTCCTTTTTCTCTGACTTTAACACGCCTCTCTTAATGTCCTCGTGTTCTGGGGATGTTTCAGTGTTGCCACCATCACTTTCCTCTTTTTCTTCTCTATTTGCCCCTACCTCCTCCCTTTCTCCAATGTACTCTCATTTTGGCCGGCTGGACTAGTTGGCCGGACGGCTCGCTGACTGTATCGGTTTGTTTGAACAGCTGATGAACTGGCTTGCTGGCTAGTTGTGGAAATCAGTGGCTTGCCAGTACCACATGTGGTCCGTCTGTTTATCTATGCCTCTGTACACATTGCCTGTCTCTCATTCTTGTCTTTTTTTGTCTGTGTCACCTGTGTTGCTCTCCAGCCATTTGCCAAGACTGTTCTCTTTGTCAAGTAAAAAAACTCATTTTTTTCCCCCCTTCTCTCTTCACACCTCCAAATTTGTCATCTCCTGCGCTGTCTCCGTTTCTGTTGTTGTTCTTTTTGGCTCCGTGATGACTCTGCCAATCTGTTGGTGCTGGGAGCTCACAGGGTGTTAATTGTCTCTCCAATCGCATAGCTAGAGATGGGAGAGACCCCCATCTGTTTGGTTTATGTGTGTTTATGTGTCTGCTTGTATGTGTTCTGCTGTGTTTGTGTGGAGGCCTATGTGCATGTAATGTATGTGAAAACACACAAGGGCTCTGAGGGAGTGTTTTGCTGTTGGATCTGACAAATGTGTTGTTTACCAAGCCTCAGGAGAACCTTACCTGGCTCATGTAAACTTAGGTTAATTTGTCTCTCTGCTTCTCTGTCTAACAACTGACTTTCAAGGTGTGATCCAAAACTTTTTATGTAGTAAGTCTTCAACTCAAGACATAGGCTTTAGCTTTTAAATACCCCATGAAAAAGATGAGATGCTAGTGTTGTTCCATATTTTGCTCTTGCTTGAAAGTGGTTATATGGCGGGACATAATGTCAGGTTAGATTTGATTTTAGAAATCAAAAATGAGGCATGCCAAAATAAAATAGGCACTGAGAGCCTTATTCAACAATGTGTATAAAGTAAATGTCCATATGAACCATTAGAAGCACCATTTAGCAGTGTTTTTAAGGTGGATCCTGTTTGTGTCTCATTCACATACACTACATACGCACATATACTGTATACAGGGTGCAAGCTGGTGACGGAATACACAGTCCCGCCAATGGTTTCATGCTCTTTCAATGATTATCAGTCGGCGGTTGGTGTAACATGCTAAGAAATACACTGCAGTGCACCAATAACAGCAAATTAGAAGCAGACTTCTTGTTAGCAATCGTGGGTGTGAACAATTTGAACCATAGGCATTAAATTCTTCCAGAACTACTTGTTGCAGATCTTTTTTGAGTAAGAAAGATGCATACAGTGTGTTGTGGTGTGAAACAGAATGTAAACTCTGCAGGGTATCCTTAAGAAAACTGGATCCAGTGTACCAAGATGGTTTCTATTCATTCCATTGACATTTGCTACATCTTCAGGCTTTTTCTGCATTTTATGGCCCATAGCACATGTGCGCATAAGTGTTTCTCTGGCTGAGCAGGCCATCATCTTGCACATGAATGGCACAAAAATACAGAAAATATATGACTGGTCATAAGTGTTGAATTATATTGGGCCTAATGATTCAATTAGTGTGTGTGGAACAAGTCTTTCTGATGAAGAGCACATCACTTGTCGTCACTTTGCCTCCTCCATCACTCCTGTTACCAAGGAGTTGGATGAGGGCTAAGACGATAGACATGATTTTATACCCAGGATATCTTTTCTTTATCTGGCTTCACTGGGCCTAACATTCGCCATCCTGGCGTCCTGGATAACATGTACTACAAAGCTGGTTATCAAGTGGCTCAGTTAAATCTCGGTTTTCCTCTCTGGCTACAAGCATGTTCATTTGAAAGAGGCTGAGTTGTTTATTACAAGCAACATTGTCAGAACCATGAATAAACTAGTTAATATGCTATGAAAAGAAACAGTGCCACCTGCAGGTAAATTCAGTTACAGCAACATCCAAAAGGTGGAAATGGTGAAATGTAAACGAACTAGAATATAAATCAATATAAACTAAGGATATACTGTAAATAAGTGCATAAATTATTATTAAGTTTCTTGCTGAGTGAGTATTTTTGCTCTTTTGTCTGATGATGAACAAACTATTATTAACATGTGATGCAGAAAAAAGAAAATTAAAGTAATGTGGGACTGTTCCTGCTGCCAATGCGGAGAAAAGTCTGATGGGGTTTGAGATCTGAATAAAATGTTCATTTATAATCATGGGAAATATTTAACAGTGTGGGGATAATTTTTCAAATATAAGTCATCTAAGGGTTTAGTTTTTATTTCCACTTATTGTCTCCTCACATTATTCTGAGCTGCTGTGATGGAAGGCAAGTGTAAAAGAATCTTTGTTCAATTAAAATGAAGCAATAATAGTTATTGTGTATTTATTAAGTGTGGTAAACTCACTCCCTCTCTCTGTGTTAGACGCTCTGTTTAAAAAGCAGAGTGGACACATGAAAAGACCTAAACAGCAAGATGATTTGACTGATCTTTAAACATATCCATTGGTCTTTATTAGCCTATTTGTCACTTTATTGTAAGCTCTTTTGTTCCTGATGTAGTTGTTCCTGTAGGAATTATGACGCATTTTTCCCAGGAATCTGATTAGCCAGTAGTTGGGCTGTTGACAGGTTAGAATTAGGTGTAATTTACCATGGTGATTTACCCCGATAAGAAATGAACCACCGGCATAACCCTGAAAAGCCAGAGTTAAATCTAAAATTACCTTGCTAACCCACAGTACAGACGTCAAGAGTCAGGCTATGTAATGTGTCAGCGCACACAGATATTGATGTTGATGACGCTTACATGTAAACCTTCAACAAATTACTGCTGTTAATTCCAGTTAAAGGAGAAAAGTAGACCTGCAGTTTTTATTTTTATGAGAGCAGGGCGTTACTGTAAAAATCTGAAAATCTAAGATCAGATTTTATTGGTTGGAATTTTAATATGCTCCTGAGTGCAAAATGTTTAATATGTGTTTACAGCAGGAGAAAAGGGCAGAAATTGAATGAAGAACTAGACAAAATGCATACCTTGAAGCCATAAGAACAGTTGTGTAGTGATGCACTTTGGGGTTGCAACTATTATTTTTATGTTGATTTAATCTGTCAATTATTTTTTGATTAATCAATTAATTGTTAGTGTATAAAATGTCAAAAAAATTGTGAAAAAGAAAATTCACATAACCCAAGATGACATCTTAAAATATTTGTTTTTGAATGATTAATCAATTATCAAAATAGAAATTTTCTGTCAGTCAGGTTATCCATTAATCAGCTGATTGTTTCAGCTCTAATGCACTTACCTCATTTATTCCCAATACCAATTCTGATAAGTAAGGTTTAGTACTGGCTAATACAGTGTACCCATGTGAAGTAGTGTGAAGTGCTCTCTGTCCTTTTCCTGTATACCTCCTTTCTAAACTGTGATCTGAGACATTCATAATCAGTCTTCTTTACACTTGTGGAAATTTAAATTATTATTGTTTTAGAAACATAATAACACTGCGTCATCACAGCTTTATAGCAACATGGACTATGAAACAGTATTTTAAGTGGATCAGTGATAAACATAAAGTATTTATTACCACTCTTAGAGATATATTTTAAAGAAATAACAGTCTCTTAAATAAAACCAGTCCGAGCATGGTATGGAGTGCACCATGTGGGGCCTGTCTGGTTTCTGCAATTCCTGTTCATTTATTAGTACATAAAATTTGCCAGTTAGGTTCACTGCCCTGTCAGACTCTGTGTGTGTGTGTGTGTGTGTGTGTGTGTGGGTGTGTGTGTGTGTGTGTGTGTGTGTGTATCGCGCGTGCGTGTGCGTGTGTGTGTGTGTGTGTGTGTCTGGCCATGGCGAGTGCCAGCCTGGCAGCAGGCATTAGTCAGCGCAGAGACAGAACATGCTGTCTGTCAGGCCGTCGCGTTGCCATAGTGACACTGTCTGCTTCTCTCAGGTGCTTCTGGGAAACCATTCCTCACCCAAACCAGCCTGTCTGGGTGCCAGCCACAGGACACTGCTCCTTTTTTTCTTCCCAGCAGCGTCCCTGTCCGCTTCTTTCCCCTTCTTTTGTTTGCTCTTTCCTTCATCTTCTCTTCGAACACAGTCAGAGAGCTCAGGCTGTAACCGTTGACCCCGTTCTGCATTGTAAGGTAGAGAAAAGAATAAACCAAGAGAGAGTGTGATTTCTGTGTTTTTAAAGCTGGATCCTGTCTGCGCTGCAGGTTCAAGCAAGCACACTCAACCACACGCACACGGCATGCCAAACTCCTGACATCCCCAGGTGATCCTTTTTTGCCTCTGACCATGAGTGACCTCACCTCAGTCTCCGCTTTCCGTTATTGATTGCTCTGCTACAGTCCCACACACCCACCCCCCTCCTCCACACACCCACACACACAAATATCCATGAGCTTCTGTTCTGAGCAAATTTTGTTTCCTCTGATGGTTTAAAATAGAGTTGTTCTGATACTGATGCTAGTATTGGAAAGGCCTCTGATACTGCCTAAAATACGCTGTTGGGTATCAGCGAGTATGCAAGTCTGTTCACTGATCTGTTACCACGTAATTTATTAATAAACTTTATAAATTCACACCTGGATAAAATTGCAGTTTCCCCTAAATCAATTCTTCTCTGCTATAAAACAGTTGCTTTCAAAGGAAGTTGTGCAGTGCATCCTTTGAAACCACTGTTCTGTATTCTGTATTTAGATTATGTAGTGTTTACTTTCTTGTATGTTCTACATAAACACCTACACTTTGCAGCAACTGTATATTGCTTGGCAGAGGAAGAATATTAAATTATTCATATTATTCAAAGTTACTATGTGTAGGATGTGAAAATGAATGAATGGGTTGGAACACATAGACAGTTACACTTTCACAGGGATTCTTTCATTTTTTAGCGTTGAAGCTAATCATTTAGTTTATAAAATATTAAGAACTGGTACAAAGAAAAATCCAAACGTACCCATCACCATGTTCAATGTTAAGTTGCATGTTTTGTTCAATCAACTGTCCAGAAACCAAAGATATTAATTATTATTACATAGACAAAAACAAACAGCAAACTTTGACAAATTGACAAATTTGACAAATCATTTTAGCTCGCAACATGAGATTTGGACTATATTTGCATAGATCTGACCGTGTTTGTTGTATTTTTGTTTATTGCGTTTTGCTGACTATGAAAGTCAATAGTTCATAGTGACACAGATTTTTCTTTTCTTTTCAACTTGAGCAAACAGTTTGCAGCTAAGCATTTCAGGATGCTTGTCTTCGTAAGAAGGATCACGCAGAACTGGGATATGATTTCACTGTTGCGTCACCTTCATTCTCCATCTCTCTGGTTCTCTTTCCCTTCCTGCAGGGTCCAGTGACCTGTGTGGCCTTCTCCAGGACAGGAGAGTACTTTGCCTCTGGAGGCTCTGATGAACAGGTGATGACCGGTTTTTCTAATTGATCCTAAAACATTGAACCAAATATAACCAGATTGATCGGCTTGCTTGTGTCTCGGTAGTCAAAAGAACAAAATGACCCAAATGAATCAATACCCTGTGAAAGAGAAAGCAAAACTTATTCATGTTGCACATTTCATTCTTTGTTTATACGGTTGTTGGTCATTTGACTTTGGTGTATTATTTTAGAATAAGCAACAATTTATATTCACCCTACAGGTAATGGTGTGGAAGAGCAACTTTGACTGCAGTGAGTGTGGTGACACTGTCAGGCTACAACATAAAACTGCTTCCAGCATTCAGGCACCACCAGCAAGCTCCACGGCTCATCTCCCCTTTAACTTGAATCCATCTGTGCACCGCAGCCAGGTAAATTCCGACAGCTGGAGACAAGCACAATGAACTCACAGCATTTAATGCATCCCTTTTGCTCATTTACAAAAATTAGTTTTTTATCCTAGACATTGACACACACAAGTCACATAACACATATCCTGTCTTTTCCCCTAACATGTGTAACCCTTACATGCACACATTACTTTTGTGCTTAGGTAATTAATATTTTTATGCACACTCTTTAGACTTTATCTGGCCATACATACAGTATGTATCAAGTTTTATGGCATTCCCATACATATAGAGTATTAATCAACTGTTTGGCAGTTTTGATTGTTTACCAGTGTAATAATGAGTTTTGTCTGGCTGCGACCTTTGTAGAGCAGCATCGCTCATATTTCATTCGATTTTTATTTATTTTTGGCATGGTCTACTTCATTGGATACTTTGACAGTGAAGATACAGTACAGACAGGAGGTTGTTATGTGCCTCTTATTGTGTATAGGATTGTCAGGTGGCTTCGTCAGGTGTCAGGTGGCTTCGGAAACCCCCGTCATCCCACACCTTTTTGACCATTTCTGTAACTTTCCGCAGCCGATTCAACGTTCACACCCACTTCACTCAGTGACTGGCCAGCTGTGCAGGGGTGAAAAATGAGCCAGTGATTGAACTTCTCTCTCTAGTTCTCTTTTTTCATTTGTTATACAACTATTTGTGGCACGTTTCATGTGAACAACACCATGAATGACTTTCAGGAGAGGCCGTCTGAACATTTGTGCCTTTTATTTTTGTCTTTAAACAATATTGTGTCTGTCTGCCCAACAGACTCAAAAATGCTGTAAAAGGGTAATTATACTGTTTGGTATACACAAATGTATACATGCAGATATGTTTATTGTATGTGCGCAAGTGCTCACATTAGCACAAAAAAGACTAACTGAAACCAGTATGCACACACATTTGCATGCCTATGCCAACTAGATCAAAAATAAACATAAAGAGACACATACATGCGCACAGATGCCCCTCAGTATTTCATGCTGCCAGGGTGGCTGGCTTATTTCCTCTATGCATATCCTTCCTTTGAAGTCTGCAGTGTAGCCCAAAGCTACATTCATATCTTACATGCAGGGAAAGATATACTTACTTTAGTCCCACGTCTACACTTTGATATAGAGGAAGTTTTTTTCCTCATCCTTCTGACCACATGAAATAGACCCAATATTACTCTGTGTTCGGCTAATGGCATCCTCTAATGTAAAAATATAAATATATCTTATCATACTGCAAGTGAGTTTAAAAAAAATTTAAATAATGATGAACAAATTTTTGAAATTGAAAACAAACAGGCAGTGATGAAGTATTATTGAGTGCAGACAGATATTATTGTTATGTGACAACTTATTATGATTATTTCGTTTTGTGAATTAGCTAACGTGCTGAAATAAGGCCCTGACAAACAAAATCGAAAGATGTCAATGAAAACTTTATTCCCTCAAGTGCACTTTATGCTAACTTGTCCTATACAATCTATCTGGCGTTTGTAACTTAATAACATATTAATGTTATTATTCCTATTGCCATTGCAGTACATATGACACTGCACTATCCTTAATCATAATGTTTTTATTCAATTTGACAACTATGGGGTTTGGATAATATTATGCGAGTCAATAAATGCCAAAGTCAGTTAGACTGTAAAAATATTCAGATGGAAATCAAGCCTTCCAGACTTCAAAGCCCATTTTGTTGCAGAGTCTCCTCCATTTTCATGACAGTAATTTAATAAAACATCATTCTCTGTTTTCCAGTAGGAGTCTCTACTTGCACTATTTCCACCACACCCTTTCTGACTTCTGTGTAAATGTGTTCAAGGAGAAAGAGTAGTAAATATACTGTCAAAAAACTTTTTGTAGATCCATTTAAAAATTATAACTTTACAAATAAGAAAATTTGAATGGTTGTACAGTTTCAAAAAACATGGCTAGAAGAAAACTGCTTTTGTCTATGACTAAAGGTTGAGCACTAAATTAGTGTTCAGTTGGGTTTACTCAAGTTATCTTCAAGCTGAATCCAAAGCCAGTCAGGGCATGGGCATGATTACAGCCAGTAACTAAAATAGTCAGCTAGCTAGCTGTTACGAAGGTATTTGGCCTAGTGTCTTCTGTAAATAAACAGAAACAGTGAAATCAGATAAATTAGTGATGAACTCTCAGTTTCGATCATCTAAAAACTTTTATTTATTAATTTAATTAATTTAAGTGTGTGGTTGTAACTGTCTATAGCTCCATGGGACTGACTGTTAGAGGTATATATGCTCATCCAAGATAAGAGATAGGATGGAGAAGATATTCCTTTATTAGTTCCACACTAGGGAAATTTGCAGTGTCACAGCAGCAAAGTGGACAGTACAAGAAAGAAAAACTGCAAAATGCCAATAAGAAATACTTTGAGAGATAAATAATAGATAACAATACAATAGAAATATAGAAATATAAACAATCTGTCTTTAAACATAAAAAAACCTTCACAAAATGGAACCATTTCCACTACTAATTGTTGTTTTGATGAATAGGGTTGAGTATATTTGTTTTATCATCTTCTTGGCAAGCAGGCTTTTGATTACAAAATTATTATTAAGGGCACGTTTTTGACATAATAATTTGATCATTTTCATTACCAATTAATATTTTGTTTGTTTGTTCATTCCTTTGTGAGTAAGTGAGTGAATGAGCGAGTGAGTGAGTGAGCGAGTGAGCAACTGAGCGTTTGATCTTATATCATTCATATCATATCAAACCAAGTCTTAAGCCTCAAGCAGACCAAAATGTGCCCGCAACAAGAATACTTAAATTTGTGCGCGCACAAGGGGACAGGGTGTCACAGGCTGGCCAGAAAACCTTATGGAACGGTTTGGATTTCAAGCCCTTTGACTGCTACAGTGTTACTTACATCAACAAGGGCATACCCAAGGTCCTCGCAAGCGCACAGACACACACAGACACACACACACGCACACACTCGAGCGCCCTGTGTCTCCTTTCTCTTATTGATCGCTCTGCTACAAGTTTACATCCACCCATAGTGATGCTGTCCTTACTTTACTCATAATGACTCATAATTAACTAATGTGAGGGGGTCTGACATTAAACTGGTACTTAATCTTGAAGACGACATTACACAGAGCACAGAATACTAATTGATATGGATAAAATACAACTCTAAGGAACAAATGTATATTTCTTTGAATATGCCGTATTATACTCATATCATGTTTGGTGGCTGCTTCAATGTCAGACACATGGACTTTTTTGGTTGCTGAAACTACATACCAGCAATAAGATGTTGTTGCATTGATACTTAATTACAAAAGATAAGACAGAGAAAATGTTCCACAGCAAACAACAGCATTAGATGTTTTTAAATAGATTTTTTTTACCTTAGTCTAGCCAGTTGTTTAAAAAAAGAATCACTTTTAGAAAGCTTCAACAGTCAACTTAGGCCCTATAATGGGAATAATGGATGTATTTTGAAGCAGGTGTTTAAGCGGTATCACCTATGTGAGAGTGATTATTTCTAACATCTCCTTAAAATTGACTTGAAAGTACATGTCTTTTAATGTCCTTTAAACACCCGTTTCCTTAATGCCATCAGTGGACCCTTTGGGGCTCTGTTTTTTTCTTCCCTAGCTGACTCTGTCTTTTTCTCTTGCTGCTGTGATACAGAATTGTAAATTGATTTTAATAGCTCTTCCACTTGACAGCCTTTATTACAGACTTGCCTCAAAGGGTGATTATCAAATGGGCAGCTGGATCATGTGGAGAGAGATGATTAGTGCAATGTATGAAACTTATTCTCTTTTTCTGAGAACTACTGTTTTTGTATAACTTTACTGAAGTCTTTTTTTGGGAAATATGGATTTTCAAATACAGACACATGAAGCTTCAGCACTAATGGAAAATCAGCACTTGCTGCTTGATTAAGAAATGCGGTGTAAGACATTTCAACTCTGGTGTTGTGATGCCTCTCTGTCTGCAAAAATATTTGTACTGACAAGGCACACATGCTTATGTGATGGTAAACAGATATTTTTACTGTATTTCATGGATTTGTGGTTGTTGTAATATCCAAGGACATACTGTGTAAAACCTAGTCCTATATATCCTCTAACTGCTAGAGATTTAACTGCTGTATAGAAACAATAACATGCGTGGACAGGTATAAGGGAAAATTTAAAATGAGATGTGAAATGTAGTATGAAATGTGCTGCCCAGTGTTTCCTGTGGGTTGAGAATTTCCTTCATGATGGTGGATGTGGTGTTTAATCCTGTCTCAAGATATTGGCACTCATTTCTGAAAAACAAGGAAAGCTGCACTGAAGACAAGAAGTGTTTTCTTCATTTTTAAGGAAATTAAGTGCTGAATCTGAGACAAAATGACTATGGATAAAATAAATGCAAAGTAGTTAAATGGCTAAGTAAATTCAAAACACAGAGCTATGAATGCATGATGTAGAGAAACAATGAGTGCAAAGACCATCTGTAAATAAAGTGGTCAGTTCCAACTCCATATCCAATTGATCCTTTAATGTGAAGTTCAGTTTCCACAAAGGCAACAGATGCACCTGGTTGTGATGATTGATTGGCTACTTTTTATTTTTGACTGAGGGAGAGAACAAATGCAGAGCCAGACTTGGTGACACCAACCTGGGATCGGTGGCACCTTAGTGTTTTGGCTTTTGTTGGCAGCTACATGTTAAACATTTTACTAATGTGGCTTTTACCATGAAAACTTCTCAGTCAGTGGCAGCATCATATCCAAACAGATCACTCAGCTTTAACTTATCAAAATACTTGTTTGAAATTATTGAAACAACAATTATAGATTCTACTTGGTATTTGGCTTCACACATTAGCTAATATCTCTACTAATACCAAATAAATATTTTGACTGCTACTAAAACTATTCAAATAATGTTTTCATAAAACTGTATTTATTGATAGTAGCTGCATGCGCACACACACACACACACACACACACACACACACACACACACACACACACACACACACACACACACCAACCTCATTAACCTAAGCTAGTTCCGATTGACATTTCTTTCATTGTCTTTTATGAATTGTTATCTGCTAGTCGTTACAGTTAAAATAATGGTGACAGCTGCACCTGGAAGTGCCGGCTTCCTAGATTCTCCTTTTCATGTATAATTTATCAATTCATTATTTATTATTAATACAGGCCCTTTCATCTCTAATAAACTGCCGCAAGTCTCACACACATGTCAACTGAGAGCAGAGAAGAGAAAAATGTTACCAGCTTGTATAAATGTTTTCATTTTCTTCTCTCTTGGAAAGAGTATTCAAAGGTTTTATGAGTTTATATGGAGAGGAAAAAAACAGAGGTACTCTAATATGGGAAAGGTGGATCTAATGTGCTGTTATAAATTGACTTATTTTCAGAGAGGCACAGTAAGTAAACAGGATGTTCTATGACTGAAAGGAACCATGAAAAGAGCCACTCATACAACCAAATACCAGACTGTAGCTATATTAAAAAGATGCACCAAAGTGAATATTAATAGACTCAATACCCTCAAGATTACGGTTTATATCAGAAACCTGTAATATTATTATTAGAAATTGAAAGTTTGTCTAAAAATGTCTAAGTAAAAGTGCCTAAAAACTCTATTTGTCTTGTAATGAAGTCAGTTAAGCAAAACTAGGATTAACTAAGCAAACCAAACAGACAGGCTTTCACAGGCACTCTCTAAACTAACAAGCAAAATAGTTGTTACTGCAACTAATGAAGTTGTTTAAGCAGTAATACCTGAGAGGCATACCCATCATATATCAAAACATCATGATTGAAACAATTTCAAAGTAGGCTTTATTTGCATAACATAATTGAAATCTAAGTGGTTACTTTTTCATCTGACAAAATATCAAAACTTAATAAAGTGACATGATAACAGTTGTAGGACAAAAATTAAAACAGCTTTGTGCCTGGCTCAAAATCTCGGCCATTGCCACTGGTTGAAAGGCATTCTGGGATGCTTGGCTATCGTAGGTCCACACAAGTCATCACCCAAAGTACCTTTGATAAAATGGGCAGAGCAAGAACACTTGTGGACATTTAGTCTGTATTTGGCTAGATATGGGCTTTGAATTGGAATAGTACTCAGGCTGTGACTGATGATGAAATTGAGAAAGGCCTGAGGACATAAACTTGGCCAAACACCTGGCAACATATTGATCATGGTTATACCTCTTTTTTTACATTCGGTAATACCATGAAGTACCGTTATATAAAAACCATGGCTAAGACTTATGGGATATGTTGTGTTTGTATGCTTGTAAATTAATACATTTTTTCTTTAAAATTACAAGATTTATTTTTTCAGTGAAGTACAGTGAAGAATCTACTTTATGAGACATCCAGTATTGCACAATAATGTCTTTGGCTATAATTCATTTCACCGGGAAGAAATTGACCAAGGAGACAGTAATGCTGTGCTTATTCATACAGAGGCAAAGGCCGCCCATGTGTGCTGCCCTCTCAGAATCATATCCACAGGGAATTCATAAGTAGCTAATTTGATGTGCTGATCCTTTAATGTACTTGGATGAGAAGCTCCATGATAATTTGCCAATGATGGGCACTGTACCAGGAACATGTAGGCCTATTTGTTAAACACAATAAGCCAGCTTTAAAATGAGGTCTCTCCAGCTAAAGATTGAGTGTGTGTGTGGTTCAGTCAGCAAACCTTTATTTCCCGCTGTTTCATTGTGTGAGAATAGATACATCGGTGTGTGTGTGTGTGTGTGTGTGTGTGTGTGTGTGTGTGTGTGTGTGTGTGTGTGTGTGTGTGTGCTGTGTTGCTGTGAGTGTGTGCGCGCCAGCCATTGCTGACAGGCAGATCAGCTCTCTCTGATCGCATCCACCCTAATCCCTGCATCACCCCACCCACCACCCCCCCATCCCCATCCCCATCCCCACCCCTACCCCCTCCTCCCTTCCTGTCTCTAGCTTCACATCTGGGTCTTTCTCCCACTCACGTGTGCAGACAGACGAGCCGCACACTCACAGCAGGCCTCCCTTCACAGCTCAACACACACACACACACACACACACACCACTGCACCGCTCAGCTCAGCTTTAGGATGTGGATTGGAGTGGGGAGGGGGGTTCAGAGACTGCAGTAGCTGTATGTAATGCAACTTGTTTCTCCTTTACCATTATTTTATTCATTTACAGGAGCTAATAGGCTGCTGTCACTGTGCAAAACTTTACCAGCATTCTCCTTAATTAAAGATTCAACAGCAGTGGAAGCAATGAAACAATCCACCAAGCATGGGTGCATTGAAGACCATGGAGCATAGCACTGTAGACTGCAGTTTGTAGTTGCGTGTGTGCATCTTTAAGGTGCTGGTATGGAAAAGCAGGTGGTGTTGTTCTGACAGCAGGATTTGAATGCATTTGACAGCAGGGGATAGAGAGCGGGCAAGAGAGGGAAAGGCAGGGGGTGTGACAAGGGAGTGTTGAAGACAAGATAGCAATGGAGTTAAAGAGAGCCTAATGGTCTAGTGGAGCGAGAGAGCATCAGCAAGAAACAGGGAGAGGGAGAGTGAAAGGTAGGAGAAATGGGAAAACAGGGTGAGCACGTGAGTGAGCTAGACAACATGAGCACACTGGAGCCAAGAAAAAAATCGAGATGGGAAGCAGAAGAAAGAGAATAATGAAAAGAGAGAAAATGAAAGCCATTAACAGACACCTGTTCACCTTAGTTACACTAAAGACAGACTCACCGAAAGAGCTGGGAATCAGGAGAAATTGGCACAAACTGGGAGAAAAATGGAGGCAAACAAAAGACGAGCAAAGAGAGAGAAATCAAAGAAAGAGTTTAGAGAAAAGAGAGAATAAAGAAAGAGTGAGAGAAGCAGTGAGAGAGAGGTGGAAATGAGAATGAAGAGTTTAGAGTAGCATAAATTAAAGCTGCACCCTTTTGGATGCCGGGGCTCCTGAGTGGATGCCAATTCACACATCTGTGAGCTTTTGCGACCAATCGAAAACTTTACATTAAGGTCTCAAGGTTTTTGTGACCAAATTATGGGTAGATCGGGTCAACCTGCTAGGAAGGATATATCAAATTATGAAATATGTCATTTCCTTTTGCCAGTAGGCGGTGCTATAAATATATCTCAATATTGACATGTATATGTCTTCAGGCCAAGATTAGTCTCAGACAGATCGCATCATTAAAAGGTGCTATATTTGGATATTTAATGTTAAAAGTTGCTGCTAACCAGCCCATTGTTAACTGTTAAACACCTAGCCTGCTAACTGCAGCTGGCGGCAAGCTTGGCGTAGCACCACATGTACCATTTCTCTACCTCAGCACAACAAGAACTGCCATCAGCAGCTGCAGCTTTAGGGGCCATCTGAAAAAAACGTCAAAGCGACGGGAAAAGCAGCGGTCGTAACTTTCACAGTAAAATCTGCAGATGCACATCATGATTCTGATCATTGTTTGCGATTCTACCTAAAAAAGATTGTCATATGATCTTTTTGGATAGAATCACAAAAAGTTCCCAATCCTTTTTTTGTATGATGCCTCCTTAAATCCCTGTCACAGGAGCTTAAGTACCCCTTCATCACCCCTTCACCATACCCCTTATTTTTTCATGTAATTAAACTTTCAGTGCTTAGTTCGGTGTGGATAGGTTTACATTCATACTGCTACCACCCAGAGTTGGACGGTCCAACCAATTATCCATTACTTTCAACTACTTCAACCATTTATCTATTACTTTAAGCTAACTGGTTCAGTTGTTTATCCATGACTATTGGATATTTTAATAATTCATCCATTACCTTTAGTTATCTACTTCAACAGCGTATACTTTTAGCTATATTTCAACTCATCTGCTTGCTTGATAAATCATTTTCACCCACATCAGTATAACACCAGAAAACTCTTTAGTCATAGTAGTTGCCTTAGTATGTGTAATATGTGGATGTATGTTTTTTTTGGTTTGTTTTTTTTTGATAAAATCATAAATTATTTCCACATACCCCCTGAGTATTGCAGAGGTACCCCTATAGTAGAGTCCAGAAGCCTAAGTTAGAGCTAAGTCACATCAATGGGCTTCATTCATCAGAAAGCATCACTTGCAGTTTGTCATTACATGATTGCTCCTCTCTAATTATGTGAGATGTCGGCAGTTTGTGATGTGGGTTATTTACATCCTTTGGTTATATTATGGCAACACACACTTACAAGCCTCCTATTCCATCAAAGACATAAATATTGTCCAATTGGAAAACACTGAATGTGGACACTGATATGAAAACACTCACCTCTGGCTTGTCACGCCAGCTTGGAAAATGCTTTTTACACTGTACACAATGAATCGCATAAAAGACTTCCTCAGCAACAGAACAACAAGATCTGTTATCACCAGCTATGCCATCTGTGTAATGTAAAGGTGAAGGCGGGCCTGGAGGATTGGCATGAATTTAAAGTAAAACAAAGACATTAATTTTTAATAGCCAATTACCCCTGGGCCTGTTAAATAGCCACAGCTGGTGTCAACACACATTGTATTAGTAGGTCCATATTGTTGTTTCTCGCAGTATTTGGCTTCCTCCTATGGATAAGTGGGTGGGACATCACATTAAAGTTTCATTATATTTATTGATAACATCTGTATAGTTTACAGAAATAAACATTCACATCAAAGCAGACAGAAGCTGCTTAAATTTAACCAGAAAAAGATGTTTTTACACACAGTATAAATTATGTTGCAAAAATCATTTGTGTCGACATCATATGCCAACAAAACCCTGTGTGTTTATGTGTACAGTGCAAAAAAAACAAAACAATTATGGTGCAGTTGCTCTTCAAACCATCACTTGCTACAGTTAAAGATACTTTTTATCATATATTTTATGCTTAAAATCTCTCTTCCTGTAATTAAAAAAAATTGCACTTTTTCAAATCGGCATTTCGATATAAAAATGATTAAGAGTTCAGGCCTAAGAGGAAGACTTTCACAATATAAAACAGCACTGTTTTGTGTTTGGTCATTGTTCCTCTTCTAATTGCCAGAATTTTGTACCAATCTTGAAATCATAAGAGGAAATCCTGTAAAAGTGTAGCAATTTCCAATTTCTCAATTAACATTTTGACAGTTGACATTTTAACATGTCACAGCACAGGTCTAACTAATTACATTAATGATGGCCCAGTTACATTTAGGTGTGCCTTTGAGTCAGCATGCATAACACTAGAATCCTGGCACAGGTGCAAAATGAAGTGCAGCCTTTAGAAAGATCTGTAGTCCATAATTTGGAACTGTTAGTTTAATATGAGTAAACAGCATGACTTGCACATTTTCTCTTTACTGTTACTAGTACAGTCTGCTGTTGTTCACACATAAAGGGTCAAATACACACCAGCACCTCTGGAGCTGGAAAAGTTTCAGGATAGATTCAGGAAAAATTTAAGCTTGGCCGTTGTTACATGAGGTTGAACTTGGCTCTTCAACTATGAAACACCCTGCAGATGTATTGTGAGAGTTATAGCACTCAAGGGTTTTTCAAGTTTCAGTGTCCTCAGCTCAGAATATCACCTTACTATTCTTAAGTGTCATTAAGGTGTCAGTTGTGTTTAAGGTGAATTTGTCTTTAATCTAGTTCATTTACAACCAAGATTAAACTTGATGAAGAAACCAGCTGCTGAAGTACACTGACAAGATTTCAGTTTTACATGTGTCTGTCTCCTCATATGCATGTTTCACTTCTCTTCACTTTCTTGCTTAATTCTCAGAACATTTCAAGTGGGGGACCCACTGTGCGTGTGAATGAGTGTGTGTGAATGTATGTACAGGATGAATGGTTTTGCATGCAGCTTGCAGGGTGTATTGATGGCTGGCTGTGTCAGACTAAGAGTTTAATTTGGGCCTCAGGAAATTTTCCACTGTTGGTTTTTCCACTCCAGGTGATTCATTAGGAGGGTGGTTACTGTGTGCGCTGTGTTTGCCTGAGCATGTGTGTACACTTTTGCGTATCGGGGTTTTCCTTGGCCCCTCGTAAGACTAAGACGGTACAGGATGTGTTGAGTTTGCAGAGCAGTATATTGTTTTAGCATCAACATCACTATGTACATGTCAAATTGCAAAGGATGTTATGTAATAAGGCAAATTAGAACCACAGTGGTACACTGTGTAATCCATTTTTCTTTTTCATGACTAACCTGAAAGGCAGTTTAGCGATGATAACACAGTTCAGGTTTGATTGTTAAGCGTACAATGAAAAAAAAAAAATCATGAACAAGGGATTTGTGCAAATTTTTTATAAGAGTGTAAAAGATGAAAAACTGTCAGCAACAGGAATTGTTGTGAACAAAACAGTATATCTGTTCAAATTTGAAAATATTTTTGGCTTAAATCATTTGTTTGTTTATATGACTCAGTGACTGAATGATGAAGTTAGACCATTGGTCAGCCTAATGCCATGTGTCTGAGCGAGAAGGTTACACCATTCGGCCGGCCAGTTGTTTGTGTTTCCCCATTTGTCGTTGCTTTTTCAAAAATGATTTAGCATGAACAACAAATCTAGCAACAAGTGTCGCTAGATTAATCGACTTTTCAGACCCCTTTACCGACTTTCTTTCTTTTCTTTTTTTTTCTTTAAGCACCTAAGGACAAATCCTTTGTATGTGATCATGTGTGTGACACCTAGTGCATACGTGTATGCACATATGCCTACATCTATGTTTGCCTCTGCTTTTCTGCATGAGGATGCGTGTTAATGTGGGGATTGGTGCTTGGTGTCTGTGTGTTTAAGCAGCTGTTTTAATACAAAGCTGTAAGTCGTACTCTCAACAAGAGTTAATCCAGTCTTGGTGGAGCTTGTAGGCTCAGCAGAACTGCTCTATTGTCCCTCTCTCACTCTTCTCTCTCTCTTTCTCTCCCTATCTCTATCTCTATCTCTCTCCCTCACTTCCCTGTCAACCACCAACAGAAGATCAGAACAGTAAATTAGGTAAAAGGTAAATCTAACTCATACTTTATATATAGTTTTAATCTTTCAGTGAAATCATTGGTGACAATATGACAATATTTTGATATTGTGACTACACAGTTCTGTTGAATGTACAGTATGTTGAATGTATGTATGTAACTATTTTTCTAATGTTTTTCTAATTTCTCATTTATTTGTTCAAGCCTCAAAGAATATTGGGGTTCCTTTATTTGCAAAGATGTGTAGACACATTTGGACACTGAGGTGAAGTGGCTTCAGATCATCATCATTTTTACTTTTTTTTAAAAATCATTTTATCAAGTCTCTACTGGTCTGTGTCAAATACAAAATATCTCCATACACCAGCCATGGTGTGTGTGTTCTTTTCTTTTTGCAAGTCGCCGCGGATCTGTCACAGAGCTGCCATTCCATGTATTGTTATTGTTTACTGTGCCTTCTTCTCTCAGAGTTTGATGTCAGACAAGGACACTTGTAGTGTTATTATATTGCTCTCATAAGTCCTGGAAGAATCACAAGTATCGTCACAAGTATCAGTTCTCGTGACATCCCTAGTCCACTGTAGGTGGATCAGCTGAGATCATCAATCTCATCATGTTCTTTTGTGAACAGTGGCAGTGAAGTAAAATTCACTGCATGCAGCTATTTCAGTGTGTTGTTTTGAACTTTCAGGTGTAATGTTAGGGCAATGTCCACTTGTTACTCCCCACTCGTTGAATGCAGCTTTGCAATTCACCCCACTGTTGTAGTTCGCAATGTTAATTAATGCACTTGTCGAATGATCTATGTAGTTTCTGTTCAAAGATTATTCTAATTCCTTCACTCAATCTAAAAAATACTCTCACAAAGCTCACAAAACACATAGATGCATACAGACACACAAGCTCTCATGTTAAAAATTCAGAGTGAATTCCCAAGAATTACTGGGATCTCAGTGCCTGGTAACACAGCTGTGACACTGGTGACAGCCGCACAAACTGGTGTGCACAATGTCAGAGGTACATTTTGATTTTGACCAAAAAAACACACAGAGTAATTGGATAGTTTCTTTCCTCTGTATTAGAAATATACTCGTCTGTTTGCTCAGTTTAGGTATGCACTATGTAGAGTGCTGAGACCATATTGAGTGCTGAACCAACTGTACTGAACCAACAGCCAGCAACATATTTAAGGGCACTGGGTTTTTCATCTTTTATATTGTTTTATTCTTAATCACTTTCATGCAATATCCAAAGTCTACAATTTTACACTTTGTATTATTTGTTGGACATTTTTGGCAATATTTTATATGAGACATATAGTATAAAGTAATTTTGATGAAATTTCACAAGTTTAAGATAGATAGATCTGGTTATTTTTCCTGATTGGAAGCACAGTTCAAGGATGGTCAGAAAGTTGAAAATCTGATGATACCCTCTGTTTTTACAGTTTCTGGCCATGATAAATGACTTAATGTTTATGATTTTTTTTTTCAGAACTTACAAAGCATCATTAAAAAATAATAAGTGATATAGCCTATCAAGGAACATGTCATTGTGCACTGTATGTGACTTCTGGGAACCACAGCCCCTTTGATTGTGGCAGTATGTATTACCTCTGTCTGTGGCAAATATTTTGAGCCAGGCGACAGCTGACAACTCCGCTCATCTGGCTTCATTTAGGAGCGGCACAGTGTGACACTGCAGTCTTGAACATGTTTAGCTGAGTGTGAATAGATTTCCTGTTGTGTGGTGATGAGTAAAACAGTTGTTCTCTACCTCGCTGAGATGCAGAAGAGATGTTGTCTTGGAACATATGCACACACACACAACACACACATACCCACCATTCCTCACAACCAGACAGAGGTCTACAGAGACGGACAGAAATATGAAGAAACCTATAGATGTGTGCACACAGTTTTTAGTCACAGACATGGTGACGGAGAGATGTGGTCACTGACCTCCATGTGTTTATGTCTCATTGAATTAATCACAACACAGGCAGACTGAGTGGCGATTTGCGTGTGTGTGTGTGTGTGTGTGAGAGAGAGAGAGAAAGAGAGAGTCAACATTTTCCCTCTTTTGACTCCATATCCTCTCTGAAGTCAGAGTAACAGGTTCCTTTACTGAAACAAAATCCATTCAAGCAAGTCGATGTTAATTGGTTTCCATCTACAGTTTCCATTTTAAGTTCTAACTTTCTTTAGCAAAACAAAGGAAAAGTGAATATTTAGCATTTTGCTGAAAGTCAATCAATTTGTTGATGGAAAGAAAATGAAATTCAAAAAGTCCCAGGCCCAGCTTCTTAAATGTGAAACTTCTGTTTCTTCTTAGTAATCTGCATTTTCTGTTACAATGACAAATGCATAATAATTTGATGAAAGACTTTGTACACGTGTTCTTTATTATGCTGGCAATAGCAATTTTTTCCATATAATCTAATCAATGAGTGGTCATGCATTTTTAGTTATAAAATTAGTTATAAAGTTAAAAAATTTCTGTATTTATTGTTAAATTTTTATTGGTCAAGTTAAAACCTTCTAAAACCAAATTAATGTTACCAGAACTAAATTGGAATTTGACAGAATGCATCAAACTTTGGACAGACTCCATGTTTGGTTCACCCCTGACCATATATGCCCAATATAAAACATTAAGAGTTTTGTGCAAAATATGTGCATCAAGAGATGATGGTAACTGCTCAGAACAACATTTGAGTCACAAATGTTTGTGGTATCACCCACACACTCAGCCCATAAACAGAGTCTGATGAAGTTCTGAGCAAAATGTGTTGCTCATTCAATAATATAAAAAGATTGTTGGTGATAAATATATTATGGGCTGAGTAGGTCTCAAGTCTGTTGTCTGGAGATCTAATATTACAACTATTGTCACTATGTCGCACTAACACAAGGTGACGATCCTTCAGAAAACCAGTTTGCAATTCATTGATTATTTAATTTAGCACTTTGTTCTGTCTTGTTGAAAAATACCAGAGTCTTTATTTTCAGTTTTTAAGAGTGACTTGGCATCTATTTTCAGGTCTTCTTCCGGTTTAATGATTAAATAAATAGCAACCTTGATGCACTGTTTAAGTCATCTCCCTTTGGAGAGTGCACTTGTTGAACATCAAAAATATAGACAATAATAGTGTTACACATTTCAGTATTCCTGAAAGAAGAACCACAATACGATTGTATGCAAAGGTTTGGGCACTCTATAAGTTAGTCCTTTGGCAGATGTCACAGCTTGCAAACACTTGTAAATGGCTTCAAACACTCTTAACACTTAAGAGTCTTTCTATTTTTGATTTGTTCATTTTCATCCACTCTTCCTTGGTAATCACTTCAAGTTGTGAGATATTTTTAGGCTGTTTTGCACACAAAGTATGTTTAAGATCTACCCACAGATTTTTGTTCAAGTCAGGGGACTGTGAAGGTCGCTCAAAAAGCTTCAGCTTATGTTTCTTGAGTTAAGTTCATCGTGGATTTTGAGGTCTGCTTTGGATCATTGTCCTGTTGTAGAAGGCAGCCCACTTTCAGTTTCAGTTTTCAGAATTTTCTTATAGTTAGTGGAATCCATTCTTCCCTCTATCTGTACAATGTTTCCTGTGCCACTGGCTGTCACACAACCCCAAAGTAGAATTATTACCACCCCCCATAGTTGACTTAGCAGGGTGAGTTAATGAAGTGAAAGGTAACAGTGAACTGACATTTCAAGAAAGGCTCATTTTAATGTCTATTTGCTGCAGGGGTTATATTTACTTCTTTTCACGTAGTATGTCATTTTCCCAGTGTGGGCAAACTTTTGCACACAACTCTATGTTGACGACACACCCCTCTACAAATGACATGTTCTTATATCAATACCATATTGTATGTGAAACATATCAGACAGCATCTGAATTTTAACTGCTCTTCACGCTCCTCTCTCTCTGTTTTCAGACCTCTGACCCATCAGAACATTTCAACAGACAGGACTTCCAAACCGCCGCCCACACTCAGAGCAGCAGTCGCAGTGGCAGCCACAGTAGAGCAACACATTCCCACACCTACAGAAACCCCAGCACCAGTTCCTCCACCACCCATCAGACACAGACCCAGGGTTTACCACAGCATTCATCCCAGTCCCAGACTTCAGATGGAGGCGTCCCCCCTGGTCTGGCCAGCACCCTGGAACACATCATAGGTCAACTGGATATTCTCACTCAGGTGAGCAGAAGATGTGCTAATCTTTCATGACTAACAGCATGCACTGTACTTTGGCTGTGCCTCCCACTCACACTGTTCAGAACAAAAGCTTCCTTTAGTTTTCAACCTGTGGGCCAGAGATGGTTTCAGAAACACAGACAAAAAAAAAAAAGAACCACCTTTTCCATGGTGTTTATACTGCATTAGACCGGCACACTGACACTACACAACTGTGTGTGTTTGTGGTACATTTTACTCCTCATATCTATAGCTACATTTCATTATTTTATTGCACCGGTGGCCGGTGTCATTAACATTTACACATACATTCATTCATTAATTTATTACTTGTACTTCTTTTGAGGGACATGTGTTATGAGGTCTTTAGGTTGTTTTTCTTATCGCCACATCATTGCACAATTACTTTAGCTTTTTTCCTTGTCTTATTGTATCCCAAATCATGTAATCTGAACAGGTAGATGTTTTCTCCTGCTGGGCTCTAGGCCTGCCGCACCTCCACTGGTGCCCACTTGTTAGCAGCAGGGTCATCAGCTAGGAACCACCGGTCATTAACCTAGAACATCTCCTGGTGGCGGGTCAGTGAACAGCGACGTTTCCCTGACACCACCTGCAGCTAACCTTCTTCGGGATTTGCTTGCTCCCCATGTCTTGTCCCCCCTTCTTAGCCAGAGCCAAAACCTTGCCTTCTCTGCCTCCTCCGATACCTCCCTGGTTGCCTTGTGCAGCCTGGCTCCCTGTAGCCCGAGGTCCTTTAGCAGATGTGTTGTTGAGTCTCCGCCAAAGCCTCTAGCGCCCACTTCCACCGGGTGGAGCGTCACATTCCATCCACTTTCCCTGCACTCCGCAACCAGGTCAGCACATTTTGCTCTCTTCCTTTCATGGGCTGCCTCCACCCCCTCTTCCCATGGAACTGTCAGCTCAACCAGCAGAGATGACTTCCCATCCGAGGTCCACAGAACCATGTCTGGGCACGGTGTGGTACTGAGCATTTCCCTGGCAAAATGGAACTACCTGCCCAGGCCCACCTCTATTTTCCACTCCAAACCTGGAGTCAGGAGCTTGGGTGCTGGTCTCCTGTTGGTGTTGGTTACTGGCTCCCCGGGCCTAAGGAAGTGGACCTGCTGCTTACTCGCCGCTGGGCTCTCCTCGCTTGCCTCTTGCCTTTTTACCTCCACCACCTCTGCCAGCTTCCTGAGCACTTGATCGTGACGCCATCTGAATCTTCCCTGTGTCAGTGCAGTCTTGCAACTTGACAGACAGTGCTGGACGGAGGCGTTGGTGGTCCCACAGAGGTCGCAGGTTTGTTCACCATTGGTGCAGGTTGCGAGGACATGGTAGTGTGCCATAGGTTGCCCTGATTAAAAAGCTGAGTCGAGTCAAGCTGAGTTTCCAAATGTCTGCCCAGTTGACCGCTCTGCTCGCGACACCCTCCCATGTTGTCCAGCTCCCCCCCCGCTGCCCTTGTGCCACAGCCTGCACTCTGTACTCCTCCTGCTCCATTCTGGTGACCTCAGACACAACAAGATCCTTCCTCTCCTTCTTGTTTGCTCTGGACCATGTGGTGGGTGGCTCACCCCAGCCGAGGCCTGCCAGTCCTGTCTAGACCCTTCCAACCACCTCCTGGTGTTGCAGTCTGCTCACTGCTTCTTGCACTTCCTCCTCAGCCTTTAAGTATATATGTAATAACATGCATATATGCTAACTACATTAATATCATGGTTCAAATGGAGACACGTGACTCACCTAGTTAACATGTTCTAATCTTCTCATCCTAATTCAGAGCTTCCCACACTGAGGACAGAGTAACTGTTTTTATCCATCATATATGTCAAAATATATATAGACACACACCGTGCTGCCTGTGCTTGGTGAGGCTCTTCTCTCATTGTGAGTGTGTTGGTGGCTGGTGAAGGCCAGACGCAGTTTGAAGCCAGACCAAACCAGTGGCTGCAGAACTAAAAATAGGCCCTTTAACAAAAAACAGTTTAGATCCGAAGGTCTGCTTCTTATCAGTTTATGTCCTTTTTTGTGTGTCGTGTGCTTTTGTTTAGTTTCATAGTTGTATTCAGTGGTGGATATAGAGAGACATGTCAAATAAATGTCGTAGATTACAGCAAAACATTTGAGACTCTGAGAAAATTAAATTTACAATTTAGGCCTTTAGTTGACTGACCTATCCAGTTTGAAATTAAATGACTTGTGACTTCTGTTAATAAGTGTTGCAAATGTTAAATACAGTGGATGTACTGCATGTTTTTATTATTATTATGATTTTTATCTTTACAACCCAGCTGCAATTACAGCTCAGTGCAAGGTGTTCCTAACTCCTATCTCCGATTCTTTTGCTGTAAATTAAACTCAACATTTTCTGCAGATGATTAAAAGCCATAATAGTTCCATGGAACGTTTTTATTGTGAAACATTTGCAGCTGTGTCGCACACTGGAAAGAACTGGCCATATATTTTATACTTGGTGGTTTCCTGGTATAATCACATTAACTTTTATTTTAAATGCCAATCCAAATTTGTATAGCCAGCTGGGCTAGGGTTTAATTAAAATTGTTTATTTACATTATTTACCATTATCATGTAATTGCTGCACATTTCGTTTAAGTATTGCGTTTCAGCTCGTTAAAGGAATCACCAAATAATGACTCACCAGATGTGTAATGTTTTGCCAGAAACAGTTCTCAGATGTCTAATCTTAGGGCAACATTTAAGATCCAGTGTTCACCTAATGCCAAACACTTCTTGCACTGTTCTTTGTGCTGTATTGAACTGTGGATATGTGCATTTTTTAAGTAATGTGCCGAATGTTCATTCAAAATGTTTTACCAATTCACATTCATGACTTTTTTATCTTCCTTAGTACGAATACCACAGTAGTGAAGGGCTTGGTTAGAGATTTACTGTACAAGAACAACAAGTAATTTTATTAATTTATGTAAGGTGATGGTGAACTAAAGAAAATGATTGTAGGGTAGAAAAGATTCAGTTGAGAGAGGAAGAAGAACACTTAAGAGATGAGGAGTAAGGAAGAGAAGTGCATTGTGTATGGTGCAGGGTTTTAGCTGGAGGTTGTGAATGTGCCCTAAGAAAAATACATCATTCATACATGAGCGCTGGAAGCACCACGCCTCACTCACTGCTAGTAAGTATACATGCTTAATGGCCGTGCAAAGATGCAGAAACACTTCTTGTATGTGTGTTTCAGTCAGTGTGTGTTGTTTTTTTTTTGTTGTTTTTTTTTCTTTCTCTCTTGATCAAGCTGCAATCCAGCATGTGGGAGCATTTAATATTGGCCCTGGGCAGCCAAGCAGCTAGCTAACCCCTCCCAGGGTAGTGATGCCAGCTTCTTCCTTTCAAGCCCACTGTACCCCAACCCTGATCCCAGATGGACTGTCTGCATCTGGTCTTTTATTGTTTCATTCTTCAGTGGTGGAAACATGGGTGATGTCTTTTCTGGGTTAGGTCAATAGACTGAGATAATTTCTGCATGGAGTTTTCTTTATATATGATATAAATGTAAATTTCCGACACCTATAGCAGTTGTTAATCTCAAGGCTGCTATGGAAAAAGTATTGTTCTTCCTGTGTGTGGTTTTGCAATGACTTCCGTTTGTGTCAGACTTTTTTACTGAGCTGTTTTAAGTCTATGTTTCAGACTAATAACTGATGTTAAAACCTATAAAACAAAAGTGCAATGACAAGTGCAAAGCAGTAGGTCTTGGGAATACAGACTGTGTGGGCATCTCCAAGCGCATTAATAAAAACACTCTCAGCCAGTCATATCACTGGTCTTATAGCACTGACACATCTGTGCCAATCACAGTAATGTATGATGACAACACCTCAACAAGTGAGGAATCAGCTTCTCCAGGAAATCATATTGTTTGGATGGTGCAGAGCGGCACAATGTGACTACACAGCAACACAAATCTGCAGCCAGAGACAGATGATATGGGGTTCCTTAAACAATTAATTAGTACAATAATGACAGGAGTAAATACATATGATTGCATTAATTCAACTCTATTTAAGTTTTGAGTCTACTAAATTGTCATATTATATCTTAAAATGTGACACAGCAGCATTTGCATTTCAAGAATAAAACATGAAACACAGGTGAAAAGGACACAGTGACACACAGGATGAATGAGCCATTGTGAACCAATATCTCCTGCATAAACAACAGAACAGAGTTATAACTAACCAGTACGAAGTGTGTAGATTTGTGTGTGGTCATTCTGTAGCCGCCCAGTGTCACTTTCATGTGACTTAATAAAGGTAAATACAGTGGACGCAGTGGCATAAAATTAAGTAAAAATGCTGAAAACAGCAAAGTGGGTACAGGATTTCCATACAACTTAACACTGGCACCTGATCTGCTGCTCCATGCACAGCTTGTGGATGATAGTTAGAAATAATGGTTTCTATTGAACACAGTGTAGTTATGATCGGTGCTACTTGGAAGTGATCTGCTTTATGTTGTGTGAGACAGCAAGTAACGACTCATTCAGACCACCACAACTTTAAATATTTATATAATGTTGTATAAGGAAATAATGGTGTTTTGGCGGTCAGACAGGCTCATCCCCCTTTTAATGCAGTTTACCTCCATACTTTTTTTTTTCTTTCTTTTTTTTTATTGCACAACAAAGTGTGACTAAAAACAAGCACATGTCACTCTAATTTCATTTCTTTGTCTAAATATGAAAGTTTAAATTACTGCTGCCCATCCCCTGGAAATGAGGCTGACTGAGTAACATTATTTATTTCTGCACTATATTCCCGTTCCGTTTATAAGTCTTTTCCGCAGCATTATTTTTCACTATTACAGCTCTTTGTAACTCTAATAGTTAGGGAGACTGAGAGGGAAGGTGATGAATTATTCAACATTAGACTGAATCTTCCAAAGCCTCAGTTTGCTGTGTTAGCTGCTTTTCACTTGTCTACCCCCCCAACCCCAATCCTCAGCCCCCATAGCCCTTTTTTTTTTTGTCTACCTCTGATAATTCATCGCTCTTACATGTCCACACTAAGCCTGCAGTCCCCGCACTTATCCCCTGCTTTCACACTCTCCCTCTTAATTATGAAGAATCTTGAATGAAGAATTGCTCTCTTACCCAGTTTCATTTACTAATGCAAGTGAAGCAGCGCCCTCTCTTCCTCAATAGACCATTAAACATTAGTTTACTAATGTAATGCTCTCAAACTACTAGTATCCAGCCTTTTCTGTTTCACCTATATGTGTGTGTGTGTGTCACAATAGATATGATAGATATGGACTAGTTCACTGAATTCATATTCCTGTTAGAACAGGTATAAGTGGAGTTGCAAGGAACTTTAGGAAAAAGTGAAAGAATTATCTCTCGGTACATTCCCTCACAACTGTTTCTAAGAAAATATTTGAATAGTTTCTGTGGTTAAAGTGTAGGTTCTGGAATTTTAGAAACGACTAAACTGCTCACTGACCAAATGTTCTTTCAGGATTTGCAAAGTTTTCAAAGTTTTCTTATTTTAAGAAACTGTAAAAAAGTCTCTGATTTGTAAGTTTATAGAATTGCTCGGGGAGAATGAAACCATTTCTTCTAAAATGGCCCTCAATGACCCTTTTACTTTCTCTCTGACCTGTCATGAAAGGAAAAAGAAAGAAAGAAGATTCCTAAGTTACAATAATCGTGCAAAATATGGTAACTTAAAGTACCAACAAGGCGTTGCTCGTATTATAAATACTAGTATTATAGGTCCTAAAAGTTTACTTTCAGCGTGTCCCTGAAGCTCAACGGTGTCATAGCATGTTAACAGGCTAACAAGCTAACATTAACATGCTAATGCTAGGCTGAGGAGTTAACCTGATGACCAGCCACACTGGTTTTCCAAACCTGCAGATTGTTAGTTTCATTTCACTGCCTTTTTTCACACCATCAGTCAGTCAGCTTTTTTGTGTGCTTTTGTGTTTTCATTAGTTTTCCCTAATTCCACAATGATTATCAGTTTAATAATGGCATACTCAATAACTCACATCAGTTAGTTAGATGTAGAAAAAAGATCTGCCATTGCCACCCATCACCAGCACCAGTTTGTCGTCCTTTGACTATTGTAGTGTGGATCATACCAAAGCTATGAGACTTTGTAACAGAGGCCAGTAATGCTCAGGGCGATGGAGAGTATAATGTGTTCTGGAGAGAAAAGAAAAACAGCTCGCTCTATTTTTAGGAGCATAAAGATTTGGTTTCTACTCCAGATGAAAACTATAGGCCCGTATAATGTTGCCGCTGCCTGGGGACACGTGCAGAATCGCACACACACCAACACCAGTAGCTGGCTGCGCTGAGGACTGGGTAGCCATATCAGGTTGGTAAGATAAACAGGGTAGTATTGATCTAGAAAATGGAGACAGGCGGGGAGAAGGAGAGAAAGAGGAAATATAAGCCCTATCTCTCCCATGATGCATGAAATAGCAGGAGATGTTATCTAGCTTGATGACCCAAAAGAAAACACCCCTCGCCCACACATTGTTGAACTCACTGGCGTGTGATGTGTATATTGGACTTTGGGTTTATACGAGAGAATCAACAATCTTTGTCAATTCCTTCATGATTTTGTGTTGGATTATTCATGCCTGGCCATGTGTATGTGTTTGTGTGTTGGGTTTGAAAATGACTATATGTACATGTGCACTACAGAATGGGGTGATTGATGAGATTTAAAAGATATTGCTTGATAATCTATAGAGAGCTGATGTGAAAGCAGAACGTCTGGGTTCAGTAACAGAAGCAACAATATCTCATTCAAAATCCTATTGACATTTATAACTAGGCTAATTAAAAATCCAGCCTTCGAACACAGCCACTCTCAATAGTATGTGGTGTGGCTCACTTCATATGTTTTGATAAGGACGTTAGTTTTTTTAAAAACTAATATTGTTGTTTATTCAAGATTTGTATTTTTTACCTGCCTCCAACAAACACCATTTCCCATAAGCCCTTTACGTTCGCGGGCTAAACATCACAGCTTGACAGATGTGGTGAGTTCATGAGCGGGTCGTGGGTTGTTCAGACATGTTTGTAATAACAGCAGGACAAAGAGGACTGAACACTGTGAGACTGCAGAGATAACAAGTAGGAAACTGATAAAAAATGACTTTAGAAGAGAGAGCTGATGAGTTTTACAGATACGGACGAAACCAAGTTATTAGGACATTGAGTGCCCACGCTACTGCTCTTGTAAATTTCCTTTGGAGCTGTAGCTGTTTAACTCTGTTAAAATCACAAAGGTTTCAACTTTCAAGGTGTTTTTAAGATAGACTAATGAAAGAAATGCTCAGTAAAAGACAGAACAGAACAGAGGCTAGCCTGGACGTGATGTCGTGACTTTAGCTATCTATGAAATGTACAAATGGACGTGTGGGGCCTGCATAACACACATTTCAATCGTCACACAATTAAGAAAGAAGAAAGATCGATCAATTGGTTTGGTGTTTTTGGTGTTGAAGAATTTGGTACACCAACCAAATTACAATCTGGCTATGTTTATGATGTTAATTTGGTTAAAATAACCAATGACAATGTAAGAGGAGTAGTTATTTGATCTGAGTATTGAGTGTTTGTATGTCCGCTGTCCGACCTCTGTCTCTGGTTTTCTAGCTTTTGTCCTCTTTTGTGTTTATGCTGTCACTCCACCTCTGTATTTCACTTTATCTTTTTAAATGACCAAACTGCCATCACATAGTACTGAGTTATTTATTCATCCATATGTATGGAGATGACATAAACATGCACTGTTGTCTTCAGCTTATCAAACAATAGATCTTAAGAGATTCTGCACAACATTGTTTAGGATAATACTTGAGAAAAATGTCGTTTTTTTTTTCATTTATTCAGTTAATCAAGTAGTCTTAAGAAAAAGAACAATGACTGTTTGTCAACTAAGATTTTTTTCAGTCGATCATATCATTATAGACACTGCCCTGATTGTATCAAGTGACCATTAAATGATTATGATAGAGACATTCCTGGAACAGAAATGAAACAAGAGATAGCGAGAAAGTGTACCATCAAGATCATATTCTATGAGGTGCATATCATATAATAGGTTTGAGTTACCCACTATATAGTTTGAATGAATCAACCCATTGTCGGATTATTTTTCAATGAAAAAATTTATACCTGGAACCTTGTGAGAGACAACCTCCTCTGAGGAAAACTAAACTAGTTTGTTTTTTCATGTCTGTCCATCCCTCCATCAGAGGTAATGTCTCATACACAGCTGGTTATATTATGATAAATGCTCGGGGAGTGACTCATCTCTGCGCTGCTTTCTAGCAATTTCAAAATTACACTCGCTGGCACAAAGAGAGACATAAAATTACAGTTCGAGACATGTTGACATATCTTCCTCTCACTGACCCAAATCGAGAGAGTCTCTTCTGTCAGGGGTTGACATGTTTACTGTTGGATTGTTCCTGCCTTAAACTACATTTTTGTTGCCAGGCACGACTATCCGAAACTGCTCACTAGCTGGGGCTGTGTTTGTCACCAGGCAACATTAGCTCAGTAAACAGTTATGTCAGAGATGCAGAGGGAACTGTTGCCACTTTCGAGAAGAAGACTCATTCAAATTACTGTCATCTTTTTGCAAAGTGAGTTTTCTAATACTTTTTCTCAGAACTCAGTTTGTCATCATCACAAAGACATTTAGCTTTTTGCATTCGCCTTAAATGGCTTTTGTTTGTGCCACATTTTCACATTTCTGTATTACCACCTAAAAAGTAGATTACAAGTAGGAAATAAGCTTTATATGTTTGTTTCACTGTTTTTTCTCCTACAGACGAGCAGAAAGCCAAAGAGATATCAACGAATCATCACTTTAGACCCATGTCCTTGTGTCTCATGTTAGCTACATAAATATAATTACAAGCTACACTAAGTTTATCAGTAAAGCATGTTTCAAACACAGAGGATATTTAAAGTGCTTTACATAAAGATTTTAAAGTAAAATCAATTGAAGTAGTGTAAAATGACATAAATTAAAATGCAACCAGACAAAAAATAATACGCAAATTAATTTTCAGTGCAGATATATTAATTTAATTAATGAAATTAAGGGGGAATAGAAGAAATAGATCAATCAAAGACACAAAAACTGTTAATTAGATTTGAAAGTGGTCTATGTTGGGGTGCATTTATCAATAGGAAGTTGGTTCTATGGTAAATGCAGTTTAACAATTTCCATGATTACGAAATTATTACGGGAATGTATCACTCTCATACCAAGATTCCTCGAATTTCTCAGAACTGTTGATACTTCATTATAAAATGACATTTAATAAAATTTTCAGGTATTTTTCTGTCATATTTGTTTTTAGATTCTGTGGTAATGGTAGAGTAACAATTACTTTTAAAAGCACATATTTAGAGTGGGAAAAAAAACACAGTACTAATTATAGAGAATAGTTTAATCTCCTGATCAGTTCTATGTCCAAGTTGTTATATTAGAGTGGGAAACAGGAAGATTGATCTTGGTTTTTTAGATGTAAGGTTTTGGGTGATCTTTTGCGCTCGATTTTCCACCTGTTGAATGCTGCCCTGCAATCAACCCTGCAGCTATGTGTATTTTATTTAGCCACTAATTTAACACTTGTCTGTTTAGTTTGGTATAACTTTGCTTGAAGTACCCCTATTTAGTATTTATAAGCATGATATAAAAAAATAATGTAGCTATTTTAATAGCTATTCAAGATTGGACTGTATCAAAAGATCTTGCATGGAAGTGTTAATGAAGTTTAGAGAAGTTTTTCATTTTCATTGTGTATGATATTCTTAATTATATGAATGCAAAGGTGCACACCCACACGCTGGAAATCCCAGGATCCCACAGGTTTTTTTCTTCCTGGAAATGATATCGGATTTTGATAAGATTTCTCCGGAAACACCAAGGTCTAAATTCCTGGTATTCAACCCTAGTTTTGATTCAAGGTACTACTGCCTGACTTCTTCTTAAACATCCTAGGAACTGACAAGTTTTATGTTCTTCAAGCATATCAGAAATGTGTTTTCACCCAAGGCCATTAAGTGATTTGTAAACTTGCAGCAGCAATTAAAAAATCATTTTAAATAACTATTACTGGAAGCTAGTGTTGAGATTTAAAGATTGTAGTATTGTGCTCAATCCTCCTGGTTGCTAAAGGCATGAATACGTTTATCTGGACAGGAATCCTCTATTTGCTTTCCAATGATTAAAGGCTCATTTTGTTATTCTCTTGATGTGGCTGATGAAGTGCCCACAGAATAAAAGCTACTACACAAGTCAGCTCTATCCTCAGTAATCTGTTAATTCACACCACTGAAAATTACACCTGGAGGCTCCTCTGATAAACAGGCACATGACACAATGCTCAAATCTACAAGCACAAATACACAACAAACACTGTCACTGTTGGAGGATGCTGAGAGGAAAAAGTATGTTGCACTGTGATCTCACTACCCACACATGCCCGTCCTGTTTCGGAAAGCGACTTTCTTGTATTCTTTGTGTGCGTAAGTGTGTTTATGCAAACGTGTGAGTGAGAGAACAAGAGAGAGTGCGTGCCAGACACAGAGACTCTGCTGTTTTCGGCTCAGGCAGCAGATCTCTCCGCGATAATCAGCTGGATTGTCTTGCACGCACAACATCTGTCTCAAACACACACAAGCTGCCTCTTTCACACACACAAACACAGCCATTATATAGTCATTACTGTCAGGCTGATGCTGTACAGCCCTCTCTAACATGCTCTGTCTCTCTTATCCATCTCCTTCCTTCCCCCTTTCTTTCTCTGTCTTGTTCCTCTCCTCGATCGTCCCCTCCCCTCTCCTCCTCTCATCCAGACGGTTTCGATCTTGGAGCAGCGGCTGACGCTGACAGAGGACAAGCTCAAGGAGTGTTTGGAGAATCAGATGGAGATCGGTCTACATCTCCAGAGGCGAGAGGAGGCCTAAAGATGGCGGCATCAGAGAAAGGTTGAGCTGTGGTGCAAGGGAAGTGGGGTCACATCAACACCAGAAACAGAAACTCACATCATTGTCGGTAGATCACAATAAAATGTGAGATCTTACATACAGAGCACGTGCATTCACACATAAAGCAAGGACTTGACCCAAACCGTTTTCCTGACTGGACTTTAAATGCACCGTGAGCCTCACTGCTGATGGACTGTGTCTGGTTATCTTACAAAGAAAAATCAGAAGTGAAGGAGGTGAATATTAGAGAAGTTATTCCTCTACAACAGTGCTGAGCGCGCAGTCTCTTTTCTGCTGACGAAGGACCTGCTGCTACTAGTCACCGTGTGTGTGTGTGTGTGTGTGTGTGTGTGTGTGTGTGTGTGTGTGTGTACACAATGGCTGCCTGTACAAAAGTCTAGACACATGCAAGAGACTTTCGTACTTGCCTATACACTGCACGTGTTACTTTTTCTATTTGTGTGCAGAATGACATCAGTAAGATGCTTTTTCATTTAAAAAGAACATATACTGTGCACAGTATACACAACCAAAGTGTCTATAGGGCGCAGTCATCGTTTTAGTTGCAGTCAGGCCAATACATTAATTTTAAAGACAGGCACTCATTGAATGACTTTTTTTTATTATCAGCCTGGTTTGACCTTCAGTTCAATCTGTTGCCTACAGATTTTTTTGTTCTTCTTCCATCATAAGTGAAATTACTGAAATTTTACCATGAAGTTTTACCGTGACATTAACTAAACAGTTACAGCAGAGCCAGTGCAGTGCCTTCAGTTTGTCTTACATGAAGAAACTATGTTCAAATTGGTAAGTTTTTAGTTTTTGAAGGATTGATCTGGTGCTTTTCTATGTTTTTCTTACTGTCGGCAAATCACATTAAAAGACTAAAGCCAACAATTAATATATCCTAACAAGTGCTATGGAGCGAAAGCCTGATTTATCTTTCCTCTCTCCCTTAGACCTCCATTGTTGTCCAAAACCTTTTAAAAACACATTGCGCTTGGTGACATGTTCCTTCATTACAGGGGTACTGTAGGTTATTTTGAGTCATTACCACGTACATTGTCCTGTTCCAGTAAATACTAGAGACACACAGATTCGATATGCCAGATTGGTGTGCAGATTGGTGATACTGACAGATCAGCCGTGACGTAATCGTTCCACATTAAATTCCATTTCTTTGTCAGTGTCAGTTTGAATATCCTGGTTAGAGTTAACAGTTTTCATTCAGTCACGACGGGCCACCGACTAGCTTTTTAGTGCAACAGCAGTCGCTGGACCCATGTTACATTACATGAAAATATGGATTTTACACATTATAGTGTAAAATAGGGATTTTAAATTTGGGAAAAAGAGACCACTGCTTGGATCTGAGTTGATGAATCAGTATCAGGAAAGAAAAACCTGGATCAGTGCATCCTGACTAAATACTCACTGCATAGAATGAATATTAATCCAGGCCTGAAAATAGTCCCCAATAAATAAACTATTTACTTTACTTTTATGTAACTTTTGCCAAAAAAAAATTTAACCCCAACACCCAACTTTTTTAGGGTTTGAGTATTAATGCAGAAGACTGTGTAGGAAATCATACACCTGTGATCTGTTTTTAAAGGTTTTTGTCTTCAGTAGGAATGAATGGACTGAGGGTCGAGTGTGAAAGTTAGAAGGTACTAAGAGATGGTCTAACGCATGGTTGGTTTTGGTCTTCGCATGGGATTTGTTGACATTGAAATTAGTAAAAATAATCCCATCATTATATTTTAAATTAGAATGACGGTGCTTTCTGCATTGGTTCCAAGTTGGATTTCTTTTACAGTGAGTGCAGAAGGCCTGGTTGTAATTACTGCAGTTTGAAAGATAAGCGTCTTGTTCCGTCCCTTTGTATCCTGTGTCTGAAACTTTTATACGCTGAAAGTAAGTTATTGTGTACCTTCTTAATAAATGTTTTTCAATCTTATCTCTAACTTAAAATGAGTTGATAAAACGATTCCGGTTCCTCTTTCCTAATGCTGAGCTCTGTTTGTGTATCAAGCGAAGGAAAGTTTGTTTTCATAATCGTTGCCAAAACGATGAGGTCACTGCTTACCTTAAAGAGATTATTTTCTGCTTTGATAGGTCCATAGAGCCTGAGCGGTTACCCACAAATTCATGACTTTCCTGTCTTTAATTGTTCTCAGCAGAACTGTTAAGATCATGAGATGTGAGTTGTGTCATCCATCGGGTAATTTTGAACCCTTTCTTTGCCAGATATTCAGTGATGATTTATTATGAAAGCATGTGGGTGGCAGCTAAATACGCCTGCCCTGCTTGTGTCCGAAATCCTTATGTTTCACCCCTCGAGTAATTTACGTAACCTGACCACTGATGCTGGATTGGTACTTTTATTTTTAGAAGCTTCAATGAAAATGAGCCCGAGGCCACAGACGCATGGTGTAAGTTCTTGAGGAACAGAAACATTTGAGCCATAAAAGAGCCTCATTCATTGGAGTTTTTTATTTAACAAAGTGGTAATATGTTTACATACTAAAGTAATGAGTCATACTGAGTCCTATTGTGGAGGTCTCAGCTACTCTCAGTGAACAGTGTGGCATCATTAAGAGGGGAAAAATATTAATGACTGTTTCTTTAAGACCCGGCTCAGGCTTCGCACTGATGGAAAAAGAAGAAAAACAAAACCGGAATTCTGGAGCTGTGCTGCCGGGCCCACGCTCTTCCTTCCTGTCTGGGGCCCGTGGACACGCGCGCACACGCACACACACTCTCTCTCTCTCTCTCTCTCTCTCTCTCTCTCTCTCACACACACACACACACACACACACACACACACACACACACACACACACACACACTTAGACACTCATGCCAGAGAAAACGGTTCCCTTTACTATGGGCCTCAACCAGACGGCCTGCCAGGAGCTCTAGTGGAGAAGAGGAGGGGCTGAAAGAGTGGGTTCAATAACTGCTAAGCTCGACACTGTGTGTGTGTGTGTGTGTGTGTGTGTGTGTGTGTGTGTGTGTGTGTGTGTGTGTGTGTGTGTGTGTGTGTGTGTGTGTGTGTGTTCACTCTCGTATGTCTATCTTTGAGAGGACCAGATTTTTAGTCCATAGGAGAGCCATTTTTGTTAAATAAGGATTAAGACTCGGTTTAAGGGTTAGAGTTAGAACTGTATTTGGTTCTGTTTAAAACTGAAGACAAACAGGGTGTAAAGCACACAAATCCAAAGGGACTTTCACAGGTGCTGGATCAAAAGGGCAAATCTAAAGGCAAAAGTCAGAAAAAGGATCCGTACACTGTGCTAGTAGTTGCTGGGTGTGTGGATGCTTACTACATTACTTACATTAATGCATCAATAATTATAATTGAATAATTATAATATATTATGGGCTGTTATGTAAATTTTGTAAATTAAGTAAAGTTTTGAATGTGGGACCCTGTAGTGTTGCTACTTTTACTTAAGTACAAGATCTCAGTACTTTCACCACTGTCATTAGTAAATCAATTAGTTAGTCAACAGAAACTCAATTGGCAGCTAATTTTTCAAGTGAAACCATCAAACACGTTTTTGTTCCAACTTCTCTACTGCGAGTAGTTACTGTGTTTCTCTGTTTATATCATTGTGAGCTGAATACCTTTGGACTGTTCAGGCGAAACGAGATATTTGAAGCAGTCATCGTGGTCTCTAAGAAGACGTGATAGGCCAAATAATTTATCGAGGAATCATTTTTTGTTACAGCCCTTGTTCAGATAATAAGGTCGTCTTCAGCTCCCCTCATTAATTTGAATGAGTCCACTCCATTAACACAACAGGGTGTCTGGCAAAAAAGTAGCTGTTTCGACCCAATGTGATGACACGACCGTGGTCAATCAAATATATGTAAGCGCACATTACTTGTAGAGAAAAGCTGAATGTCCAATGTTTACCTTGCGATGGTGGCGAGGAAAGCGTTAGGGTTAGTGTCTCAGAGTATTGTCAACCACTGTGCAGCACTTTGGCATCAGATAAGTCTTCAAACTCGTGGATCTGTCACTCAAACTGGACTTCCTGGATCATATTTAAGCGTCTCACCGATACCTGAAGCAACACCCCCCACCAAAGCAGCCCGCTAACGGTTGGGATTAGTGATTTTGACGTGATGGTTAAATTCGAGTTAGGGTTATGTCAGAGAAGGTCCTCACAAGTAGAACTGTATAAATGTGTGTCTGTGTGTGTGCCCATGAAAAAGAAAGAGTAGAAAAGAGAAGTTGGAGAGCAAGCCTCTGTAATATGTAGCCCATGTGTGGCCCACAAGTGTGTGTGTGTGTGTGTGTGTGTGTGTGTGTGTGTGTGTGTGTGTGTGTGTGTGTGTGTGTGTGTGTGTGGGAGGGGGTTGGTAATCCTATGAGGAGAACATCTGGATATGTTTTTCCTGGTGTGCTGTGGTTGCTGCCACTGCCTGTGTGTGTGTGTGTGTGTGTTTCAGTGTTTTACTAGTTCAGTGTGTCAGGCCTTTGTACTCCCTTGCTCTTCTTGGCTCTTTGTTTCCTCAAACATTATGTTATATTCTGAAGGATTTATGAGATTGAGATGATGCCCGGCCGCTCTGACGGCAGAACTGCTGTGCCCTCTTGCAGCAGGTGGAGGCTACACCCCCATACATAGTTTCACTGTGGCTGAAAAACAGGCTTTTCCCAAAAGCACATACTGCCCGTGGCTATTCTTAGATCTACAAGTTGTACTAGCCTGTGTTATAAATTGTCTGTGTTGACCATAAATCTGAAATGATCATGTCATCAGTGTGGTGGTAGTTTTTCTAGGTACATTTTGTACTTTTTGTAGTTCTAGGAAATAAATGAGAGGCGGTCTGACGACACAAAATACACAGAACAGTTTTGAGGAACCACAGTAAAATAACATAGAATAACCCAGCGTTTCGGAAACTATAGGATGTGATGTACAAATGTTTCCAGTGAGTCACCCCAAAGTCAGACACTGTTGCATAAATGTGCATTTTATATGTGAGTTTTCAAACCAACATGAGCTAGCTAACACATCACAACTTACACTAAGGAGAAACATCATATTTGTCCAAAATGCTGATGCATTGGAAACAAAACAATGTCACTCATTAGTCGCAAAAATCAAACTATGACAATATGTACTCAATACTGGTAAACTGCATGTAACCTAGTCATGTCCCACTTTTTAAGTAGTGTTTGCAACAATGCTCACTGTTGTTCCTCATCATTTCTCCTTTTGTTATGGGTTCTGGGCTCTTGGCGCTATTAAATAGTAGAATCTAAAACATTAACACACATGAACACACGCTTGTTGAAATAATAAAGATTAAAGATAAGCGTAAACCAGCAGAGATGCTACATCAAAAACCAAATTCAGTCTGTTTAATGAGTGTGGTCATTGTTTAGACCAGGGGTTCCAAGCTGTTTTGTGCTGCAGACTGTTTGTTTACTTTGTATTTCACTGTGGTCTCTTAAAAAATTTGAAAAACATAAGTTGCCAAATTATTAATATGGTTTCCTTGTAGCCTGGTAGGAATTTTTCTGAGGCCCCTCTGTTTAAGGCCACCATCTACTAACTTAACTGAACTCAAGATGAGATGTGTCTTAATGTTGGTGGCCTTCCACCTCTGCTACATCATTGATCATCTGGGAGAAACATAGATGTGGTGTTAGCATTATTTTGTCTATCACCTGTTTGTATCTAATGAATTGGATATTAGGATACAATCAATCACAAATGAAGAAATAAATGTGTGTATGAAAATAAAAATGGTTAGGGGGTAAAAACAAACCCTGATGATGCATCTCTGAGTTTACAAAGGCACAGTAACATAAAGCAGTGATATATTACAGGTGTTTCTTTTGTCACAGAACAGATTCAAACACCAGAAACGTGTTTGCACCTCAGTCCCGCCATTTCTTCTCTGGCCACTGCTGGATTTTGGCAAAACTCCCCTGTGCCTCATTTCCTGTTTCACCCCTCGTCTCCCCCTTTTCTCTCCACTCATCGCCTCCCACTTCTTCCCCCTCTGAGACTGAACCGTGCTTGTCGGCGGTGGCTTAGGTTTGGCGTTCTGCTCCTCCAACCCACGCCTCAGCTTCTGCTCCAAAACCATCTTTTCCATTCGATCCCACTGGGAGTGAATGGATGGAGGGACTGAGGTTTCTTTTTTTTTTTTTTTACCTCTTGTAAGACGATACAAAAAAAGGTTTTTAATCTCGTTGACCAACTAGCCTGTTATGGCAATCTGAAAGAGAAGCTGCAGTTCATCTAAAAAGCAATTTTCTTCTGCCCTCTTATCAACAGACTAAATCTGGATTCACTTCAGTGGTCGAGAACTTCACTTTGTTCACATGTGTCAGCAAAGAATTTCATTCTATACACATCTATAATTTGGATTTACTAAATATATAGTTAGGACCACTTCAGTCCTTATGGTAGAACATGAAACTTCAGTGTTGATTGTGTAACCTAACTCCTCCAAGGTCAGCTCTAAGTCAAATGACTGTGGTGCGATTGCTCAGGTAACACAAATAAAACCAGCTCATACACGTTTCAAGGTGTGTAAATGTGTGCTGAGAATCTAAAATTGATGACCTACTTTACAACGGGCCAGCCCATAAAACAAACCTGTTGATAACTCGAGAACACCTGCCCCCTTCTCAAAGCCTCGCCTCACCTCAACCTCACCTGCCCTTTCTAAAGGTCAACCGCTCCAGCACACACCCATGTGTTAGGGCGGCCTTTAACCAGAAAAATAAAGATACTGTGTTCACTAAGTTTATGTTCATTTCCAGGGTAAAACTTTTATATTCTTTGCACAATAATGTCATGGCTATGTCACGAGATTTTAGAAATACTGAGGTCATGAATCCATATATCTTCAGTGCCACCCCTGCCCCTTCAGGAAATGTTTGACTAGCCACCCAAGATACTTAATTCATTGAAATGTTAAGTTAAATGCTGTTTCAGAGCCTTCTACCTATTGTCATGACAAACTTCAGGGGGGGACAAATCCTGTACTAAATCCATTTTATTATATCTTAATTTAAGTGATTTTCAAACAATGAACAATCAAATTTAAAGATTTTTAGTCTGAGAATTATGAGAATGAGCTTTCAAACCCCACCATGTAAAATTGTGTTTAAAAAAAACAAAAACATTTTTCAGGGTTGATAAATCCCAAAATCCCAGACATAATACAGGCGACATGAGCAGAATCATATTGTGATGATATGATTTTATTGTCATACACATTTTTGTGTATGTTGATTAATAACAAGGAAGCTGTAATAAAAAAAATATCCTTATTAGTATTGTAGTAATGTAGTTATATCACCATGTGCTGTTTATGAATGATGTCAGTAGTCACTAGGTGTGTCACTGGGTTATTGTTGTCACTGCTCTAGATAGCTCTGTCATGTCAACTTCACATTTGGCCAAGTGGACAAGGTGTGATATAAACATCACATGACAGGGCTCATATAGTAAAATGTTAGTATGCTGTCAAATGCGATAAACTGCCGAACTGCCCGATCCATATAGCTAATGGATAGATGCTGTCAAATGCTCCTCTGACACTGTCACGAATCAATAACTTGACCTTAAATACAGTGGTCAGATTTGGAAGTGTTTTAAAAGATATAATAAAATGTTATTACATCGTCGTGTTATAACATGGCCCACTATGATAACAGTTGAACCATGAAAACTCTTAATATCTGTCAAATGTGTACATCATGATTGACAGTGCGCTGTAAATAAGCTTTTATTGCATTTTGACAGGCAGTATAAAAACTGTTTGTTAAATGAAGCGCGCCATGACATGTTTTGTCAGGCTAATAGCAAATGTCAAGTTGTAATGAGATCTCTCGAGCAGCAGCAACTTTGCATTGAGAATGACTGAAGCTGAAATGATGAGCTGATGAATCGATTAGTCCATCAACATAAAGCTAATCAGTAAATACTTCGACCATCAATTATTTGTTTAAGTCAATTTTTTTTTGAAAAGATATTGTGTCAAACATTCACAGCTTCTCAGTTGTGAGAATTTACTTTGTCTTCAGGGTTTTTCCTGGCTCAAAATGAGGTCGAGGTGGTACCATCCTGATCATGTGTACACACATGCATGTATACCGTGCCTTCAATTAGCTCAAGCAAACACTTTTTAAGAGCGACATATTTTAGGAGTTCGAGTGAATCACAGGGAATTTCCAAAAGGACAGTAACAGTCTATAATAATAAACTATAATAATTCAGGTGATGCAACCTTGCGCATTTTTCACAGTGTCATGACATTTTAAAGACTAAATTAAATGATTAATGAAAAAATTATCAACAGATCAATCACAAATTAAAATAATCTTCTCTTTAAGCTCTACAACAAACCTTTGCTGCCTTTACTGTCACATTTACAAATTCACTGTTATAGTGTCTCGAGACACTATAATTTTATAAATCTATACTAGTTGAATATTTTTCCAGCTGAAACTTTTCTTTTTTATTGTGTTTTGTTTATGCTTTTGTCATTCTTCCAAAATTCTGATTATTTTACAGTGAGGAAAGACAAACACTGCCCCAGTGTCCACAACAAAGGACTATGTTTTTGAAAAATGTTTTTCAAGTTTTTTCTGTCGTTGTTGTTGGTTGGACAGAACAAGCTATTTGAAGACATGGCTTTGGACTCTGGGAAATTGTGATGAGTATTTTTAACTATTTTCTGACATTTTCTGGACCAAACTGTTACAGATAATTTGTGAGAATAATCAACAGATCAATCAATAACCAAACTATACCATGAACATTTGTAAAGTTTAAATCACATTCATATTACTTTTCACGCCATAAGCTTTTCACACTTTATATCATCTTGTACTCACACCCACACCGTTATGATTTTTCACATTCATATACAGTATGGCTATAACATACCTGATTCTTTGCAGTCAGTTGGTTTACTGTAATTCTGTAACACTAGTAGTTATGTGGTCATTTGTACAGACTTTAAAATAGGTGGATTAATGTTGTGTTGATGTTATGTGAGTCAGCTGCTCATGTGGAACAGAGAGCAGGAAAGTGAAACTCTTCAGGAGATACAACAGATTGTTAGTGTTATTTGGCCACCTTTGACCATCTGTTTTTATGGCCCTGCCTCTCAGCTGTCACAGTGATATAATGGGGTGAGGCTGAAGGTGTGTGTGTGTGTGTGTGTGTGTGTGAGTGTGAGAGTGTGTGTGTGTGTGTGTGAGTGTGAGAGTGTGTGTGTGTGTGTGTGAGTGTGAGAGTGTGTGTGTGTGTGTGTGAGTGTGAGAGTGTGTGTGTGTGTGTGTGAGAGAGAGAGAGAGAGTGAGGCGAGGTGAGAAGTTAACACACGATGACTCACCTCAGTGCTTTTACAGTTGTGCCTACGTAGGTACAGTGTGTTTGCTCTGCAGGTTATTAGATATGGTAGGCGGGGTGAAGATTACAGGTGGTTTCAAAAAAAAAAGAAAAAAAGATTTAAACGTTCAAATAAATAGTCAAACAAAATTAATGTTGCTTTTGTCACGTTGGTTCAGTGATTTATTAAATTCTCACTTGGACTACGATCAGAACCAGTCAAATGTGTTTTCTGGAGCTGCTCCAAATGTGTGAGCAGCAGTATGATTTCTGAGGACAGGTTGAGTGACTTTAAGTCTTTGATGGACAGTGTGTCTACCTACATCAAAGAGGCGCTGATCCAAACTCTGATCTCTTACTTTGCTCTGAAAACCTTGTCTCTTAAAAATCATACTTCTACAACTTCATTTGAATCAGCCAATACATTCTGAGGCAAGGTTTAGAGAAAATTTGTGGGTTTGCTTAAGTACTAAAAAAAATCAACAGTGACTTGAAGCACCAGATGGGATGCATAAACTTTTTTAACAAGGCTAAGAGTCCACAGCCATAATAGTAGCTCTGTGAGCTCGCTGTTAGGCACAGCAGTACTTTGGCCTAAATCAGCATCGCTCACAATGACAACACTACCATGCTGATATTTGGCAGGTATGAGGGCCGGTTTATGGACTCTCAGAACCAGTCCATGCATCCTGTTTTTGGACCACATTTGCAAATCAAAATTGTTTATAGTTGTTCTGAACAGCCACACTGGAAGGCAGAGTGAAGAGCTGGTCGTCATAGAGAGCGGGCGAGACGTGACGTCGTTTAGATATGGAGATAACTTTTCACATTTGTAGAGCGTCTCTCCAGGAAGGCATTCATAGATTTTGTGCTCAGTTGTACACATGAGAACTGCCACAAATAGTTGTGTAACAAATGAAAAAGAGAGCTTGAGAGAGAAGTTTATTCCTTGGCTCCTGTCTCACCTTCACACAATTGACAATGGGATTCGTTTTCCAGGTATTTGGTCATAAACCAAAGTGCCGGACAAATTTCAATTTTGACCTAACAGTAGCACTACAGGAAAATATCAGGGAATCAGCATGGTTACTAGGATTCATCCTCTGGAAACCATGAATGTGTGTACAGAATGTCATGAAAATTCATCAAACAGTTGTTGAGATATTTCAGTCTGGACCAGAGTTGGGGACCGACCGACTACAGGACTAAAAAACTAATCCAAACCACAATCTGTCCGTAGCTCTAAAGTAGTGTTTTAATTCAACACACAAGACTAGAGAACCTGGTTTCCATTGTCTGAGTCCGGCGCTTTTTTAGGGCCAGCCATCCACCCTGACCTGCTCAATATGACTTCTGTGAAGTGAAGCATACAGACACACACCTCTGTGAAGTGAAGCATACAGACACACACACACGCACATTTTTGATGTTTGAATTTAAAAGTTAAATTACATCTTGTCCAGATATTGTCACTTTTTTTACTTTAGAAGTGGTTGTATGAACTACTTTGTTTTAGGTATACTGAGATCTAAAGGATGTCACAAACCCTTGATTAGACATCATTTAATTATATTACATAATTACATCTCTACCAAAACATATCAGCCAATTAGCAGTACATGAACAACATTTTTTTTTGCAATAATGGATTGGCAGTGAAGGATGGCGAGCAAAAACACTCTAACCATGATTACTGCTAGACTGAGGAGATTTCATTCATATGTACAGTCAGCTTCTACTTTAAATCTATTCTCAAGATCGCTTTCTACCTCTCGCTCTCTCTCCCTCTTCTGTGTGTTACGTTAGTCTCTGTCTCCTTCCAGCTTTCTAGTTTGGTCTTTAATAATGAATTTAACTGAGAGGCTTCTCTGTGGCTCAGGGTTCACAGCTTAAGCGCGTGTTCACTGCTCTACAATAGACACACACACTATACACAACAGATTACACTTACAGGCACACTGCCACACCTTTACTATCTCTAAGATTCCTGAAAAATTAATAGCAGCCAGCGCTCACACACTTTCACTGCCGACATCAGCATTAACACTGGCTTTCTTTTTACTTGTGTGAAACACTGTGTGCTCCACTACTTCACCCGATGATCTCATCCCAGATGTTTCAGGCTGTTTCAGCAGCTGTGTTTGAGAGCGCATTCACTTATTTTATTACAATTGTCCATAATGAAGCATCAGTCCAGCATGTTAGCTGGCTCTGGTTGTTTACAGCAGGCAACTACTTAAATGTGCCATATACTTAGTGAAATTTTAGAATATAAAATTTTAGATTAGATTTTACATAATGACAAATTAATTCTTGTGTTAGGAGCTTTGTAACCAGCAAAAATCTAAGTCTGAGCCGCTGAACTACCGAATTCCTACTCTCAAGCAATCTTATGCTTTGCTCTTTTTGACTCAAACTGCTGATCTGCAGCTTAATGTGCTTGTGAGTAGTAATACTGTAGTTCAACGGTTGAGAAAATATAGTTCCAAAAGAAAGGGCTGTTTGACAGCAAGATAAAGTGGTACTGATATTTGCTTTTTTCACTGGGCATTTGTTTAAAGTGGCTAAAACACATTTTTGCCACTGGCCTCAGTCCACAGCAGCACATCGCTCAGCTTCTGTGCTGGTGTTCCCGGCTGTTTCTCTAAACTGGTGGGGCGCTGATCCAAATCTAATGCAGGTAATACACTGGCTATGTATAACTACCTCACACAACCCCACGTCAAATCATAATACATTTTTAAAAAATAGTGTCACTGGCTGTTAAAAAGAGTTGCCATGAAATATAATCTTATTTTTATTTTCTTCCACTCTGACCTGTGCGTTTTTTGGTTTTAAGTCTTTTGTAACTTGTTTCTGAATGGTATAAATACTGCTGGAAATACACTTTATTTCCAGTTGCTATAGATGCTATAGATAAAATGTCGTCTGATTCATTCCTTATGTTGTAATCTAATACAGAAGCCCTGCAGCCAATGCAGCTTTTGTCTTTGGAATATTCAAAATATCATGAACACCTTGGAGAATCACACCTAAATGAGTCACTGTATTGTAAATAAATCTTAACTTTCCGCCTGAAAGCCTCAATAACTAATAATCTCACAAAAAAGGAACTGTCAGTGTGAGTGGCTGCATATGTCTGATTATTGAATAGATACAAATCACAGAGCAACTGAACGGAGACAGGCAGACCTGCTTGATACATTTTCCAGGCCTGTTTTTATGTGTTGTCGACCTGCATGTTTTGGGGCAAAGGAAACAGCAGAGGAAATGCCAGCGTTAGCGTGGGAGAGGGGTGGCCACCTCACTCCATCACTGAGGTGAGTGGGTTTAAACTACAGTCTGCCTTAAAGAGACCTCAGAAACACAGAAACTAGAAAATGAGCTTAGTGTCAAGTTGGTATTTTCTCAGTATCTTTAGGAAGAGAGAATTTACAGAGCTGTATATGTAACACATTTTGATAATAATAGACAGGACAAGAGATAAAAGTGGTTTAATTAATAACATTACTTTATCAGGACAAAGCACTAGGAGTTCTGTCTAATGACAATTTATTTGAGCTACAAATGTCTTACTGAACAAGTACAGTTCAGTCTTGTCAACATGAAGTTTAAATCTCTGCAGAAGCCTGAAACGAGAACATTTTAATCTGTGAAAAAAAAAAAAGGTTTTGGAGCTGTTCCACTGACAATGAATGGGAGACTTTTTCTGAATACTGGAAACAACCCAGGGTGATTTTCCAGGGATATGGGCAGATCTTCTGGTTCAGAAATCATCAATTTAATGCTTTTCAGAGGAAAGAAAGCCCAGACAGGTCCACAAAGATCAGATAATCCTCCCATTCACTGTCGGAAGTGCACTTTATTTCCATAGATATTCATCAAAGCTGAACTGAAATTTGAGTTCTCCTCATTTTTTGTGTAAAGGAATCTAAATTATAACAATACTGCAGTTATCAGGCATATTTGCTGCTGGGAGACCACTGATACAAAACATTTTTTCTTTTTTCATCAAACTCACATTTGTATCATTATCAGTGTAAGCTGTATGTCTCTTGACGGCATTAAACATTTGGAAGGACCAGTTGTGCATTTAAGTTTGTATTCCACTTAAAAAGTGGAAGCTAGCAAGCTAGGCTAAGTAGCTTTCTTCCAAGTTCCCACTCAACGTAGACTGTGTCCGAATTGTTAAGTCTTATAGACTTTTCTTACTGAGGAATAAAAACTGCTCCTCATCCGTTCCGTTTCTCTTTCAACCTGCTAAGACAACACGTCACCTCCCAAAGAATCTTAGATTCATCTTTGTCCTTTGTTTTTTTTTTTGCGTTCTACATGGACTGGTGTAATATTGTAGGTATGTGGCTTTTCATTCAGAGAAACAACACTTCATGCAGACAGGGGAGCTCAGTTTCAGGTCTCTGTGCTCATCTCAACACCATGCTTCAGAAAATTACATTACCATTCTGGAGCATAGATTTAAGATGGAATTGAAGGCTCTTCCATCTGGCGGGAGGAGTTTTTTTTCCACCAATGAAGGATGGCTCTCTGTGTCAACAGCAAATAGATTCATATTGCATATATTGCTTTTCTGTTTGAATAGGTTATACTATACAGTCATATTTCTTTGTGTGGCTGTTCTTCATATTTAATTTCAATATGAGAACAATAAAGCTGATTAAAAACCTTGAGCAGTGGTGTACGGAGGAGGGCAGTTTTCTGAAAAGTTGACGGTTTGAAATCACAGACTAGAGGTATTGTGAATCAGGAAATGCATGTGCATAGACGATCTGTAAGCCTCTATGCTTGCCTTAATGGCAGATTAAAGACTGTTGATACATGTATGAGCAAGTAGACTCACATTGGTGAGTAAATCTGGCGATGAGCTCATGTCTTTTGTTGTTCAGATAGTGGTGAATACATCCTAATCTTCACATAAGCTTATTTGTCTTATTCTGCTTTGGTTATGTAACTCATGCTTCTTGGTACCCCCAACATTTATGAAGAAATACGAGGTAAAGACGCCAAAAATGTATTTTCTCACTCAGCTTCTAGCTACTGTCTGACCGATGTGGCCCCACATTAACACTTGAGGATGGGGCTCAGTTGGGGAAAAAAAATGATGTCACATATTTCCGGGGACCATTCAGCAATATTTGAATTAAAATGTTGCGATGACTGTTTCAAATCCGATTATAAACTACACCCACACAGTCTGATGAAACATATTAGCTGACATTAAATTCTCATGAAATAATACCTAAGGACAATTTTGTTCCAACTTTAACTTTGATTGTTCCATATTTGGTTGTAAATATTAAGGATATACAAAAAAATTCAAGATTTGAAAACAAAGTTTCAGTGGATGTAAAGCCTCTTTAAGCTTTGTGAACTTAAGTCACAGATGAAAGTTGACAAACAGTTTTAGATTCTCTGCAAGATGTTAATTCACTTATTCATTTGAATGAAAATCACGCTCACTCCATAGACTTTACATTGGGATGATATTGAGCACATTTTCACTTTTTGTACAAAAAGTAATAATTGACCATTTACAGTTGTCAAATGTTGTACAAACACCTTTTTTACAATGGTGATCTATGGGGAAAATGCTTTTTCGAGCCTCAGGGATTTTGTTGTTGTAGTATTGTGGTTGTCCACTGGGGCAAATTGACAGCGCAGCTCTGTGTCCACATCGTACTCATCCTGCTAAATACATCCATGCCAAATCCAACATTGTGACTGTTCCGTTTGCAAACCAACTAATCAGAGTATGAGATGAAATGACACAGAATACACTGGTGACCTCGCGTAACGCCACTTCTGAAAAATATGCTTTTGTCAAGCTCACTTTTCAAAATCAGAGTGTCATGATGCCCTGTTTTTCCCTGGCTGTGATCCAGCTTCACAGTCTCCTCCTCCTCTTCAAGATTTTTTGATGTACAGCACTGCCAGTGCCAAAGCTTGTTCATTGTTTTGCTACATTTTTGAAACATGAGAGTAGTGCAGATGAATAATGGCAGTTGATGAGATGTGTCTGCTTGAATCAGTTCTATTGCAGCACTATGATTCATCACACAATCCGACATACCCCAAAATTTATATTGCACACAGTCTGTGTGTCTGACACAGATTGCGACTGAGACGTTACTATCACTCTGCCTTTCTGTGCCTTTAAAGCAACAGGTCATCTTCTCGATGTCCACGATACCTCCAACCAACTCTGGTAGAGCTTCATCATGAGTAAAGTTAATTTCCTTGCTCATAAAAGTTTTAAAATAAGTGATGATAGTTTTGTTTACTACTGGAGAGCAGACGCACAAACACACACTGAGTGGCTACACACTCTCTCAGAGAGCCTGTTGTTGTCCATGAAGGGAGTTGAAACACAAGAGGCCTAAAGTTTGTGTGTGTCTGTTTGTGTACTCGTGTGTATGCATGTATGTATGTGTCTGCGTTTTGTTAGTGAGTGTGTGTGTTTGTGTGTAAGTCACTGGGCGGGATAAAGAGCCATTGTCTGCAGCTGGTGCATCCCCCACTCCTCCTCTCTGCAGCTGTGAGGAAATCAAACACTCCTCTTTTCCCCCTCTCCGCCTCTGTCGCAACCTGCTGATGCCTTATTAGGTCATTCATGGTGAAACGTAGTGATGACCCAGTGATGGATTGTGTAGTGCAGCAGTTACACCACCACCTGAACTGTTACAAATAGCTAGAAAAAGATCCCAAATAACATCACTGTGACACCCGGCATTAATGTGAGGAAAGAAATGTGAAAAAAACAGAAATTACTGTCATCATTAACTGATGGCTCTGACTCTACAAAGTATAAATGTCACGGCTGGTTAGGGCACAGTATATACAGCTATTATATAGTAGAATAAATGAGTGACAGAAAATGAATTGACAACCATTTGTACAATCTCTGAATCATTTAAAATACTTCATCAAATAGAGATGCCAAACTGCTTTTCTAAATGTGACGAATTGCTGCTTTTCTGAAACAATTTACACAAGATTGTTTATATAATAGGATTTTTTTTTAAATCATGGATAAATGTAACAGAATGAATAGTGGAGGACAGAGGTAACTACTGCTAAAATAACTGTTCAGTGGATAGAAAATTTTGATAATCAATTGATTGTTTCAGTAATTGGTCAAGAAAAAATGCTAAACATTCACAGCATCTCCCATGTGAAGATTTGCTGCTTTTTCAGTTTAGTGTGATTGTAAACAGAATATCTTTGGGTTTGCAACTGCAAACTACATGTGATGTACATTTTTCACTATTATTTGACATTTATAGATTGAACACATACAAATATACTTGATGATGAAACAAAAGCGGTAGTTGCAGCTGTACTGTCGACTACCTGACCCTGAACTAGATGATCTGGATTACATTGTGTTATCAAACATACAGTATGTCTTGCGAAAGAGTCAATGGAAAAGGCATGAATTGTTTACCAGCTCCACAGGCTCGACCGCTGTAGAGGGGATGTCATTCTGATGCCCTGAGAACTGAATGCTGCCTGAGGAAGAAACACTTTACCTATCTTCATATCACATTGCAGCCACTTCTTTTTTGCTTCATGTGCACTTTGTTCGCATGTGCTCATCAGAGGAAGGCACTTCCAACTTGTCATAGGCCTCCAAAAGAGTTTAGCCAAGATCTATAAAATTCCAACAAAACTTCTTAAAATATACAGTGTGAGGCAGCTGTTGTTGTGTCATTGTGAGTCAACCTGGAAAAACAGGAGAAAAAATTTGGTTCAGGTTTTTTGCTGTGGGATAAAGACATCACACTCTCTGCAGACACTTCAGAAATATGTCTCAATGTGTCAGTGATTTTGTTACTGAATTAGTTCTGTCTGGTTAGTCGCAAAAGACAATTTTCAGTTAGGAATTACAGCAATTGATTTGTAAGTGATGTGTGGATGAAAGGAGGATGTTTTTCTGAGAAGTGAGTGAAGGATGTGTGGAGACCAAGGGAAAAATGAACATACATTTACTCATTTGGCAGACGCTTTTATCCAAAGTGACTTACAAGTAAGGGACAACACTAAAGCTTCAGTGCAGTAGCAGACCTTGGTGTAAGTACTGCATCTATTCACTAAGTGCAAGGAGATTTTATAGAGGAGTGCACCGAAGTGCAGAGTAAGTGCTAGTTAGGCATGTTAGGGTGTTAAAGGTGTTAGGAGAGGAGGTGCTCTCTGAAGAGATGAGTCTTCAAGAGATTCTACATGACAGAGAGGGACGCCCCTGCTCTGATAGCATTTGGTAGCTTGTCCCACCATCGGGAAACCACCAGTGGGAACAATCTGGACTGCAATTGCCTTATATGCAGGGGTGGCAATGCCAGATGACATTACTTGGAGGAACACAGGGGTGATAAGGAGCATAAGCCTGTATGATTAAGTTCAAGTATGGGTACAGACCAAGAAGTCACTCTGAAGGCAAGCATTATTGGGTAGCATGGGTAGTCAGTGTAGGTCAATGAGTAGCGGAGTAACATGCCCTTTTAAGATAGATTTTCGGTTAATTGCCCAGCCCTATAACATATAAATAAAAGGTTACAAGTACCAATAACACAACAGGCCAGTTCTAGAAGAAGTGTTTTTGAGTAAATGTCAGTAAGTATAATCAGGAAAATATACTTAGAGTATTAAAAGTAGAAGTACTTAATGCAGCAAAATGTCCCCTAATATCATTAGTTTACTATTACTCATACAGAAATGAACACAGCTTACTGTTAGTTGGTTGAGGTGGGGCTAAGTTATATAGGCCTGTGACCACTGATCATTTTTTTATAATGTCCTGATTATTTTCTCAATTTTCTCAACCTCAAAATTATTTTAAAAATAAATTACAATTATTAAAATGAGTAGCTACTTAAGTAAATGTACTTTGCAACATTCCACCATTGCAACAGGAGACCATAGAGAAATCAAATTCTGACTTTCATTTGCAGATTTAACCATCCCAAGTCAAATGTATTATTCAAAGGTAGACTACACTGTACAGACTATCAATGAATGGATAGTAAGTCATGAAATCAGTGCCTGTGAATCTTTAGCAGCTCTGCACCTTTAAATCTCTCCGCTCCTCCCTCCTCAGTGACAAGCCCGCAGAGCCTCTTTAACGCATCCAGTGGAAATGACAAACCAGAGGCGCTGCATGGGCCAGCATGTCAAATAATAACAATAACCATGAGCTTTAGCAACAGCACCTCATCCGGCACAGTCATCCTCAGACACTAACGAGGCTTCTTTGGGCCGTTTTGTTGGTCTGCGGACGCCTCAAAGTTGGAGCGGACTCGACAAATGGACGTCGATGGACTGGAATGAAAGCTCCACTTCTTCTATCGGACTGAAGGAAGGAGGGAAAGAAACCTCTGCATGTTCAAGTTTCCTGCTCCAACCAGAGGGGCATCGGTGCGCGCGTGTTGGATGTGTGTGGAAGTGTGTGTTGGGTGCGTGTGTGTGCGCGCCCGCAGGAACAGCAGCAGGAGCAGGAGCGGCGGCGGTGGCGGTGGTGGTGGTGGCGGCCGCGGGAAGGGAAGTTTAGCGCCGTGATTTTCTTCTTTTCGTCTATTCTGTTCAGTGTTTTTTTTCATGTCGCAGCAGGGGACAGGCGGATTAACGTTTCCCTGATGAAAATTAATCATCTGTGGAGAGGCTCTGTGATCGTGACTATGATGATGATGTCGAGTAAGAGCGTGGAGTGGCTGCAGGATGAGCTGGAGTCCGGGGCCAGCTCTCTGCTGCTGCTGGACTGCAGACCCCATGAGCTGTACGAGTCCTCGCACATCGAGTCGGCCATCAACCTGGCCATCCCGGGCCTCATGCTCCGGAGGCTGAAGAAGGGCAACCTCCCCATCCGCTCCATCATTCCCAACAACGAGGACAAGGAGAAATTTGTCAAGCGGTGTAAGACGGACGTGGTGGTTCTGTACGACGAGGCGACCTCGGAGCGGCAGGAGTCCGGACTGGGGAGCTCCGTGTTGGGGCTGCTCCTGCAGAAGCTGCGGGACGACGGGTGCAAGGCTTTCTATCTGGAGGGTAAGATGAGACTCTATTTAGTTTTAAATCTGAGGGTCTGGCTGTGTGTTGTAGTTCTTTTAATTCATAAAAAAAAAAAAAACTCAGCGACTCTTTCCTGTCAAACCGGAGTCCAGTAGGAAGACAAATTGTTTAATTTCACTCTGATGTGATTAACTGAGATTGTCCCAATTAGAGGAGGATTGTGTCACTCTCACCACAGTGAGCGATTCATGCTAAAACAACAATATATTATAATCCTGACATGGGATGATTCATTTAACGGATACGTTTACTGGATTTTATCTCCAGATGTCTGCTGTCAGGGACAACGCTTGAGATTCTGGCTGCTTTTATATTATTTCGGAAGAATATCATCATAAAAGACTTATTCGTAAAAAAAAAACGTTATTATAGAAGTCTCTATAAGGGTATTTAAGTGTCAGTGTGGCGCCACTTCAAATAAATGCAGCTGTTATCGTCCGACTACCAAAGTTAGTCTGTTATTTATTATTCATGTATCATAATGAGGCAGCGACAGTGTATTAGCCTATAACAAAGCATATTTTTATGCTTACAGTTATTATAACAGATATATTGTAACACAGCAGCTGGTGTGAAGTCTCTAAATGAACTTTGATGTTTGACAGAGCAGTTTCGTTCTCTTATCGCCGACATAAAAATGGCCTTATTTTCTATCCTCTCTCTGTCAAAAAAATAAAATAAAATAAAAATAGCGTGAATTACTATCAAAAATAAACCCTCATCACTGTCCTGTGCTTCAGTTTAAAGAGCTTGGTCAAATATGTTTTCAATTAAATGCTGCAAAAAAAAAAAAAATGTCCCCGCCATGTTGTGTGTTCCTTCAGGAAAAGACAGGCGTTTTTTTTTTCATGAATGAACAGGGAAACGAGGAGACGCGCTCTGTATGACCCTCCAGCATGAAAACGAGATGTATAACCTTTGTAAAATCATAAAACACACATATAATAGATGGTGATATCATAAGATATGTGGGGTATTTGATTTATAGAATATCATAGAAATGTTTCACCGGTGTCACAATCCGAGCTGCCATTCACAAAAAGTCCACAGAGCAGAGCAGAGCTGTGTTGTAGCAGAGCTGACTGTCCTGCTCTGCTGCTGATTCTCCCCGGGGCTCAGCTTTTCTCAATGGCGCACATCTGTCTAGCCTGTTTGCTTATTCACAATGACGTAAATATCACGTTATTCTCATGTTATCTTTCACTTTTGTTTTCAATTATAAACCCATATCATCATATAGATTGCAAGTTTAACATGACATATGATGTAATATGTCATACATGTGAGAACAGGTGTTTAAAGTGATTTCATTTGGCCTCCACTACACTTCTATCTGACCACTGTATAGTATATAATGTCATTAGAAAATTAATTTATTGTGGTAAAAGATGTGTTTAATAGATTTCTGTATTAAATTTTTTGCTTTAATATTTACCACCATTCTTGTCTTTTTTATATATGTCTTGATAGTTTCTTTTCTTTCTCACTTATTCATTGTGTTTCAAAAATCCAAAAGGTTTTTTTTTTTTATTGTTCAGCATCCACCTCTGGCATCATGCAGACTTGACATCCAGCTGCCATTTTGTGGATGCTGAATTGCACATTTTGCCACACATACACACTAACCTGCCCTGTGGGTATTTATGTACAAGGTACACCAAATATTGACCTTTTCTGGTCTTCTCCTTATCCTCCAGGGGGCTTCAACAAGTTCCAGTCAGAGTACCCAGAGCACTGTGAGACCAATTTGGACTGCTCCTGTCCCAGCAGCTCGCCACCAGCCTCTGTCCTTGGTCTCGGAGGACTCCGCATCAGCTCAGACTGCTCTGACGGGGAATCTGACCGCGAGCCGGGCAGCGCCACAGAGTCAGAGGGCAGCCCCCTCCCCAACAACCAGCCAGCGTTCCCTGTCCAGATCCTGCCATACCTTTACCTGGGCTGTGCCAAAGACTCCACCAACCTGGATGTGCTCAGCAAGTATAATATCAAGTACATCCTCAACGTGACGCCCAACCTGCCCAACATGTTCGAACACGAAGGCGACTTCAAGTACAAACAGATCCCAATCTCCGATCACTGGAGCCAGAACCTCTCGCAGTTTTTCCCCGAGGCCATTTCATTCATTGGTGAGTAAAGGTGGAGAGTGCTCAAGTCAATGTTATGTTATGTTCAGAGATACATCAGGCGTTATATCAGATCCTTTTGGTAACAGCAATATTTTGATTATTGATTAATCTGCTGATAGTTTTCTTAAACAATATAGAAATCGTTCTATCTATGAACAGTCAGTTTCAACTCTAGTTAAACTATATAATTACTTTCATTATCTTAATCTGGATTATGTTTTCAATTAATCAATGAAATGTTTGTTACATCAGATCCAAACCTTAAAACAAAACAATGTCTACTTGTGAGCATCAGTTGTACATGTCTACCAGTTGTGACCGGTTAAACCAAAAGATTTTATTTGAATCATTTCCCAAAGAAGGAAAATTATTCAGTAATTTACAAGACAAAAGCAAAGAAACAAAAACAGCATCATTTTGTGTAGCATAAATATGTACAATTTTTTTGTTTTCCTCTTCTGGTGTTCAGTCTTTAGTCAACAAAATGTCAAAAAAAAAAAAAACGCAGATCAAATTCTCCCAAAGCCCAAGCTGATGTCTTCAAATAGCTTATTTTAACAACCATTACTTGATAAATGATTTAAATCTTTAATTGATTATCAAAATAGCTGTAACTTTAGGGACACAACTAACGATTATTTTCAATTGATTCATCGTTTTGTATATAAGAATGTCAGAAAATAGTGAAAACTGCACATCATAGTATGTCAGGACACGTTCACATCTTAAAAAAGATTCAGTTCTCTGTCATAGAGAACGAAGAAACCATTTGAGAACCATATTTGAAAAGAAGAAACAAGTGAATTTCTGGCCCTTTTTGCTTAAAAATGACAAACAGTTATCAAAGTACTTGGCAATTAGTTTTCTGTCAATCAGCTAATCGATTAATTGACTAATCGTTATTCACTTTGCCTGTATTTACCCACAATTTCAATCAAAAAACAAGGAAAAATGTGTCTTTTTCACGTAATTCACAGTTTCGTGGAAATGATTTTTGACAGAATTTAGTGCTTTGCTAAGCAACACATCAGCCGCCTTTATTTTACCATTACTGGTAAAATATGATTTTAAAACCACACAAAATATAAAGGAAATCCTTGAATAAAACATGGAAATGGATTTTTTGAGAATGAGGTCATACCGAAGCCACATGAATTTCATTCCTGTTAAAGCTGCTTTCCAGTTTTCTGCATCATCTCGTCCCAGTTTCAGTATTTCCCATCATTTCTTCTGACTTAACTCCTGGAGAATGAGTGAATTCCCTTTGATGAGTCAGTGCCAAAGCCTTTATGTTTGTCTTAGATTGTCCAGACCCCTGACTTTTTTTTTTTCGGAGTAATGTGTCTGCCTAGGTGGGAGGAAGTGTGACATATGCCAGAGCCAGAGGTCGTGGCAGATTTGGGTCATGCTGATGTTAAATGGAGCTGTCTGGCTGGCTGTAATGTGCAGGAATTACATCAGATCTTTTTGGTAACAGCAGGGTAATTATGGGAGAAGGAGAGAAGCTCGGGCTGAAAGGGAGACCCAGATGTGATCTTACACTGTACTGTTGTAAACTGTGGATTCCTTAAATATCTGAAATCATTGTTTTTAATCTGTTCAAGAATGTGGAGAAGGAGGGTATTTGATATATTCTAGTATTTTAACATCTGACAAATGGAAGGATCTTGCATTATTATGTATTTGAAGCACAAGTAACGCGATGTAATGCTTCACAATGTGAAGTTCACTTGAATTCAGATGAACTTCTGGTTCCTTATTCCGCTTGTGAGCCTTGTATAGTTGAGCTTGAGTCTCCTGATGAGGATTTTTGGCCCCTTTTTTATTGCGGAAAGCGAGAACACATCACATATAAATTTAATTTGGCTTCCGCTTGGCAGCCTGAGCTCGTGAGCCAACTGACCCCAATCCTACAACAAGAGATGCAGGCAGAGCGAGTGAGGAGATGAGAGAGAGAGACAAAGGAGAGGATGAAAGAGAGCGAGAGAGAAAAAGAAGGAAGAAAGAAAGGCAAGAAGCACTTAACTCTCACCCTAATGGCCTGTAGTGATGCAAGCGCAAGGGCTCGAAACTGATAGAAGGTGGATGGATGTAGCCTGTTAATAATGTAAGATGTTTTTTTATTCAGTTTTTTTTCTACTGACTGAGAGCTAGAAAGCAGAATGAACGATGACTTTCTGCTGTCATTGAGAAAGGTTATCCTGGATTGTGCAACTAACAGTATGATTTTATTTTTTGAAAGAAAGATCAAATTTGCTTTTGTCATATTTTGCGTTGGAGGATGCTTGCGATTTATGGTGCATCATGTTGAATTAGGGCTGGGCGATTATTCAGTATCGTTCCTTATTGGCTTTCCATGGAATTGTAGACGTCTTCAGCTGTCTTGTTCCATCTGGACAACAGTCCAAAAAGATCCCAGTTTACAACCATTACTGTTTTAAGCTACACGTACCCTTTGTTTTACACATTTGAAGAGTTTGGTTTTATGTACCGAACAACAGCACAGTTCAATGCTTTGACAATTTTGCATATTTGCCAGCCTGTGATTTATATTGATATTTGGAAAATATTGTGATTGATTTTGGAACTGTATTTTAAATGATTCCGGTCATTATACTTGACAGAGCAGCTTAACTCCTTCTGAAAACTTTAATTGTTTTCTTTATACTACATTTCCATGTTAATATGGATGAAAATGCCACTTAAGTCTAATCATCTCTCTCATGCTTTCCTCTCTCCTCTTCTCATCTTCTCCTCCTCCGTCACTCCCTCTCCTCCACAGACGAAGCACGCTCAAAAAAGTGCGGCATCCTGGTCCACTGCCTGGCCGGGATCAGCCGCTCGGTGACCGTCACGGTGGCCTACCTGATGCAGAAGCTCAACCTGTCGCTCAACGACGCCTACGACTTTGTGAAGCGGAAAAAGTCAAACATTTCCCCCAACTTCAACTTCATGGGCCAGCTCCTGGACTTTGAGCGGACGCTGGGCCTCAACAGCCCCTGCGACAACCACTCGACCTCCCCGACGCACGACCAGCTCTTCTTCACCACCCCGACCAATCACAATGTGTTTCAACTGGACACGCTGGAGTCCACATGAAAATCAGAGGGGGGACTGTCCCCTTTTTTTGTGGCGCGGGGTCAAGATGATGTTGTTACAATGGTAACAAGCGGCTGCACTGGAGGAGAGCAGCCGGTTTTAATGAATGTTTTAGCCTCCCGAGGCGCGTTGTCTGAGAGCCTGGCCACGGAGCAGCGTTGAAGGGACAGGGGAGGTCACAGATGCCACGTTATAGGGGAGGGGGAGTTTTTTTAACCCAGATCGGGGAACTGACAGATGGGTTTACGACGGTGTCCTCCTCAGAGTTGACTGAATTTAGGGGAAGAGCTCCGATCAACCTCTCTTGCAACAAAGAGGAGAAGAGGAAACTTAACTGACTGAGAAACTGAGCGAAGGTCGCAGCAGGACAGACAGCTTCATACAAAGATAGGAACACGGAAAAATCTACAGCGCTCGATTTGTGAGACGACAGCATCCTCTCTGTCTTTCTGTCTCGGCTCTCGAGCTGAGCTGACTGGTGCCAAGTGGAGAATCTGGGTTTTACTCGTAGGAAATCTCGCTCTACTGAATGTAGAGTTTTTAAAAACCAAGGAATTAACATACACACATGCGCGCACACACATAAACAAAGTATGTATGTTTGTACTGTATGTACTGTATGTATGTTAACGTACATAGCAGAAAATGTATGGGCAAATTCAGTATGTCTATATGCATTTTTGTATATTTTTGTGTACATTTACGCACAAATCTATACCTTATATAAATATATATACGCATAGAAATCTTATCTTTGTCCAAAAACAAAGTAATCCAATCCAATACTGGCTTAAGAGATTGTAAAACTAAAGAAGGGGAATGGGTGTGGCGACACCAACAAAGGAAAGTTGTTATGATATTCCTAGTTGTCTTCTTTTTTTTTTTTTTTTTTTTTTTTTTTTTTTTTTTTTTTTTTTTTTTTTTTTTGTTGTCGTTTTTTTTAGTTTTGTTTTTCTTTTAGGTTTGTAATGACCTAATGCAGTTTGCACAGTGGTGTAGCCATTGACTTGCTGGCACTTGGAGCCAGTGCTGGAAGCAGGCAGATAAAGAGACATTCAGAGAAGAGGAGGAGAAAGAGGAGAGGCCAGTCCCAGGCTGCGACAAGTCCCAACAGCTGCACCGCGCAGTGGGGAGGGAGCAGGAACTGGGCCCTGTGCAAAGGACGAGGTTCAGGGTTCAGGGTTGGGTTAGAGTCTAAGACAGACAGTGGTAAGACCAGGCACAGGGCTAGGAGTTGTCAGTTGAAATGTGGTTGTTGATGGGTGAAGATACTACAGTAGATTTGACGTTGGTCAGCTGTTTTCAGACACAAGTTCCCAGTTCCTGCTTCCTTCCCCTTATGACTGTTCATCCAGTTGCCTAAGATTTTATGACTATTTTAGTCATTCATTTCATTTCAGTTAAACTCTTCGCTTCCTGGATTATTTCGTCACAACGTGTTGTCTTACTAGTCTGCTTTGCCAAACTGGTTTCTAACAGCTCTGACTTTTGTACTTTGAGGCAGAGACTTGAATGAGAGGTCAGTGTTGGCGGTGGAGATACAAAGGTAGTGCTAACATTTCTGAGCAACTTTTTTGGGCACCGTATCTTAGCAACCTCGAGCAAAGAAGTGCCTCAGCACTCTTTTATTAACTACATTGCAAACTTCTTTTTTTGCCCAAAAGGAACTTGTTGGATTTCTTGGCCTATCCTATGTTCCCTTTAGGACCCAGATAGATGCCAAAAAGGGGATTCTAGGACAAGGGACTGTGATTGTAACTTGGTCTCTGTGTTGGGATTCTGGTGTTGTGGACTGGGACTGGCCTCAGCTACAGACTGCACTTAGCTACTTAATAGCATCATGTCCCTTAACTGCATTGGAGAAAATGGAAAGGAAGGTCGTTCTGCGAAGGGATCACCCATTTCATCAAAGAAAATTTTGTCTGATTCACCCTTAAGCCTTGGGTATATTATATGAAAGATATATTAAACACAAATTGGTATATACATATGTATATACATATATATATATATACATATGTATATATATATGTATATATATTATAGAGCTAATAGTAAACAGATCCATATTATTTTGTATACCTGAGCATGCTGTGGTACTGTATGCTCTCTAACAGTAGACGTAACCACGGGTTGGATGTTGCTTTACCAGGTTGGAAGAGGAATGATGAGGATCGTTTTTTTAACTGCTGTTGCTGCTGAACACAGCGGCACTCAGCATGTGGTCAGGGAGTTTTCTGAGACCCTGTCCACATTAGTAGCACTTAAACAATGAGTTAAATATGAATTTGAAAAGTCTGGGAGAAAAACAAATGACAGAATCCTGCAGCGATTAGAAGAAGAAAAAAAAATCCAGAAACATTCAATTTAAGATTCAAAACATTGAAACCCCGCCCCCTCTGCTGCAATAATTGTAGTTTTAACTTAGGCTTCCTGTTAGGGGTGAAACGACACTGCAGCACGTGGACGCCAGCAATATCTGTAGGTACACTGGGGCTCATGCAAGAGTGCAAGTTTGTTCGTACAAGTGCTTCAAGTTGGATTTAGAAAACCTCTCCTAAATGCACAAACAGTTTGTCAACCTGGTGAATGTCACATGTTCACGAGTAGGTACACTTTCAGAGGTTGTGATCATTAGCATAATTAACACAAAAATTACCATATAAGGATACCATACCGCTCCATTCGCAGGCAAGCTTCATTCACAAAAATTTCACTATGATTAAAAAAAAGCAGAAGTTCACACTGAGGACTTTTCTGTCAGAAATCAGCAGACCAAAACATAGTAGCGCAAAGGGGACCCAAAAAGTAGAGAGAAGTAGGCTATTACTACAATTGTCTTCACTGTCATTGCAGATATGATATGAAGTTACATGCCAAAAAACATCTTGCCAAAACAAAGTGGTTCCTGACTTTTAAAAGTGAGGCAGTGGATATAGAGAATATCATTGGAGAGAATAATGTTATGTTATAATAATGTAGGTAATATTCACTGACCGGTGAAACAGGGGATGTTTGGCTTGAAAGTGAGCAGCATAAAGACGCTGAGGCAGCTGTTAGAGTGCGAATTCGTCAACCCAAAACTGCTCATGCCCGTAAAAGGTAAAAAAAAAAAAAAAAAAACCTTAAACTCAAAGAATTATAAGTCAAACAAGCGTTCTGTTTGAGTAGAGAGGCAGATGTTTCAATCAACTACAAGTGCTTCTAAATCCAACTTCTCTTAAATTACTAAAGCGTGACGATAACGAATCTGTTTGTAAGAGTGGTTTTTCCATGAGGCCCAGTGTTTTATTGCCAACTACAGAAATTTTGTTTCAAAGCAGAAATGTGGACGGGGTCAAAACAGAAACAAAGAACAGGTTTTCAGAGGGGACAGTAGTTGAATCTGAACAGGGTTGGTTTTAGCTGGCCTTACATAATCTTTCTAACTTGTTTCTAATGCTGACTGTTCAATACTCTTTGTATCTCACTTTAGAAAAAACATTGTGTAAAAAAAAAAAAAAAAAAAAAAAAAAAAAGAAACGTTTGTTATCTGTTATTTGAATCAGAACATGGTAATAATAGATGGCAAGCTGTCTTTTAACCGTGACGGGTCACACGAGGTCCTCTTTGTTACTCTGCAATATATCAAAACACCTTTTTTGCAGTATTTTGTAGATCCAAGACCTCAAAATTTTTAAATTCTTCTTCTTTTGTACTATATCTATTCTATATGATTATACAAGATCCAGCTCGATTATGGCTTGTGGACTGAAGTAACATTTCACCTGGGGTGTCCAAAATGTAGGGCCAGTGTGCCCATTACCAACATAAAAGAGGCCCTCATTGACACACACACACACACACACACACACACACACACACACACACACACACACACACACACACACACACTGCTTGACACAGCCAGAGCTGTGGTTCAGCATGCCAGTTAAGTTTCACAATAGACAGTTACACCACCCAGCTTAAATAATTACAAGGTCTTTTTCTGTCTTGTTTTGATATAATGTGCTCTATGCTATTCCTGTGGCCTTTCAATATGAATATATATCTAAGTATATATATGTTATGAATTTATATGCAAAAGTTCCTCTCCTATTATAGCATCAGAGATGAAAATAATACTACCATGCTTGAATGGACTTCCCTTGAGAGTTGTATCCCACCTACAATAAGAAAAATGTTGAGGACTTGATCACTTGCACCCTAGGATTGAAATATATTTCAGTACGGAGCTTTTCTATTTAAAAAGAATATGGTTGAGTTCAAGCTGCTTTCTTGTGTTTTTGTGTCTTTGTAACAATGAAAGAGAAATCAAGTCTTTTTCTCTGTTTGTAAATTTGCCAGATCACGGGAACGGCAGTTTCTGTGTCCTTAAACTTGTAGCTACATCTTGGTAAGAATGTGCTCGGGAGGGTAAGACATGACTGAGCATGAGGAGAGGAGAGGAGAGGAGAGGAGAGGAGAGGTGGTGGCGGCGTAAAACACAAAGTGAAAGAAAAAGTGAATGATTTCAAAATGTTACCTCAATGAGGAATTTTTCAGGGATTTTTTTGACAATGCATCTTGCATCGTGTTACAGCTTCAAACACACGTTGAATAGCTGTTTTGTATTGTGCTGTAAACAGTTTTTAAAAAAGATGCAATCTGTCTGTGTATAAAAACAAGGGGCATGTTAACCGAGGCAGTTTCACCTTTCTGTCCTCTGAAGGATATACGATTGACCCTATGTATTGTACAGTATATGGAAACAACACAAGACATGTTTATACCGCAAATAAATATTGAAATATTTTTTTCTTTAACACCTGTTTTCTTCTTATTTCTTATCACAAAATTACATTAAGAGCCAATTCCAGTTAATGCAAGAGAATTTGTCATTGACTGACCAACATGTTGACAGCTTATGGGGTGCAGTAGTCATCGGGTTACTGAATGATTTAGCAGGTTATATTGCAAGGTAATGGTTACCAGCCCGAGCGTCAAGATAAATCTGATGAGCCACGAGATGATTTAGCAAGAAACAGGAAAAGGTAAAAGGAGAAAAACACACTTCTGCTACACCATATTATGCATATTTGGACTTTCATCTAATGCTTTATTCTTGACAGTTGTTAGGTAATTTATTAGTTCAGGTCTCTATAAATAATTTAAATGACAAAAAATGTGAAAAAAGCACTTACAACTGGTAGAGATACAACTGGTGACAGTGAGTAGCAAAGATACACTGCTTAATGAATTGTATCTTCTTACAACTACATTATAGTAGGTTATAAACAAATTAACAATTTATATACTGCTTAGAAGTGTTAAATGATCTGTTTTAGACTTGATGGCAAATAAGCCAAAAACATTGTATTTAGAAGCGTATTTACGAGACAGTAACTGTTTCATATTTGGTTCTTGGTTTTGCTTCGCTTAAGAGACTTCCCGTCATCTTCTTCCACATTCACACTCAGGCTTTGTCTTGTTGTATCTTTGCTGTGGTTACGAAGGTTTCTGACAGCTACATATCTGATTGCTTAAACTGAAACTCTGCCACTTCCCTTCCCATAAAGGAAGAGCAACAATTTGTTTGTTTTTACCATAAAAGACTAGAAAAACCCACGAAACCACTTAGATCACAATCTAGTCCAGTTTGTAGAGCAGTATGCTGTGCAATATACTTGTGATTCAGTACATTGTGGAAGACATTTTGGGAAATAGAGTTAAAAGAGTTAAAAGAGAAGTTTGACACTCTCATTTTTGTACCGTAAATATGACGCTATAGCTAGTTTAACTTAGCATAAAGGCTGGAAATAGGAGGAAACAGTTAGCCTGTCTCTGTCCAGATGTATCTTTTATCTGGTTTGTTTAATCTGTACAAAAAAGGGATAAAAACAGTAAATTGTTCAGACTATTTCCAGGACACTCCATTGGTTACCTGACAATTGCTCCTGGCCAATTAGTCTGGCACATAATCCCCTGATTTATCATTTTACAATTCTGTATTTGTACGAAATATACAAACAAGATAAAATGCTAAACCAAGCTAACTCCAGCTACATATTTACTGTAGAGCGATAAGACTGGTATCGATCCTCTCATCTAACTCAAGAAACTGAATGAGCGAATTTACTAAAACATTGAGCTATTGGTTATTTTGAAGTAATATGCTGTATACCAGCATAAGGTTTCTATTTCTATACATTGACAGTGGAATTCCAGCTGCACTGCAAAGAAACAGGCAATAACAACTCTCTCTCCTCCAAGAAGCACAATGATTCTCTCCCTGATACCTGTGTGTCCATCACCTGTCCTCTTCTATAAGCTTTCCTGTCTTTTCCATCTTCTCAACTAGTGGGTAATAATGGCTCATACGTACATGAAAAGTAACAGTGAGGGAGAGAGACAGAGAATCAGCAAAGTGACAAAGCAGGGAGGGGGGTTGATGAAAATAAAAAAAGAGCGTCTTAAAGACAGAACTGTGGCTGAGCTGAGCTGGCTATAAATATATCCTCATCTCCTCCAGTGTTGTCTTCACTCCTCATCCCTCCTTCATTTTTTCTGCGACTTCCTCCGCCGTCGCACCGTCAAGAGAGCCATTCACCTCATGGTAATTCAGACAGGATATTACAGTGACAGTGGCGACAAAATAATGGAAATTAAGGCTACTCTCTGGTTTCCTGGCAACGCAATGACAGGGTTCCCCACATGCCAGTTATCATAATGATAGTTCATGTAACAGGAAATGTTTCCCGCTCTAATTTGAAGTAATTAAAGCAGCGAGTTTATCAAGAGCTGGTATAGTTAAAGGAATTAATCGACAGCGCTGTGCCACTTCCTGTTTTGTCTTCTCTAATAGAGCACTACTGTGGGCTTGAAGAGCTGAAAACATGCAACACATGCTAATGAAGATGTTCTGCTAACTTAGAGTTAGAAACTTAAGTTAGAAAGAAGTAGCTTTTCTAGACCTCTGTAGCCTGCTCCTCACCTCTGCTTCGGACTGGTGGCTCAAGGCTACATTAGCATTTTTGAGAAGTCAGAAGAATTCATGGAATAAAGAAGATGATATCTGCTTCATCGACTTCATGTGACACTGCTGTGTTCCCCTCCCTCTTGTGTTTGTTTGTCCCCAGTCCATGCTCAGGGTATGTCTGTGTGTGTGTGTGTGTGTGTGTGTGTGTGTGTGTGTGTGTGTGTGTGTGTGTGTGTCAGTGCAGCTGGGTGTGGCCTCCTGAGCTTCCTGTTCCTACCAGTCCCCTTCCACACCTGATATTCATCCTGCCATCAACTCCACATGCTGCTGCAGTATAAAGAGACCAGTCAACTCATCGTTCTTCATCAGATCATTCAGTCACCCACAGAGGTATTGCGCTACAGTCTTTTCTGTTTTGAAACTCAATCTTGCTACTTTGGATTTTTTGGATAACTGATTTTTTATCCTGCTTCTTCCTGGTTTGCCACCTATCTGTTTGAGTACCGTCACTTGTGACTCTCCGCCTGGCTCCACTGCTGCATCGTCCATTGAGGAATCCATTTTTCTCCCCTCTCTGCCTGCAGCAAATCCAATCCCATTCCCCTGCAACTTTGCCCAACACTTCTCCATCATCCTGCCCAAACCTCCAGGCCTTCATTCCCCCATCCTCATCCCCACTTATTTCACTTTCAACCCCTGGCTTGTGTTCTGCTTTGCAGGTCCGGAATCACAAAACCTTTACACCTTTAGAGCTCAAGCACATATGCAACCCTTACTACTACATTATTCCAACCATTTTGTAGCCCAGAAATCATTAACACTGCTGCTGATGAGAATAAAGATGTGCTAATAATGTGCTCAAATTACCTCACATGGTTTTTATGCCAAAGTGTTTATTTATTTTCCAAAATGAATAAGTAAATAAAACATGTAGGCTGCAGAAAGATAATAATCCTCTACCTGCCAGTCAATCACAATTTTTATTTTCATTTTGTGCTACCAAGATAAAAAAAAGATTATATTATAGTATACTGTTGATGAATGAGTGATACTGTACCAACCAAACTTTGTTTAGGAATGTGACTGATTTACACCAGTTGCTGCAGACATAATCTCAAGGTGAATGAAAGGTCACAGTGGAAAGATATCTGATCTCAGCTCTGCAGGTGCCAACACGCCCCAGACAAAATATGTGCTGCTGGTTAAGAAATTGAGACTCTGCATGTATGTGTGCTGGCTGTCATTTCTGCAGTCTTAAACTTACTTTTAATGTTGATTACATAATTTTTTTTATGTAAGTTGACAACATTAACACAAAACCTGAGTTTCATCAGTGAAAGATTCTGCCATTTTTACTCCCCTGAACGCAGCACGGACTTATTTCAGCACTGACCATGCCTCCATCTTCTTTCAGTGAGATTCTCCCCACCTTCTCTGATAGAAGTGAAATTCTTACAGATAAATTACATCTGCCACAGTCATGACATTGACAAACTGAGGAGCTCACGACTGTCTATTTTTATGAAAGGCTCCACTGTTGCTGGCTCCTTTGATTGGCCCAAACAATTACAGTAAATAGCTGCTATGGCTGCTGCTGCTGCTGCTGCTGCTGCAGTACTCAAGCGAACACTGTCCTCCCACTGTGAGTGCTACTGTACTGATGCACTGGACTCTCTCAGCTCTCCTTCACAGTTATATAAAGAACCAGCGCAGCACTCTCTCCAGCAACGCACCACTTCAAGAGCATAATAAGAGGGAATCTGGGAGGGAGCGGAAGTGGAGGGAGGGAGGGAGGGAGGGAGGATGACAGGAGCGAGGGAGTGAAATGAGGGAGAGATGTTCCTGTTTCATCATGTTGAGACCTGCATACCTGGAAAATGGAAACTTAAAAAATGACAAGGAAGCAGAGGAGCCAGGGAAGCAGAGAGAGACAAATGTTTCAGCTGTAGCACTTATTACTAATTCCTTAAATATCCCTGCCATGTTGTGATCACGCTCATCATCACATCTTCATCATCAGCTTGCATTCTGAGTATTGCTGTGTTTGTTATTGTCTGTTTATCATTATATTTTAATTATTATATTAAATGTCCCATTTTTCCCTGTTAGAACACGATCAAGTCTTTGTGAGATGCCTATGACGCAAACACCCCATCCTCAGTGATGATTAATCAGCAAATATGCTCCATGTGTTTTCTGTTGCTGTAATATATAGTACTGAATGTTATAGTTTCGATTACACATTTGGCAGAATCTGTGGCACACGTGCCGAACAAAATTGCCCTCTTCACACCCTGTCGGTGTAAACTGTGGAGAGGGAGCGGTCTCCTGCATGTATTACAAGATTCAGTCCATTTGTGGTTTCAAAAAGCATGAATGTTTTGGTTCAGGTGCAATATCTGTCACAAATAAAAGCCTCACTATCGAGCAGAGAATAAGCAAGAGAAAGAAAAAAATGAGGGGGGGGGGGGGGGGGGTGGGGGGGGGGGGGGGGGGGGGGGGGGGGGGGGGGGGGGGCATAAAAGCGAAACAAGCCAAAATAAACCTCATTGTGGTTACTGAACGTATTAAAAATACATATACTGTTAAACTCTCAGAAATACTCTCAACTCACTAATAGCACATTTTGTGGACACATTCATCCACCCTGACCTACTTTAGACACAGATTTTGTGCTTCTGTAACAAAGTCACCCAACTATCTCCTTTTGCTCCCGACAGACAAGCGTCGTGATTCCTATTTGTCAGTTGAATGTTTGTTGGCATCCGCTGAAACGACTGATCCTCTTATTTCTTAAGAGAACAGTCTCATTACCTCACAGCAGGTGATAACAAAGTGCTGCCAGGTGTGTATTCTGGCTTTATCGGTAAGTGGGTAATAGATCTAATTTAGTAAGATGAACATGGGCTTTACATCATATATTAGCAACATTAAAACTAAAGGAAGTCTTTAAAACTTCAGTTTGAGTCTTGAGTACATGACTGACTTTATATAGCCATTCTCAAGAGTACAGTCTGTACATTTCCATCCCAAACAAACATTAGAGTCATCTGCACACCTTTAAACATGTAGCTGTGAAATCAGCTGCTGTGAAGCTGAAAACCTGTGTACCCTGGCAGGTCAGTGGTATCACTAGTATGACAAAGAGCAGCTGGAGAATATAGCCCTTGTCAGTTCATCTGTGTCGGCTGCTCAACTTCCTGTGAGCTCATTACAAACACACACCTGAACAAAGTTTTAACTTGGTGTAAATCACTGACGTCACCTTAAACAAAGTGATTGGTGCCATGAAAGGCAAAACATAGAAAATGACTTTATAAACCCACAGAATGGATATACAGAGTGTCGCTTTGGGAATAAATCCATGTCTTAGATGTGCGGAGCCGTTTAACTGAGTCCAAATATGGTTACACACTTGTAGTTTGGCAACAAAATCCAGATTCTTTTAGACTATGATCTCAGACGCTATTGTACCAAGTGTGTGTGTGTGTGTGTGTGTGTTTGTGTGTGTGTGTGTGTGTGCAGGTGCGCGTGCGTACCTATCCAACAATGGACCTCCCAGTCGTTGCATCCTCACTAACAGTGGACCAAGTTTTGAGGAGGAAGTTTTTGGGTTTCTATCCTCATTAGGATCACTGGATTTTGAAGTCCCACACCCAACAACTCAAAAGCTCTAAGAAATACAGCACAGAAGTGTCTGACCAAATGGCTCAGCATGTTTGAGGTTCAATCGCCTCTGACCAAATAATTCAGTTGGTTAGAGGACTTCTTGGAAGTTCTGAGGATGTGGCTTCAATACTTATGAGGCTCAGTGAATTTTGAAGTCGGACACCCAAAGTGAAGCCTGTAAACGTTCAGAGAGAAGCTTCCAGCGCAGTCAGTACTGTGGTGGGTTCGTCTGCGACTGTAAAGCACAGGTGCAGGGTCTGGTTTAGAATCCTGCTCATTTCTCACTACCTGGAGCGTCAAAGCAAATTTTGCTGTAGAGGCGCCTGATGCACGAATGTGTACATGTGCACCCTGATTTGCCTGTGTGAATGTTTGACTTTGATCCTGCCCTTGGAGAGCAAACATATTCAGTCTGTTCTTATTCCTTTGCCCTCTTTAACATTACCTAACAGGCCACTGTTGTGTTTGTTTCATTTGCTTATTGTGGAATGTATTTATGATCAGTTTCGTGGTAACAAATACACTTTTTACAAGCTCCAGCTATTTCTTTCTTTGGCATTATCTGATGATTACAACCACATGTTTCAGTTACGATCACCATCAGCCTAAATGTTTGTTCGCAAATATTGTCATGTAAGTCCACTTGCTTCTATACTGGACTGTTTTCTGGTCAGTAGTAGTAGTAGTAACTTATACTCTACTGAGGTCTTAGGATGGCGTCTTTCCGAGCTCCAGCGAGTAAAGTAAGTGATTCATTGTAAAGTCTGGCACATATAGTGATAGAGGTGAAGTGATAATGACCATCCCTTCCTTATAGATTCTTTCTATGTTTTTCTCTCTTTCCTCTTTTCCATTTCACTGAACTTTCACCTCCTTTAACTCCTCTTGTCCTCTCCCCCTCATTATCTCCTAATTTTCCTATTTTCTCTGTCCTGTCCTTTTCACTACCACACTTTCTCTCTCCTTCTGCTTCACTCACTTTATCTTAATATCCATTTCATCCCCTCCCCCTCCCTCACCTCCACTTCCTCCCCTCTAGCCAGGTGTACCATGACCGCAGACAGGGTGAGGGTGAGGTGCTCAGCAGGTTGATAAAATATGCCGCACATGCGCCTGCAAGTTAAAGAGTAACAACAGACAGCAGGTGATTACCTCACTACAGACAGTGACCACAGTCCAGATTGCAGCAGCCATGTCTGGGAGTGTTTGGGCAGAGAGACACAGGATGTTCAACGTGTATATTCAATATGCGTGTGAAGAGGTTTACATAAAATCTAAATCACTCATAATCCAAATAGATTTTGACAGTTGACTCCCTCATCTATCACCTTTAAATGTGTATCAAGTCATATCAACTAACATCCATTCACTCATGCAGATGAAAGATATATCCAGTCATTTTTCAGCCAACAGGTGATATGAGCCCATTAAATAATCAGTGATTAGACATGCTCTCTACTCTGGCATTCATGAATGATGAATGAAATGCTGTGTTGCGTTCCCCGGAGTTGGATTAGCAGACCATTAGCACGGTGACTCCTTTAAATTGCCTGATAGTCTCTGAAGCATGTTTACTGGTATAAGACCGTCTCAGCGATACTTGGCTGCAGTTTTCATCATTAAGATGAACATTTTATCAAACCACTGTTTTGTTCAATTTAGTGCATGTTTTCAGCAACAACCACTCTTGCCTTTATATATAATAATTCTAATTTGATACAGGAGGAATATTTCTTTTTTTGTTCTGCGCAGGTTTCAGAAATGCTCAAAGGATTCACAAGAAATGATGCATTCATGTATCGGATGAAAAATGGTGATGTGAAATTGTTAATTGTTAGTTTCCTTTACTGAAACAACATGACACCTGTAGTTTGTTTGGCTGCCCCCAGTGGTCAATACATGTTATTTAGAAAAGAACTGAAATATGTCACGTCGCAAATAATGCAAAGTAATTTCTGAACACAGCTGGGCACTGTAGTTTTTAGCAAAACTCCTTCAACCAGGAGTAAACAGGACATTTATAGGGGGGCTATTAATACACATTTGGTGTGCTGGTAGGTGTTTACAGAAAGAGGATGGAGTTTGTGGGATTGATTCAAAATACACTTCAGTGCCTATGTTCATGGTATCCAGTGTGACAGTGAGACAAATCGATGTGAGCTGTGCGTCAGTTCTGGGGCTGCATCCTTCGAAAGATGCATTTGAAGACAGAATGCGTCACAGTGGCGCAACAAGCCTTTCCCGTTTTGAAGGCTCTTTCAAATATAATAGCAGCCAAGGATAAATAGGAAACTCTCCGTAGAAGAGACCATCTCATTTTGGTTCGGCCTTTGCGGTCTTCTGAGGCCACGCTTTTGTAGACCGCGTCCACCGAAGGATACAGCCCCTGAGTTGAGACATGGCTATGGTTTTAACAGTTTTTGGACATCACTGAGGAATAAGCTGTATCACGCTTTGGCCACAGAGGCAGTACTTGTTATGGTGATCAGTTCATAGTTGATTTGATCATGGGATTTGTTAACAATGAGAAAAATACAGAATACCATCAGACCTAAGGATTAAGACTTGAATGATTTTACAAACAATGAAATCACAAGATGTTTTCATGATAATTTTCCTTGGTTTATTCTCAATCTAGTTTAAAACACATCACAGATGTAAATGTTCACATTTCCTTATAAAACCCAGACTTTTCAATGGGTCTAGCAGTTTTGAAGGCAAATCTTTTCACTTGGTACCTTTGTTTAATATTTCCAGCAGAGTTGTGTTTGACATGATGTTGAAATATACTTTTCTAGCTTATAGCTACCAAAAGTGATGTCTTAATTACACACACACAAGAAGCTAAACTGGCATCGATGAAACACTGAGCTTGAAACGTATCGCCTTCCTATCTTCATGTTGTGTTACGGCTGCTACATTCGTCCTTTGCTGTGTGTGTGTGTGTGTGTGTGTGTGTGTGTGTGTGTGTGTGTGTGTGTGTGTGTGTGTGTGTGTGCTTTTTCTTTTTCTTTTTTTCTTTGTTCATATCAGAAGCTTTGATAAATACTTAGACTTCCTACATGCAATGAGCTTCTGAATGTCTTTCTGTTGTTATCTCGCTCTAACTTCTCTCACATTCTTTGAAATGGCTGCAGATTCCAGCTGTACCGTGAAACCCGTGAGGACACTCAGTCCCTCGGTTATATGAGGCAGAGAGATGGGGAAGTGGAGATAAAAATACTTTTTTGCGGCCCGATCCATCTGATGATAACGGAGTTCTCTTTTGCTGTTACCATGGTAACCGGGGACAGGAAGGAAGTGGATTTGTTGCAGAGCTCAGCAGGACAGACAGAAACCAGAATAAGTGATTACAGGTTGTAGAGGATCCTGTATCTGTGTGTTTGTGATGCATTAAAATATTGCACAACTTGTGGAAGCTACTGCAAGTGGAAAGTCTCCTATTACTGGGTCTTCCTTATTAGCATAGTCGCATGCTGTGGTAGTAGTGGTGAGTTCTTATCATCGTGCCCTGGACTCTAGCCAGAGTCTTATCTGACCCCATTAGATTATCTATCAGCTTGCATAATCAGCCTCTGAAAACTCCCACTGACCTAAACTGCACTGTACTGAACCCAAATCAACTGAACTGAGACTGAGACTGTACATACCAGACTGTGCCCTGATCTTAGAAGTGGTAAGCAGAATGGCACAGTGATTCAGTCCCCCTTCACAGTTAAAATGCACCCTACCTGAGCAACAAAGTGAATCTCTTCTCCCTGAAGTGGTGCAATTCTGTATCAGAAGTTGTACTTTGATCTCACTGTGGACGAGGCAAAAGAGGAATTTATCTTTCAGGGATCAATAGTGTAGCATAAAATAACTTTTTACAGGATTTACAAAGCGCAAAGGATCTGTAAAAACATATCTATCAGAGATGAAGGGGTTCACTCTCTATTAAAAGTAGAAAATTATAAAATAAAAATTATGAAAATATCAGCCCTCCAATACATTCAACTTTTCAAGAGGAGAAACCAAGACCATATGAAGCAGGAAGTGTGATTTTAGCTACATCTTTACAGGTCTGAGCCAAGACAGAGCTGAGCCTGACAGATGTGAAGCGTTCACAGATGTCCAAACACTTTGCCTTTGAAGGATTGATCTCCATGAATCCGAGTGGATTTCAAGAATGTGAGTGGAGTGTGAGTGTCGATACTGTAACTGTGTGACCACTGCCAAGAGAGAAAAGAGAGAGAAAGATGGCAGTACAAAATCCTGATTGTTTGTCGACACCGGCAGGGAGCTGGCATATGTAAACACAGGAAATAGACGACAATGAAAGACTTTTCAGATGGGGGGAAAACAAACCCACAAAACATGTATTTGTTTGTAGGCTTTAAGATTTTATTTGTCTTAATTGGTTGAAATCTCAATATCAGCTATAGGATAATCTACGTACAGCTATGAAAAGCTCTTCCCCTTCTGCGCAGCTCGACAGCATCTAGCATTAAAACTCACTTCCAGTAAAGATTCAAAATAGAGGATGACCAGAATAAAACTGTTACGGTAACAAAATCTGATGAATGCAATGCATTTATTTAGGTCAAGTATTATAGGTATATAATGTAGGTATTGTAACTATTGTAAGTGAAAAAGCATGCTGTCAAATTACTTACCTTTTCCGACTATGTAAAAAGATGTCACAAAGAACAATACATGGCCAGTGAAAGAACAGCACTACGTCTCAGTACAACACAGTAATGGATCTAGTAAACATAATAACAAATAAATAACAACAAAATACAGCAGAACAACAGAAAAATAAGAGTGAGTACCCCAGGCGTCACATTAGCCTCAGACAGATAGTATGATGACTACGTTGAGTGCAGTGGCAGTTTTTGCATCCACCGTTTTATCTGTGAAGTGGTAAGCAAGCGAATGAGCGCATTTCTCAAAATACGGAGCACTTAGCAACCAAGCCTCTCCAGATGACTTGCTCATTGACAGTTAGAGTTAAGCGCAGCTCCATTTGTCCGGGTTGAAAAGGGTTCACAGCATGTGCTCAAGAGCCGCTCCCTGAGTTTATAACGATTTAAGAAACTATACTTTTCAATCTTCCAATAAGCACTTCTCCCTCATGTGCTGAGGCCGGGAAAACATCCCTCTTGTGGCCTAAATTTTATACTCCATGTTCTGCTCTTTGTATGAAGGCCTGGACTACATTGAGTTGTGTTACATAATGCTGCAGGAGTCCCCATAGAGTAGACTTCACACACAAGAATGTAAAAAATGCATATTAGTACAACTTCCACTAATTATTCAGATTGTCGGTTTCAGCTGTCTCTGTCTTCTGTTCCTCTGTGATTTAAATGGATTCAGATACAGGAGGTCGCGTTTCATGCTTGATGAATAAATGCATTTCCCTTGCATAATATCTCTCCTATCACAGAAAACCTCTACTGATGAGTAAAATCCCTTCTGTCAATGTGATTAAAACCCGGTTCTGCCTATATATACCTTTAGCTTTAGAGCGTAATGAACACACCGTCAGGAAGGCTGACCCTGAGCTCTGTCCTTCAGAAAGACTCACTGAAGGCTGTTTATTCATAGCACTGTTTTAAAATAACACCACTGATGAAAAGAAAGAAACATAGTATTGCGTAACCATCGCTCTCTCAGTTCCACTTTCTAAAAAAAAAAGTGTATATAATAATATACACTTTTAATATGATATGTAGATTGGTGTTAGACAGAGTCACAACCAAGGATATTCTCTGCTCTACAAGCAGCAACATGTGGATCATGTTGGTCTGAGGCTCCTACAGTACAATGGTGTGGAGGGCGTGCAGGTTTCAATATGACGAGCTTGTATGAATGAAGGAGAGATTAAATTAATTTAAAAGGGCAGTTCATCAATTTTTCATGTACTTTTTTTTTTTAATGGCAAAGCCCATGTATTATGGAGGTGTCGAGTTTGAAAGATGACCACAGAGTCACATTGTGCGATGTGCAAGATCCAGTGTTTTTTGGGCTTTTTAACGTCATATTAACAAATAAAAGTCAGGATATTTCAGCTTCTGCTGCATCAATCTTGACTATTCTTTCCTTTTCTTTTCTTTTTTTTTTATCTGTCTTTCACAGGCCTGTGGCCAGATTAACCTGCTAGGGGGCCCTGGGATAGAAATGTGCTGCTGAGCCCCTATTAACCCCCCTCTCCTCCTCCAATTCCCCCCTGAGGCCAAAAAAATCTCCCTCATTCACTTGATTGAGGCCAGTCCACTAACGCCGCAGGGGTGTGAACACATTGGCCTGTATTTCTACTGTTTACTTCACAATTGTTGCAATAAAAGATGGAAAAGTTGTCACCGTGCTAACTTCCCGAAGTTGTAAAATCCTGTCTCTTATTTTTGTAAAACTCATGGATCTGTTACTCAAACTGGACTTATTGGATCTACTATTAAGAGATATGGACCCACCAGCGCATGGGAGTCTTGAGTCCAGATTGGTAGTCCTGCTTTGCACAAGACCCCTAAATGTATGGAAGTGCAAAATGAAATCACTAGAGTACTTCTATTATAAGTCAGCTGACAAATGATATAGAGGGAAGGCTTCACTTCATTTTTCATTTTTATGAACAATGAGAGGCAAAAATGAGTTGAGTGATGAGTCGGTATCACTTGAAATGCCATTCCTGTCTTATCAAACTGCTTTTGTTGTTTAGACTAAGCAAACGTGCTCAGACTGCATGTCAAATACTTTATTATTGAGGAGTACATGGGTTTTGGAATCAGCAGGGATGAGAGCTCTCTGGTGGATTCAAAATAATCATGAATGTTCTTTCCACATTGTAATCTCATTATGTGCTCACAGGGTGTTCTCGTTTCATTCAAACGCGCTTAATTGTCTCCGTAGCTAATTCATCCCATGTCTCTTTTTTTTTCTTTCATCCAGCTAATGCTTTTTTTTTTTTTTTTTTAATGGAGTCCTCACGCTCTGTTTTCTCTTTTTTTCCCGCTTCTGGTGTCCCTGTCTTTACTCGTCCTCTCCCTCTGACTCTTTGCTTCTGTCTGTCTCTCCTCATTAGTGTCCATTATCTGTGGGGAGAGCTAAAGATGCAGCGTTCAGAATCAGGATGTCAACAAGTCATTTCCTGCAGAGGATACAGGACACTGTGTGTGTGTGTGTGTGTGTGTGTGTGTGTGTGTGTGTGTGTGTCTGTATGTGTGTGTGTGTGTCGGGGCTACTAATGAGCTACAAATCCCCTGGTTGTGTTGCTGCCCAGGCTGCTACTTATTGCTGAACATGAATCTCGGCTTTACAGCACAGCAGCTGAGATGTCTGCATCTGTGTGTGTGTGTGTTTGTGTGTGTGTGTGACACATACACATACACATTCACATTCACATACATGCACATGCACACAGATTAGTTTCTATCATCACACTGGGTGGAATCCCTTTAAGTAGAAGAGGGATTCCTGCACTACAGGTAATAGCTCAATGAATTGCACCTGCTAAATATAGCCTGGTAGAAAAATTAAATGTTTAATGACCCCCGTATCTTGAAATGCACAAAACAGAAATATGATTCCTCATCATGAAAAATTTACATGACGATATTTGTCTAAAAACAGACAGACTTTGAAATAGTGCAGTGCAAAGGAATGGTGTTGTGGTGTATGTGGTGAATGGACGCAAATATTTGTTTTCACCTCAGCTGACCTTGGTTCAGTTTCAAGTCATGTCAGCTGGCACTTTCAGCTTGACTAAAACATTATCCTGTCCAGGTGGTTCCGGACCTAAGGGGCAGAGACCCCAAGGACTCCCAAAATTTGTCAAAATACAATTGAATCAATATTTATTTATAATAGTTATAAATAGTTTTTTTTTTCCTACATTTTTTACCCTTTTCTTGCAAAATTGTGGAAACTTTCAATTCTTCCATCCTTAACTAACTTCCAGACTAATACCATAACCTGTGATGGGGGGTCACAGGTAGACCTTGACACATTTTAAGGGGTCACAAGCCCAAAAGAGGACCACTGTCTGAACCATTATGTACATTGTGTTCAGCTGCAGAGTGTTTGAGTTTAAGTGTCCGAAATGTTCAGTTACTCTAAAGCCTCATCCTTGAACAATCACTTAGTCTAGTTTGCGGTAAAGAAACGTATTGTGACATTGACATAATTTGTGCTGAGAAAATGTTCCGAGGTTCTGCTTATTTTGTGATTTTAATAACTTGAATGGTAACAAATTAGATTAACAAATTGATTAATTAGCTGCTTTTCTAACTAGCTAACTATAGAAATAGCAGATCAATTGAGCAAATAATAAGAAAACGTAAAATGTCGTCATAACAGAGGAGACCCATCATTTTTTCCACTTTTTCCATTTCTTAATACACGGTGAATGGCTTGGTATTTTTTGAAAATGATTCAATCCTACACAAGAATCTGAGTTTCTGTCGTCTTTCCCCTTAGAGGGTTTGGACATTGTCTCTGTCGCCCTCTGTTAGCATCAGCATGTGACAGGGTCAAGTCAAATCTGCCCTCTCACTCTGTCGGCTAACAAGCCACCACTCATTTGACAGTGACACACGGTGTGCTTTCTGAGCTGAGAACAGGCAATTATTGGAAGATTTTCTGCTGTGGGCAGGAGCGGAGAGGAGAGGATGATCCATTTGTCATAACATATTTGTAACAGAATAGATTTGGTCATTTGGGAAATTTTTCTAAATCTGTTGGTGTTTTAAGGATTCATTTTTCTCACCCATCTCATGGGCATTCTCCGTTGTCCTGCTTGTAGTCCAGTATTTTACTGGCTTCAGTGCAATTTGAAATAAAATATTCCTGTCGTATAAGGTCCTGTTATATACAAACTATAATAATTCACAACATATCAATACACTACACAGCACTGTCTGCACTATACAGATGTATACACTATGCTAAACTATGAATCTATACAATAAAAAATAACAAAACTTTCATTTTTTAAGCTAATATGAACAAAATGTTGAAATAAATCTACATTTTCAAAAGCTTCACACAACAGCTTGTGTTAAGGCTGTTTTCCCAACTGCTGGTTCAAGGTCAAGAATGAACTTTCAACTCCAAATCATGAGAAAAAAAGTATAAAAGAATATACATAATGTAGATGAGTTATGGTTTCACAATGAAATGCCCAATAGCAATGAAAAAGAGAAGGGGGATTTAAAAGGGGCTTAGTACAGTTTCATGTTTTGTTGTTATTTATGTGTTGCTGGTTTTTCTATTAAACTCTGACATATTTGGCTGTGTCAGTTTTTCACATAAATGTAACATTTTATTTTGGTCCGAGAGTATGCTGAATACTTGGTAATTTGATTTTTATTTTCATAACCAAGTTGGTTTTTATGTCTTGATAGAGGCTGTGGTGTAACAGGAAGTGTTGCTCAGTCTCTACCTCATGTTTTTGGCAGAACTGACAGAAGTGACTCTGTGTCTGTCTCTCTCTGACTAATTTTCAGACTGTGGGAAAGTCTTGGCCCGTCCTTGGCCCGGTGCGACAGATTCCACCATGTGATCAGAGGTGACAGATTCCCTACATATCAGAGGACTCGGGTGTCCACGTCCACTTCCTGCCCTCTCAGAGACACACACAACACACACACACTTACTGATACCTAAACCCCAGTGTCCAATCTGCCTTCCTGTCCCTGTGCTCTGGGGCTAGCGGCCCAGTCCAGATCCACACAGCTGCCAACCATCTCAGGTTGCAGCACTCAGCCTGAAAATAGATGCTGTGACCATTAACATCCAACATGTTAACCGCCCAGCTTCCTGTTAAAGCAATGATGGGCATATGGTGTTACAGATAGAGCAGAGGAACTGTTTGTTCTGCTTATGGTCAAATATCGTAGAAAATAAAATAAAAGAATACATAGAAAAGGCTCTTAAAAGGACTCATGTGACAAAGTTTTACAATTTAGTTTTTACACCAAACTGTTGTTGTGTCTCCAAGAAGATACTGACAACTGTAGTTTACGAGTAATAACGTCCTCGTCTCGTGACAGGCACAGCTCAGAAAATGCTTCCTGTAATAGAAATTGATAAGAACAATGGAAAGGAAACACTAAAATGATAACAGCCAAGTTCATCATTTTTTGTTCAAGTGTCCCAGTAAACCATGAGAGTGTGAAAGAGCATGAATAACACCAGGTCCCTGAAATTGATGCAGCTAAATGGAATTTAACCGCGTTAATGTTATTATTTACACCTGTGCTTTTCTTGCGGTGACATGTCAAAATGTCTTCCATTTTAAAAAAAAAAAAAAAAAAAAAAAAGGCCTATTCCGGCCGTGCTCTGAAGTTGTTGTGTTGTTGTGTTTCCTGCCTTTCATTCATTACCTGACCTCCACACCCACCTGCACACCTGATCCCAATCACCTAATTATTCCCTCAGTATATATGCCAGCCCCTTTGCCATTGTTCTGTTCTGGTTGTCTGTTTGCAGTCCAGCCTTAAGCAGCTGTCTGACCTGGATTTCTGTCCATGCAGGTTACAACAGCACTTTTTCCTTTCTGCTGTGCTCTTTTTGCTTTTTGTTGGTTGCTCTGACTGCCTTTTTGCTACCGAATGCGGTTCTTGCCATTTAGCCCAAAAAAACTTTACTTTTACCTTTACCTGTTTGCCTCTAATTGATGCTGTGGACTCCTTTACCTGTCTTGAGTAACTGTTAGACAGACTGTTCCTCACCAAGCCAGATATACTTGCTTAGGTGGGACAGGTAACAGTGCGGGTAAAGCTGTCTGCATAAATTGTGCAAAGAAAAACAATAACAGCACTCCCTAAATCGGTGCTTTTATTGTCTTTATCTTCTTCTAACTGTAGACAAGCAGCATCCCTCCTTCTCTGTTATCTGCTCTCACTACTTCCTGAACGATCACAACTTCATTACAGTACTGTTGTAAGTGTGGGCCAGAGTCCCTGTAAATAAAATGGAAAAAAGTCAAGCTACAGAGCTTTTGCTGCACAAAAATTTCAACAATATTTTTGGCAGAGCACGCTGCAAAAACTTTTTCATTATTGTGTCTATAATAGAGTACATTATTTCCTGAAAACAAACAGCACAAATGTCTAAACAAACATCTACATTCTAGTTACATCACTATCTTAGCTTTATTCTCAAACACTCACTCGTAGTCTCAAAGGCTTAATCTGAGCCAAAATGTCTTGTTAAGATTAATGTTTTATGCAGTGTAGAAATATGTTTCACCTATTGCAATTAATTGCATAGTCTAGTATTTTCTTCACATAAAAGATATAAAGTGGGACATAATTTGCAAAAGTCAGCTCTCAACTGGTTGATTCAGGGGGAGAAAATGAGTAATTTTTGAGTCAGAGTGATTTTCAGTCTGGGGCTCAATGGAAAAGAGGCTCTTATCTGGTGAGTAGGTGTTCATCAGGCCTATTTCTGGTTGGAGTGCCGACAGACGAGCTCAAGTGTTTCCTCTGTTTTGTCATCCACACACACACACACACACACACACACACACACACACACACACACACACACACACACACACCAGAGCTGTGGCAAAGCACCGATGAAATCCTCGCAAATCAACATTCAACACAATCAAGGTGTGACAAAAGTGTGTGACTAACACACACACACACACACACACATATATATATTGAGCTTAATATTTTGTCACTATGGCAACAAGGACACAGCACTATCCGGTGTGGTGAACTGTGAGTCTGTTTATTTGTGAGAGTGTAAGTATTTATATGCATGTACACATTTGTTTGTGTACATAAACATGTGCTTGTGTGTTTAGGTGTCTGCGTATGTGTGGCAGTGATGCTGGGATTAACCTTTGTGGATATACAGTGATATCACACCTCACTTTAAGCCTTGTGAAGGAGATCGTCGAGGGGGTTTTCATTAGGTTCTCCGGCAGCTACTGTGGGAATCCTTTGATCTCACACGTGAAAAAATGTGTCAACAACATCTGCTCTTCCTCACAGCTGGTGATGTTATTCGCGCCTCAGACAGGCTGGTCCCCAAGGTAACCAAGGCTTCTACCTTTAAAATCTCAGGCCTCGCTTTTTGACCAAGCTTTGACCGGCATGTCCTGCTTGAGTGGCTCATGTTTTTTATCCAGCTGAGGGATTTCAAACTCAGATGGAAGTGATATGACAAGATGAGACGTTCTGATTGAGGGCAAAGCAAAGTTTACAACATGTTCTGGTTCATTTCACCATTGAGAGAAAACTAAATGGTAACATAGCAGGAAGTAGACGGACTTGTTGCTATGATTATCTGCAGTTTAATAAACAGTGCTTTGCACACTGATTTAGAAAAATTGTTAAATTGTTGATCACTACTATGTTTAAAATGTTTTCTTATAACTGACTCCTCTTGGCCAATCAGAAATGAGTGATTTCAGCCTCTAGCGATAGTGATGTCAGTCATCGGTCAACCTGCACCACTTTGGTCTAGCCTGAAATATCTCAACAAATACAAAATCGGTTGCCTTAAAATTTTGTATAGACATTCGTGTTCCCAAGAGGATAAATCCTATCGACTTTAGTGATCCCTTGACTCTTCCTCTAGCACTCCCGGGAGGACAACATTTTAATTTTCCAGTGTAATATCTCCACATCTTCCAGAAGGATTGGCTCAAAACTTTGTACGGACATTCATGACATTCAGACATTAACTCCACCACTTATTTACCAGCTATAGTTAGGCTACTAGTTTCTTTTCCGATTGCAGTATTACATATAAACATATGGTGATCTAATAAAGAACAGTAGGTTCTTAAAAATGAAACCAGTGGCTCTTTGACCAGAGAGCACTGTCTTGAGGTCTGTTGCCACATGTCAGACACAGTTTTACCAAAGAAAGAGGTTCTCCCTCTACACTTCTCAGATGGTTTCATTTAAAGAACTTTTGTTTCGTCTTCTTTACTCCAAGATTTACCTTGTGACCCTTCAGAGGGGCCCAGCCTCCAGTTTGAAAACCACTGGACTAAACTACCAACAGGAATTGTGTGTAATAACAATTAATCAGTTATTTTTACAAAACAGTGTCATCTGATATCATAACTACATTCATTTGACAATACTTCTGTACGCTTATTTAAGTAGGATTTTAAATGAAGGTCATTTTATTTGTAATAGAGTATTTTATACATTGATGTATGGTATTTTTAAGAACAGGATCTGAGTACTTCTTTCACTACTGCTTTAACCTTTCACTAAAATATGACAATTGTAAACATGCCTGTCAAACATTAGTATATTAGCACTTTAGCCTTCAGCTCAAAGCACTACTGTGCCTCAGTACAGCCTCACAGAGCCGACAGTGTAGACTCTGAGTCGCTCTCTCTTCCATGGCCATGGTCGAATCTTGCATTTATCTCATCCCACTTGGATTACTCCGACTCTCTTTTTACTTCCATTAGCAGGACATCCTTGGATCGTTCACAAGTGGTACAGGCTTTTAACAAGGGCTGTTAAAAGGTCTCACATTACTCCCATCTTGATATCCGTATTCTGGACCCCCCCCTCTCCAAACTCAGAGTATTCATGGGTGGGAAGCCAGTGGGGGATTTGGGGATTATGTCTTTGTGGCTGCACTGAAGACACCTGGTTGGTTGGAGTGACTTTGAGGTGGGGAGATGGGGTCCCTCAATGTATAGTGTGAACATTATTGTGTGTTACACCCCACCAGAGGCGTCTGGTGACTCACTGTGTATCAGAGAAGACAATTAGCTATGTGCACGCTCCAAAGATCCAACATAGGACATTGACGGACAGTGGTGAAAATGAGTGGGTACCTTCAAAAAACAGCTCCAGACCCGACTCTTTAAACCACCTTTTCTTGTGTTTCCATTTTTGTATTTTGTCTATAGAGCATGTTTATTTTTCATGTTATGTATATGCATTTCATCTGTTTGTTTCTGTTTCTGTTTCTGTTTCTCTATGGAGGTGCCACTTTACCATAAATAAACCACTGTCAGACCAAGACAGATTTTAATATCATATGATATGCAGTATCTCTTTGACTGTCTGTCTCAATCTGTAGGTCTGTCTATACTAACAGTAAGGATATACAGCAGTTCGGGTGTGCCTGGATCATTAAAGTTAAAATGGGTGACAGTACAGGGTTTCAAGGGGCTCTCCCTGCTTCATCAATAATCCACAGGAGACCAATTCACCTCCAGACAGCAGGAATACCAACTTACATCACCCATCTTCCTCTCCCTATTCACAGACTCTCCCTTTCTCTGTCTCTGTCTGTCTGTTCATGTGTCTATCTCACATGTGCGGATATGTGTGGTCTGCCTTTTGCATCCTTGTGTGTTTTTTTGTATACTTAAATGACCTCCAGACGAGACATCCTGTCTCGTCTGGAGGTCAGCCGGGTGAGGTAGAGGATGTCTCCTGTTTGCAATCTAATAGGTTTGCTTAATTTAGAATGTGGGTGGTGTTGTATGGATTTCCCCTGACGTTATGTTTTTTTTTATTTTTTTATTTTGATCTCCTAAAAAGCAGGGTCGTATGAAAAATATTTTTTACATATAATCTCAAAAACATTTTAGTCAGTGCACACAAAATATTTGATGTATTGCATTTATTAATTATTGAAAACAATTAAGTAGCTGTAAGTTGTAATTTTACACCCAACCATGAGTTGGAAAAAGTGGTGTTCTTAAGGTAGGTGGTAATAATAGCAGTAATAATACTAGTAATAGTGGCAATGCAAGAGTGACAGTATGAGGTAATAGTAATAACAGAAGGGACTATAGTATTGTAGCTGTAATTATAATGGTAATTACACTGTAGCACTGTTATTAGCTGCAGTTTATACAATACAAGTATTAATGGGAAAAGAAGCAGTAATGGTAGTATACAACACTGTTGGTAGCAGTAGTTCTAAGAAAATAGTAAGAGTAAATGTTGTGTAATAGAAGACGTCACAGTAGAATACTTCAGTCAACCCCGTCCCCTAGAAATGATCATTTATATACCAATTATTTGTTTTGCCTCTTGCATGGCGATAGGAGACATAGTTGCTGCCTGGGTTTTATTTTCACAGGCAATGTTTTTTTCCCAGTGGTTGGTTGGGCATACAGAGCACAGTGCTTTGGGGCAACTAAAGCATTTTGGTTAAGATTTGGAGAAAGCTGAGGTCTGGTAAAATGATAAAAAAAAGTAAACATGTTGTGCTTTGTGCTTCAGGGGTCGTACTCACGAAACATCCAAAGGCCAAAAGTAGCCCCAAACTGAGTCAGGAGAAACAATTTTAAATTTAATTTTTTTTTTTTTTTTTAACCAATTTCAGCACGAGTCACTGCTCCCAGAGATGATAAGTTACATGCAGCCTGCAGGTAATAAATCATCACAAAACTTAAAAGAAGAGTGATGGTCTAGTAGTGGCGGTAATGGCATGTGGTGTCTGGCTTCAACATCAGCATTTTTAGATCAGTTGCTGTTGGTGACAAACATGCTGCTTTGCCTTGAAGGTGCCCTGGCCTGTAACATCAGACTGGACTGAACCAACACAGAGGGATGAGCGGATGACATTAATGATTCATGGCTAGGGTCTGGTTGTTGTCGGTTACTGGCAGAGCGCCTGACGTCCCTCCAGACCGGCTAAACGATGATGTCATGCTTTAGAGTATTGATTAAACTCTCCCCTCTAACGCATCACTCTGCCCCTCTCTTTCTCTATTGTTCTCTGTGTTTCTCTCCTCACTTCTGCCTCTCTCTCCCCTCCACTCCCTCTACACTGACCTCATCAAGTCCATCATCAGAAACCAGATGCTGCCACTAAAACAATAAAGCTCCCATCCAGAGAGTCATAAAACAAACCATAATCAGATGGTCCGTGCCAGGATCAATAATTTCCAGTCAGACCTGGTACCCTAGAAGGCAGCTTTGGATGCTGCAGCGGGATGCAGAGGGGGCTGAGAGGATTGATGGGGGCCGAGAGTTGGGTTACATCTAAAGTGCACAAGAGAATCAATAGTTTGTGGAAGCTTTGGCACACAGTCAGAATTATGGGTCGGCCTCTCATGGGGTCTGAAGCACACAGGCCTGCTCTACAAAATAGCGCTGACAAAAAAAAAAACAGATTGTGTTTCACTTTCAATTTGAAATACAGCAGTGTTGTCAGACAAAACACATGTGACTGCAAGAAAACTATGGTGGGTCATGTTTTTTGAAGGTATTCAGGCGGGAAAGAAGTAGAAATACCCACATTAGCATCAAAAAAGAACCAAAAGTAAAAGTATTTATGATAAAGAATGGCCCATTTCAGAATAATATATTTCACATTATTGGCTTAACCTATTGATGTATATATATATATATATATATATATATATACTATATTAATAACTCATATATTTGTTATATTTTTGTATTATTAATTCTATTATAGTGGAGCAGTATAGAGTAAATGTACTTTTTTAGGACTTTCAATGAGGCTTTGTGATTGTACAAGCCCAGAATGGGTTTCACCTTGCAGCAATTTGTACATCCGTTACTAAATTTGTGTTTTAAGTGTGTGCTAAGTCCTTAGTAACTTCTCACTAGTTTCAAAGCAGGGATTTACTGGTAAAAAAAGTGTTAAAAAAAAAAATTGGTAAATCAGGCTATAACTCTGTCTATAACTCTGTCTTTTCAAAAGTATCATCATAAACAGAAAGCCACAGCAGCAGTATCACTAACTGCCAAAATCAACAGTTTTGAGGCCAAAGGATATGTTAAACTATCCTATGGAAATACTGTTATTGCTTTATATTTGAGAGTTAGCAGTGTTCATGCAGTTTAGGAGAGGTGGCAAATAAATAATTATGCTGATGATATCTGATGCTATTTGGTCAATTTGTCGAACATGACTGGAATATTGTTCTGCAACTTCAGTTATAGTCTACTGCATTATATGTGAGAAACACAATTTAAAATGCTTCTAGTTTATCATATCATTTTGATCAAGAATCCCTTCATCAGTTTATTCAGTTAGCTACATATGCTACAGCTACCTGACAGTTACTGGGTGTAAATATTTATTAGCAACTAGTCTCTACATAAGAAAGATTGTGTGGTACAAACTTTTTAATGTAATAATGTGTAAATCTTCACTTAGTTAACACATATACTTAAACTTATAAAGAGCTGGTGTAATGGCTCGTGGTGATGACGACCGCTCGCTGACGTGGCCCAGGAGACATTTATTTCAGATTCAAGTTCAAGATCCAGCAAGACTAATTAAGACAATGTGAAGCAGCCTTTCTGTAACAGCTGGGGTGACCATGAGTTGAACATCATGCTGGCTGTGTTTGCTCCCAGATGGACCATGGCCTCAGGAGGAACTTGTACCTCCGTGCTGCTGCCTCCCTCACGATTTAACTCTGAAATACCCTGTGCTTTTCAAGGCCTCATCTGGGACAGTAGACAACATCACCACTACTAAAAGAATATAAGGTCACTATCATCTTACAGCCCCAGAAGGAGGCCTTGCAGAGTTTGCTACTCATGAAAAATATTATTTCTTTAGTTTCAAGGCTACACAAGATTAAAACTCTGCTTGAGGTCTTTGTAAGTTCACTCAGTCGATAATAACTGAGACAAAATTGGGATCAATATCCCTCTGCTTCAGACCGGGTCTGGCTGTCCTCTTATCCTTTTTGGATCGTCATGAAAATAATTTCCGCATGTTATGTTTTGTACAGCTCTGTTTCAGATCTTGAACTTGTGAGGACCTGTGAGGCAGCTATACTCATTAGCCACCAGAAAAGGAAACTGATGGTTAGATGAAAAACAAAACGTTTTTGTTTGCTAAACTTTGCCATTCTTGGATCTTTACAAGTTGTAGGCAAGTTTTTTTTAAGTGATGTTGAAATTATGTTTTTAAATTTGGCCAAACTTTTTGAAAAAACTGACTAATAATGTGATGACAAGTACATTAATGTGTGATGTTCATTTATTAGCTTCTCAGTATGCTATGCTCACAGCATGTTTAATATGCCTACAGATGTTAGCAGAAAGTTAGCATGCTGTAAAATAATGTCAAACTACAGCTGAGGCTCACAAGATCGAAGTGGACCTGTTGGTGCTATGAAAAATCTGGCATTCACTGAAGTCAGTGGTTACCGGGAGCCAACATCATGGCTCCCACACAAATCAGTGGGATTTTGATTGCGGTTTTCTTACCTCTGGTGCAGAACTCGGAAGTTATGGTTTCATAGTGTGGCAAAAAAAAGAAATGTAAATACTGTAGGTCTGTGATTATGAGTTAGGAAATCTAAGTTCAGCCTTTTGAGGAAGGTGTGACAATCAAATATGTAATGTAAAAGAGGAATGAAACAGGTGCCAATGACTTATTTATGACTTATGATAGATACAGTATTTCCAATAATGGTATAAAGGACTTGAATAGAGACGAAGTGCAGACTGTGCTCTTCAGAGTGTAGCACTGAAAAGATTTTAGCACCACATCTCTGAGATTTATCGCACTAGTGACGCCAGTAGACACAATGAACAAAAGACATTCGAGAAGTTTTATGTGACAGTTATATTCATGCAACTTTAGTCAGACTAAAAGAAAAACATTGAGAAACAGCAGCTGGATGAGCGAATGAACAAAAACATGCAGCATATAGACATACACACAAACATCCACTTTCACTTCATTTCCAACTCAAGTTTTCACTGTTGAAGAAACTCGTTTGCTCTCATTCGTAAAATCCAGCGTTTGCAAGGACTCCTCTCCTCTCTCTCTCTCCCTCTTCCTTTTCCCAATATGAGCCGAGCTACTGCTGGAGCAGTGACTACTAAAGTGTGTGTGCTCCTCAGAGCAGAGCTGATCATGTGACTTTTCACAGATCGCTGTGTTTCACTCAGGATGTTTGGACACGAATCCTCTCGACCACATTTGAGCATTCGAGTGCACAACGGAGGCCAGACCAAAGCGCGTGCGTGCGCACACACACACACACACACACACACACACAAATATATAGAGAGAGAAAGAGAGAGAGAGAGAGAGGGAATGTGTGTGTGTGTGAGAGAGAGAGAGAGTGCCCAGCATTGCCTTGCTGAACTGCCCTGCCAGCTCCATTCATAGTTAATCAATGGAGAGGAAATGTAGATCCTAGATTCTAATTATCCTTTGCAGTGGCCTCTTTCCTCTCGTACTCTCCTGTTCTCTCAGCCCTGTTTCATCCCTCTACCACCTCTCTCCCCACTCTCTCCATCTTCTTTCCATTCTCTGGCTCTCTCATCTTTTTTTTTTTTTTTTTTGCTTCCGATTTTGTCTCATACCGCCTCGCTTCATCTCTGTCAGCTCCAATTTTCTGCCTCGATCCCCGTCGTTCTCCCTCCCTCCCTCTCTCCACCAAGGCTCATTTTTAGTTGAATGATATATCAAACAGTAGCTAGCTGCTGAATGAGAGGGATTTGCTAACACCCCCTCTCTTCTGCACTCCATCTCTCTCTCTCTCACACGCACACACACACGCGCATACACACACACACACACACACACCATCTACAGTACTGAGTGATCCGCAAGAGGGGATCAAAGGGAGTATTAATTCCACCATACTCAAGGCACACACACAATCATGTACAAGCGCACTCACACACTCTATGCTGAGACCTGTTCATTCATTAATGGAGTCACATGCTGCACCTCTCAGTTTCACACATCACTGGCCTTGAGTTAGTGTAAGAGAGGACTGAGATGGACAGAGGGAGTGAGCTGGCTTGTGTAGCATGCGTCTCTGCGTATACTCTCTCAATATGTTGTTTTTCCTGGTACATCCACATGATTACACAGACATAGTAGCGTGTCTGTGTGTGTGTGTGTGTGTGTGTGTGTGTGTGTGTGTGTGTGTGTGTGTGTGTGTGTGTGTGTGTGTACAGTATGTGCTACTGAAGCATGTTCGCTCTCACGCATGGAGAGATACATTAGCGTGGACATGAATGCGTGTGTAATTGTTCGTGCATGTTCCTGTGCATTGTTGTCTGTGCAGTTGCACTGCGCCTGGCTGCCCGCCTGGATCTGCTGTCACATGGCCTCTGCTCAGGAACACACGAGGCAGCAGCAGTGCAGAGGAAAATGATCACGTCTCACATCGTCAGGATTTTCTTAACTTCTCCACCTGTACGTGAAAAGCATTTTTGCAGCTCTGTTACAAATTGTCTTTGGCTGTAACAGTGAGACAGATATTTGAATTTCTCCAATAACGAATCAACAAAAAAAAAAAGTCACAAGAAGAAAAAAAACAATCGTGTTTTTCTCAATCCTGCACCCGCCAGCTCCTGTACGATTTGTGATTGTTACAGCTCTAACTCCTACAGATGCATCATCGCACTCTCACGCGCTCCCATGGAGATCCTGGTCACTCCCACTCGCACCAGTGTTTTCTGTTGGAAATCTGTGCACCTCACCCAGCAAGAAAATAAGACACATGCAGCCCTTATGGATTACACTTGTAGCCATGGGACCTAAAATTGGATAAAAATGTTATGGATCGAGTCCCTGTTTCTCTGATAGTTTGTGCTGTTTCCCATAGCAGCAGATAGAAACCAGATGCTGGAATGTCTGAATACTGAGAAGCAGAGATAGTGTTACTGTTCACAGATCAGATTTAGATAAGGGATGGTAATTTTTATTTATTTATTTATTTTCTGGTTATTGATGCCTAGATTCAATTTTTGTAGCTGTATATTACAAACTCAACTTTACAGGATATAAGGCATATGGTTTACTGAAAGACCATGCATGTACATACATGATCAAGCCCAGTAATAACATTTTATATTTAGATATATTTTATTTCATTTCACAGTGGTGATGCTAACCGCCTGCTCCACATTAGAGTAAATAATGTATATCTGGTGCCTGCATGTAACATTTGTTAACATTTGGGATTTTGAATATTATAGAATAATTATTTTTTATTACAATATGGGCCTTATTTTCACAGTTCATGTCTCATTTCATGTGCACTGAGCAATTATTACCAACATTTTGGATGGGCTCACTCTCTGTTTTACCTCAAAATTAAGCAGTTCAGGCCAAACAGTTTGCTTAAATACACCCTGTTTGATCGTCTGACTGCTGTTTTATTGGACTTCATTGAAATGCATCCTAAAGATTCGGACATCCTGGAAAACCCTGTTTCCAGTGAGAAAGAAGAAATATAATCCTTCAAATTACAAAAGTTGACCAAACATGATATTGGTATTTTAAAAATATTTATCTATACTGCTGTTGTGCTAGTTTTACATTACATTGCATTACATTGCACATGTGTTATGTTACCCTCGCAGACATGACTTTATTTTCAAGAATTTCTCAAGTATTATGAGTCCCAGGTGTGAGAGTGCTCTCCTCCACAAAAAAAAAAAAAAAAAAACCTCCAGGAAAACACAACATCTGATCAGCACACAAGATTTTTGGGCTGACCTGAAAATCACCTCAGCATAAAAATCCCCTGGTGGAGCCGCAGCTCTCTTTTTCTCTTACCAGTGTGTTTAATCAACACCTTCATCTGGCAGCGAACTGTACATGTGTGATTAACAAGATGAGAGACCTACTTTTTCCCAAACACAGATAGCAGTGGGGTTCCAGCTGTAAGCACCGCTCTCGCTCTGCATCGAGTGTGTGTGTGTGTGTGTGTGTGTGTGTGTGTGTGTGTGTATGTGTCGACATGTACAGTCCAACCACAGAGGAGCTTCCGCTGTAATTACACACACACTGACAGCAGATTAATCCTACTATGAAAAAGGGGAGCGAGCAAAGGGAGAAGAAAAAGGTGAAAACAGAGACAGGATTAGCCGGAAAGATTCAGGTTGCTGCTGTGTCTCATTACTGATATGTTTAAATATATCATTATGAAGCCAAACCCCCATACCCCTACCACATGACCCACCACTATGAACAACAAATAAAACCTTTTTCTTTTAAAGGTCCCCTGTTGAGTTCTTGACCACTAGTGGTGCTGAGGAGCAACGTTTTTGATGAGTTGGCTGCCATATTATTTATATCACATGTGCCACGAGCATGCACTACAAGCACAGGGATGAGTTGACACACGTTTCTGTCGGCAGCAGCAACGTGGCAATACAAGAAGAGGAGAATCAGGCTGATGGAAATGCAGGTTTCTAAACGGTCAATAAAAAGTTTGAGATACTATAGACAATGTAGCCCTGGAGTCCATCACTTTGCTTCACAAAGATTTATGATGGATCATATAGTATATGCAGAATTTATCTCTTTGTTTTGTCTACAAAATCCATTTTATTATAATTCTGATTATGTTGAATATGAAATCTTGTTTGTTACAAACAGTAGTCCAACTGATTTGTGAAATCTGTGAGGATTTTGGTGAAACGGAGAGCAATTATAGCCATAGCCAATTCTTAAGGTCTTCTTTAAGGTAATTAAAATGTCTCTTTTGGTTTAGCTTTTTGATGCACATGGTAACACAAAGTTCAGGAGAACCACAAACTAGTGGATTCACACTTACCTGCTTTTAAATCTGATCTCCAGTTGTCTGGGTGGCTGATTCTGCTGTCAGTTAAAAGATTCAGAAGAACATGAGTGTTGACACATACAACTATTACATCTATTTCTATTTCAGTACATTGGCCAGAATACAATTTTTTCTCTCGTAAAAGTTAATTTTTTTTTCCCTTCCTTAAATAATATTAAGGGGTATCTCTAATTTTACAAAAGATGTAAAACAACATGAGCAAAGTATCATTTGTTGGTGCCCTATTAAAGCCAGGGTAATTATGATGAGTCTACAGAGAGGTCTGAACATATGAATTGTACAATGGTTCAGTACATAGGTCCGCAGGGAAAGGGCTTGAAAACTACAAAGATACACAGACCGCTGAATAAGACTGGTGAGTGGTGTTGTCCAGGCCTGAAGAGAAGAAGCAGGATAATAATCTGAACAAACCCGGAGCCAAACAACCTCTTCAATAGTCATGACTCAACTCTCTGAGGAGCCTGGCCTTGTTAGAGACAACATGTATTATTTATTTTTTTTATTTTATTGTATCTATTCACAGATGGCTTGACAAAGAATATTGAAGGTGAAAATTACAGACACATGGTCATCAATGTACTTTTGGACAGTTGTACATAATAGTGTTTCTGTAATTTGTTTTTGTTTTTCAATTCAGAAATGTAAGACACAGTCTCCAGAGAAAAATCCAAACATGCAGCATTTATTGTAATTTGGAGTGATTCACAATATTGAAGGTGAACTGAGGCTTACCACTCATCTCAGAGCAAAAACACAGTTCATTTAATTTACTTTCGACTATCTTGCCCCACAAAAGATGAAGACGCACAGTCATGTCATTACTCAAAAATCAGTAGGGCCTACTCTCATTTGTGGACTGTAATGCTGCTTTGCCTGAGGTAAACTACTTTGGGAAAAACAATGAAACAGTTTCCACAAATTGAAACTTGAAATACACATTGATGATAGACAGGACATCATCCTGCAAATGGTAAACACACAAACCAACAATCTGGCATCCACACTGTCTCTATGCTATGATTGACACGCTGTACAGAGGTAAGAGAGGATTTTCACTCGTCTCTCACGCTCTCTTATATTCTTCACACAACTATTTCTGCCACTTTTCTTGTATACAGCCGAGCGCAACACTATGAAGGTCTTTCTGGGAGAGAAAACACCAGCAAGACTCTCAATCTCACTGTTTTATTTGAGCATCTGAATTCTTCTTATAAAATAAAAATCCCACTGTGGAATGAAAAAGCAGTGTCCATAGCACGTACCCTTATTCTTGCTAAAGTCCCACAGTGCAATGATTTGCCTTTCATAGAAGTGCAAATTGCAGTCATTCAAAACAACAGCTGTTGAGAAATTCATGATTCAATGATTCATGAATGTCAGAAATCTCACTTTAGTGCTCACTATAGAGTAAAGTAGTGAGTGCTTACTATGTAGGGAATCGTGAATGATTAAACAAGGGGACGGTTACTGAAGAGAGTGAAACGGTCTGAGGCTCAAGAGAGGAGAAAGAAAGAAAAAAAAGGAATGTCTCTGTTTTTGTTTTGGTTATTTACATCGGATTAGATTAGATTAGATTCAACTTTATTGTCATTGCACACAATGCAGTTAAGCATCTAAACAGAAAGGAAGTAGGCGGGCATATACACTTATGTACAGAATGAAGAATAGACCAGTGGGGTAGACATAGTAAGAAGGGATGTAACTGTGATATATACAAAACAAATTTACAAGCAAAAACCAGTTAAATACTGGCAACTGTGATGAAGATAAAGGTCTCATCATTACAGCAAGTCAGCATCATCCCATCAACCCTATCCTGTGTGTTATTTAATCCAAAACCTCCTTTTCTAGACAATCAAGACTTCAAAATTACATTTTCAGATCAAGTACACCTCACATCATCACAATGTCTCCTCAGTGTTTTCTTTCTGCAGCGACTCGTTTTATGTTTGTTCTGGCGTCTCGTCAGTATAATTCAGTAGAAAAGCCTGGTGGCGGTGATGATTACTTTTAATCTTCAACTCTCCCTCTCTCCCTCTCTCTCTCTCTCTCTCTCTTGCTCTTTCTCTCTGAGAGGACAATGGTGAGTCGTGCCTGTTTGCAAGGCCAGTCTCTTCACACCTTCCCACTGAGACAGAAAACAGGTCAGAGTAAGACTGGCTGTCCCTGAGACACATATTGTATAACGGGCTACCCAACAACACTGTGTTCAAAAATACCCATTGCTGAGCTGCAGTGTCCAAGTATATGTGTGTGTGTGTGTGTGTAGGTGTGTTGTGAAGACACATTTATGTGTGTACTGTATGTGCAATAAAAGTGTGTGCACTGTGTGAATGTGAACGAGTGTGGCAGCAATACAAGTGAGTCACCAGAATATGATTAATACAGCTCGTTTGCTTCAGTTTTAGCTCCGTTATTTAACCAGTGAGTTGCTTTATGTTAATCTGTGCCATCTATGATAAGGATAAACAGCATATGTTTCAGTTCAAGTTATATAACATTTGCCAAGTGGTTATTTTAACCCAGTGATGTTTCCCTAAAACTAACCTTGTGCCTAAACCTCACCGACCTTCAACCAGAGCATTCTCACATCATAAAACTGACTTATATTTCAGCAGTGATTCGTAACTGTTTTGGAAGTCACAGATTAAAGCCATTTTTAATGAAGATTCTTCATATTTTTCCCCAACAATCTTATTGCACTGCACATATCACTGTCATTGTAGCTGGTGTTGACATATGCACAATTACAACGGTTACACAACAGGAGTCTCAGACGGCGTTTAAACATTCCAGTCTCAATGAACACAAGTAACAGTTGGGAAGTCTAATTAAAACAATCAAAGTGAAAAGAAAGTAAACATTTAAAGTTTTCCCAATCCCAATCCTCTTTGATGAAAGTTTTTAGCATATCAGAGCTTAACTCAACACAGACGCCATAATTTCTTTATTTCTAGCCCTAGAATTACTGTATATAGTACATAGCTTTTGTTTGAATGGTACTTTTTTTTATTTCTCACATTGTTCTTAGTATACCACCTTGTAAGGCTGCCTCTTGTGCTGTTGTAACACATGAATTTCCCTCAATAAATCAATAAAATGATCAATAAAGTCTTATCTCTTGTGTGTGTGTGCGTGCGTGTTTGAATACAGCACAGACAGCCACTAGTTGAAGGAAGTAACTGAAATACTTCAGGCAAAGAAGAAAGAAGAGAAGACAGGGAAAGTATTGTTGGGTGTGTGAGAGCTCAGGTAACCTTTAGGATCGCAGAAAACAAATTGTTGTTGAGTCTCGACCGAGTCTCCAGTAATGAGACAGAGTCTGATACGCTGACACCGTTAAGAAGCTACAGTAGGAGAGGCTGTGCTCCGAGCTGTCACCTGCAAAAATAACAAAGAACGTGTATTCTGTGAACAGAGCAGCGAGTGAATCAGTGATATATTACGTGGAGAGACGACGTAATGCTTTGGTAGTTAGAAACAGAAGTTTATAATCAATATGTGCATTCACAATGAGCCAATGAACAGAGACTGAGATAATGTAATCATATTTACTGGCTCACATTCATTTGCTGAGTTTTGAATTAGTTTGATTGAGAGCAGAGCGGGGACGCCTGAGACGAGTACATTACAGTAATTAATACTGGAAGAAATAACAGCATGTCTCAGTTTTTCTAGGTCATTTCAGCAGAGGAAAAGTCTTATCTTGGTTATATTTCTAAGAACATTGGATGCGTTGGATATCACATTGATATTGTTTTCAAAGAAAAGGTTAGATTTTTGAAAAAATGTTTTGATGTCTGACAAATGAAGTCTTAGCTGTACAGGATCTAAAATGTGTTTTTTTTTAGTTTTGCATTCACTGAGGAAAACAGAGCTGTCTGTTATACATCTTTTGATATGTAAAGATTTAATATTTTTATCTTCTATTTCATCAGGGTTACTTCTATTTTAAGTTATATATCAGCCAAATATATTTATGTAAATGTTTTGGTATTTGACAGTATATAGTAATTTCCTTTCATTTCCAGTCACGTCCTTGTAGATGTTTCTATTGTTGTATACTGTTTTGGGATTTTATACCACATATTACAGTATTAACTGGTATTCGTATCTGTCTGATGTACAGACTATTTACTGTAATGAACACTGACATCTGTTGTTGTTTCCATTTGCCAGAAACAACGACTGCACAAAGTCAAATATGATGGGCAAAGTCAAACAACAAGATTGAAGTGCAAAGTCAACGAAATCAATAATAAATGCTATTCTTAAGTAAATAAAGATAATCACATTTTGGTTGAGCATTGAACATTAGCATTGATTGAAATATGTTTGCACCACTGAGTATCAAACTAGACAAAGAATATGATATTCTATATTCTGTTCTAATGTTTTTATTATCTTGTTAGCCTTGTGGCACTATTTCAAAGTTGACGCTGGACATAGAGAGGAAACATGGAGAGGGAGTGAAGGGGGTGACATACAACAGAGGTCTTGTCTCAGTCAAATAGGTCATTAGGATGCTGCTATTTTATTATTGTGCACTCAAACAGCATAAAAAACATATAGCAGGCTTACACAGTGGACCTCACCCTAAATTAAAAATTAAGAGGTGCCTTGAGTTAAACACAAACATCGGCACACTAAAATGTTGACGCTGACAATGCTAACATGTTCAGCAGGTGTAATGTTTACTATATTCACCATCTTAGTTTAGCGTGTTAGCATGCAAATAGGGACAAATAGGGGCAAGTAGGGACAAATGACCATACAGGTTATTTGTCCCTACTTGCGTATCAGCGGCATGGTTACAATAGTAAACACGCAGTTAACGTTTTGGAACAACCAATATATTTGATTTTAAAGTCTTTTACATCAAAGTAACAAAACTGACTTCATAACCTCCTGTTTTTATTTGACTTAAAGTCTAATTTTGCTATTTAACATATCTATTCTATTGTGTATTTTGTACTTAATGTGCATGTGCCAACTGAGCCAGAGATATGTGAAGAATGGAGGAAAGAGAGACAAGATAGATGGATAGACAGATTGATAGAAGGTAGGGCAAAGTGAATGAGTCATTCTTCTACCTCCTCCCTCCACCACTCCTCCCTCCTTCCTGTCATCCCAGCGGTGCTGCATGCCCTGATGCTCGGTGACATCTGGCCTTCATTCAAATCAGAATCCTTTCATTCATCCCTTCCCATTAACCAATAAGAAAGCTCAATCTTAGCAGAGACCGCCCACTCATCTTCTCCCAGCACCAATAAACACACATTCTGCTTCATTCTTTCATTCTCCTGTGCTGTCCTTCGGCCACAATGAATGAAGTCAGTGCAGCAAAGCAAACGAGGAGTTAGAGGTGGCATACAGAGAAAGATGGCTATAGAGAGTATTTTCCCATGCTGCATGTCAGAAGAACAGAAACCTCAAACAGTATATTTGCATTTGATCATTCAGGACATGATGTACATCTGAGACAAAACACAAGCTCACACACACACACGCACATATGCGCAGAGCAAGAGAATCACTCAGTGATTAACGAAGCTTGAAGAGTAGGAGAAGACACTTTTACAAGTATGATGTACAAGTGATTTTCACTGATGGAGGACAGGCAGTGTTTTGTAAGATAGTCAGTCTACCCTGCAAACTAACAAAAAAGAAGACATTAAGCATTATATTCATTTCTCTTTTTAACCTAGCAGGAAGACATTCATCATATGTGTAGCATCTGGTGAGGGAGGATACACACGCACACACACGCACGCACACACACACACACACAGCCACACAGCCACACACCCACCCACCCACCCGCCCACATACACATAAACAACAACTGCTGCAGTTTCCTCTTGCTGAACAGCACCACTTGAGCAACCAGTGATTCATCATGTTGCTCAAGAGCACTACTGCAGAAGCTGAGAGCATGGACTGCAGAGCACATTTGGAATTGATCAGGCCCATAGACGGTATATGAAAAGGTCAGGCCCAGTCTGCTATTTTAATTGAGATTGATAATGAGTTTAACTAAATGAAACATAAAAGAGATGTTCTACTTTTTTTTATGTTTCTTCAGAGAATTAGGAAGGAAAATCTTTCACATGCAAAATAAGTAATTAGTTGGTCTCTTCAATCAATTGTAAGAAAGTAACAAGGGTTATATGATTCATCATCAATTTATGGAGATGAGCTAACTAAATATGTATTCTAAGTATGGGAATATAATGCCCTCCATTAATTAATATTTTCTTCCATTAACATTGACTGCTTCTAGCAAAACATGAACCACTGAATGCTACTTGTGGACCACCAAACCGTTGACGGGAAAAGTCAGCAGGTGGCTAGTTAACAAAGGTCAAGTCCAAAAATGTTCTGTTTTCACCATTTTGTAAAAATGTCTTGTGAAAATTATTGTACCTTATGTAGTGAAATGACCCCACAATGCAAAGTAAATAGAAGTGAATCAGTATGAATCAGTGTTCACTAAACAGGAGCTAACCATCATCATGAATTGTGAACAAAGATAAAAAGATGATGAAAAAGATGAATTATAATGACTGATGAATGTGAGTTACAACCTGAGTAATTCTCAAAATTGTTTAAAAGTTGGCCATGTGAACACTATAACTATAGACTATTGAATGAACCCCTGTATAGTGTATTTAACAGCTAACAATCCAGATATTTTTTCTCAGGAGTTGGTGGGGACCAAAAATGGAGCTAAAAGGAAAAACATTTTAGCTTTAATGCTTTGATTTCTTACCTTAAGAATATTTGTGCATCCTTTCTCAAAAGGGAACGTTTATGCACTCACGTGTGTTTCTGTAACAGGTTGATGTACTTGACTACACAGGGCGTACAGTATGTCATAAAACAAGTTGTTACCATTACCTATACCAGTAACTGACCTCAGTCATTAGCCCTCATTTAAGGTAGTATTAAAAGAGCAGTAAAGAAGACGTCACAGTAAACAGCCACATACTAACAAATACTAACTATTGCTTTACAGGCTTGTAGCAGACTCTAGCAACTCCTAATTTAACGCTAAACAAAGAACATATTACATATTCATGATTATGTCACTCGTCAATTCTTCAATATCCTTGTGGGTTTTTTTTCCTGTTTATTACAATGGATCTTCCACTCTGTTTGGATGTGTTTGCATATAATGCCTTCCAAATCCAGAGACATAATAAGCAGACTCTTTCATGTGTTGAGGTGAAGTGAGTCCCTGGGGGATCGACTCTGCGCTGCTCAAAGGCAAGATTTCCTCTTACAGATGAAAAGGAAATGAAAGTGGGTGGGGAGATGTACAAAAGAGAGAGCAGGAGAGCAAGAGATGGAGTTCATGGGTAAAGCTGAGAAAGAGATGCAGAGACAGAAAAGAGCAAACGACTGAGTTGGAGTAGAAGAAAAAGGGAGCAGGTGACAGTGGATAGGTCATGAATGAGTATGAGCAGCAATGCAACTGTGTAAAAAGACCCTGCATGTGTAAAGTCCCCAGAAAATGAATCCTACTGACTTTGGTGATCCTCTGGGTTTTTTTGTGAAAGACCAAGAAGCTGACATTTGTAGTTTGGATGTCTCAACAGTTATTGAATAGATTGACATGGTCTGACCTTTGGTACCACACATACATATAAAGTAGCATTAAATGGCGCTTCCAAGTTAAGCACAAGTACTGGCACCTCTGGATAACAGCAGAGGCACATAAGAAATTCAGAGAGTGAAAGAAAAAACAGAGAAATAAATAAAGAAAGAGCAACAGCAAGAGACACAGTGTGAGGATGACAAGGATGACAGAGACAAAGAAACAGAGAGCACGGCAGCAGCAGCAGTGGCAGTAGCATGTGATGTCTTCTGTTCTCTCACAGGCAAACGATTAAGTAACAGAGCAGAGTTGGTGGTTCCCTGTAGGCTTATTATCGGAGGGAATGAATGTACAGCATCTCTAGAGATACTGCTCATTCTGTAAAACCATCATTATACTGTACTGTAGCTATGCAATGTTAAATGAGACATTATCCGGACATTAGATCATATTTTAGAGGCTTTTAAACCTTTATACCCTGGGAATTAAAGCTAATTACAACAAACTGATCATGACTTGAAATGAAGATGCAAAAGTAATTGAATTCTTTTTGTGATATGAAATGGGCAATGTAATATCAGGGAAGCAATATAGCACAATGTTTAATAAACATAAACAATTATGGATGTGCCTGTGTAGTGTTTGTTGCTTATATTGAAAATCAGTTACAGGCTCTCAGATAAGATGTAATATCTAAGATCAAGTTAGACAGCACACAAGACCTTCATTTTCTGAAAATGTATTAAAGTTGTTCCTGGGAATACTGAAATTGCGTATGCATTTGTATGTGTCTGAACAGAAAAATATAGAGTCGAGAAAGATAGATATCTGCAAACATGGACCTGCAGGAAATAAATTAATACGTTTATACTGAGAGAATACACTTTAATCTTATATAATTTTTTTTAAAAATTGTCACTAAGTTTAAACTTTTATACAATTCAGTTTGTTTGAGAAATGATCAGATTTATTCACTTGCTGAGAGTTACAGTATGATAATTGTGTGTGTTTCAGTGAAGCAACTGAAAGTGTCTCATCCCTCATTAATAAAGATTCCTCGCAGATAAACAAGAGAAAATATTCATCAAGACGTGTTCATTTTGCTGTAAAAACTCACACCACCGTAAGTCCCACGTGCGAAAGATGTGACAGGAAATGGAAACCAGTCCTCTCTTGACCACTATCAGATCAAGGAGAAAATATGAAATAACACATGCACCCTGTAATTGACTGAGCACAGCCGAGTGTTGCAGAGTGGAGCGGAGAGGCTCATATGATCAAACAGGGGTCTAAATATAGGATGCTGCTGCCTGATTTCTTCTGCTTGAGCAGGAATTCAACCCAACCTCAGCTGAGAATGAGAGGAGAGAAAGGAAAGGAAAGGAAAGGAAAGGAAAGGAAAGGAAAGGAAAGGAAAGGAAAGGGGACCAGAGGTTACGGCCAAATTTAGAAAAATCCCTCACTTCTTTCAGTGTGTGCTCAAGTGTGTGTGCAAGAGAGAGCTGTAAGCTCAGTCACATGGTCCGGCATCCATTCTCATCCATCTCAACACAGGGGAGGGCCAGCAGCACTGTAATCTCTGTGGATCCGTCTATAAATGCTGGCTGCTTTACAATCTGTCCATCATCTCACCGTGCTGGTTGCAGTGTTGTCGCCTCGGTGGACAGTGACTAACAGAAGCAGTCCGTCTATGAAAGCCATCATGAATGGCACTTAATGGGTGCCTTTGACAGGTCTATTAGAGGGAAATCTCATTTCACCACAAGTGTTTTTGCTGTTGCATTCTATACGTAGTTTCTAGGAAGACAGGATTGCATGTGATCTTCACCAAACCTCATTCAGATGTTTCGCAATTGAGGAAAGTTTTGTGCTAATATGCACTGAAATCTATCTCTGAAATCTAAGTCACATAATAAGCAAAAATCTTGTCTTGCCACATCAAAATGATCAAATATTAAGTACAGTAATACAACATTTTGATCTGGTAATTTTCACTTTCTATCTTGTAAATTTGACCTTTGTTGTTTTTGCCTGTAAATGCTATTTAGAAGTCAAACTTTTGACTTATTATTTCATGGTTTTGCCGAAATCTTATAATTCTGGCTTTAAAAGATATAACTAAATACCTACTAATTCATTCATTCATTTAAACAGGCTTCTGAATCAATAGTTGCAGCCAACTAATGATACTGTGGATGCATGTTTTTCCTCTCATCTTGTCCTGAAATCATCCTATTTGCACTTACCCCCACCTCACACTTCACTCACATGTCAAGTATCCATCTTATTTGGCTCAGAGAGATACTTTGGTAGTGATGACATGGTTTTAGTGGCTGAACTAGATTTAAGTGCAAACAGTGGACCCATAAAAAGGGTTTCCTGTGGAGGTTTTGCAATGCAGGTTCATGAGAAATTCAAGCTCTGTCGCAATCGGGGCCTCATCTTTTTTCTTTTTTTCAAAAAGAAAATCTTCACAAATCAACACATGCTGTAAGATTTCTGGTCCACATGCAGCCAATAGAAGTTAACAGGCTAACAGCGCACAGCTCTGGAGTTAGTAACAGGAACTAATTTATGTAGTAGAACAACATGTGAAACCCTTTTAGGTGAACTGTATGTATAACCACAAAGCTTATTCCATAAGGAATAATTAGAAGTGGACGCTGATAATAAACTGGTCAAGTAGGTCATGGTTCTGTCACTGTCAGACACAAGGAGGCAGAAGGAAAGAGAGGCAAAGGGATTTAGAAAAATAATTGCCAGTATTCCTATAGGGCCATATTGTGTGCATGTGGTTATAATGGAATGAATAATTACCTTCTAGGTTCTTTCTGATCTTCTGTAACAATGATTCTCAGCCTTTTTTGGCCTGTGAAACAATGTCTACTTGTGGAACCTCATAAACAAGAGAAAAATAAACTGTATTGTAAAACTGTTAAATTACAGAAGTATTACCAGCAAAATGTTCTTAAAGTTTCAAAAGTAAAATAACTAGTTCTGCAGAAAAATGGCTCATATGATTGATATATTGTTACATTACATTGTTTGTAATGAGCATTTTTCTTTTGCAGCTGTTTGAGGTGGAGATAGTTTCAAGTACTTTATATACAGTTATGTAGTTCCCTCCAGAACACACATCATACCACACATACACACAACACCAAATCAACACACTACCACATAACACTACCAGATAACCTACATCCCCTTGCTTTTTAACAAAACTTTTTATAATTGTCCGGTAAGCTACCTTTTTGTTTTGTTTTTTCCTTTTTCCGTACAATGTCCTCTGTCATGTCTTTTGCAATTTAAGAATGCTTAGGTGCCTCAAAACTGTACTTCAGTATTTGGGTATATTTAGTTCCACCTGAAAAGAAATGAAAACAAAACTAAACAAAATAAAAAGAGAAAATAAACTTAATCTAGTAAAGGAGAAAGAAAGATCAAACCCTACACTCGCAGACAGAGGAAGTTGACATTGCCACACTTTCATTTCTAATGAAGAACCCAAGAAAAAACAAAACACATCAACATAACGCACCACAAACTGCAGCTATCAAAATGATCATACAGTTGAATCAACACCAGTTTCTACGACGGACGATTTATTGCAGGACTGCATTAGTGTTAGCCAGGTGTTCCTAATAAACTGGCAGCTGAGTGTATTGTGACTCATACAGCCACACATTTCATTCTCATTTTGTGGGTGTCATATGACCAGAGAGTGACATCCAGTGGCCAGCTGTGGACTGTCACCTGTCGTTTCAGAATTCACCGATAGGAGGCAGTGTCATTAAACAGCGCTCACTGACTTCATCTTCTTGACGCGATTCTTCTTCTTCTTCTCCCCCGGGTTTGAATTTCTTTCTCTTCCGGTTGTCGTCTGTTCGTGTGGCAGGTATCTTTTTTCCCCACTTTGGTGGAGTCTTAAAATCTTTATCAATCTTCGTGTATTTTACATGTCCGCACAGAAACAGTCACTGATTTTGATAAAGCACTTTATTGGTTATGTGTCCACTGCAGTATGTTTCAGATTTGATCCTTATTAAAAAGATAAAACTAACGCCTTTTGAAGTGCTAACGCTTCGTTTAGCAAAGCAGCAGCTAGCGACCGGGCGTTAGTTCCACATTCAGAAAAATAGTCTGAGTTTCAGTCTGAAATGTACCTTTTACATCGTCCCTTCACGGTTGCTGTTTCACTTCGTTTTATAGCAAACGTAGCTTTATTCGTATTGTATTAAACTCTATAATTTGCTGGTTAGCAATTCAAAATAAGCTAATGTGTGCTAACATGCAAATAACAGTGATGTAGCATTCAGATTAACGTGAATTGCTGTATGTTCTCTCTCCAGATAAACCAGTGTCGAAATGGCCAAGTCTAAGAACCACACAACCCACAACCAGTGTAAGTATGACAGCAGAGAAAAGCTACGTTTGAAGTTTCCTCACTGTAGGAGCTTATTTCACTTTGAACACTTAAGAACAGAGCAATATGTTATACTGTGTAATTCAATTCTTACTTTGCAGTCTTTCTGTATTGCTATTTTATAAAAAAAAAAAAGATGTATAAAAATTAAAGTATATGAATGAGAAGTAAACATAGTGTATTTAAAAGCAGTCATTCAGAAGTGAAGGTTATATAAGTTAATATGTGCTATAAACAGTGAACTGTGCATTTAACAGTGATATAACAGTTAGTATTAATTTCAGCAGTACAATATACTTAAGGGATTGATTTGAAGGTGCAGCATGTCACGAATTCTACAAACTCAAGCAGGAAAGGTAAAGTGGCAGGGCAGAATTGCAAGATTATGTGTTTTAAATCATAAACCATCACTCTAATGGAAGATTGTCAGTAATGTTTCAGCTCCAACTTTTACTTTTGCATGCTTGTCCTCTTTAGTGTTTTTTGTATGGGTGACTCCTAGTTTATGGATGAACCTGTTTCTAATTGTTTCCCCTTGTGTTGGCACAGCTCGTAAAGCCCACAGGAATGGCATCAAGAAGCCCACATCTCAGCGTTATGAGTCACTGAAGGGGGTATGTATTGTAACATCTGTGTATTCTTTGGTGTTTAGATAATCAAGACACTTGATCACTTAAAAAAAGATGTTTACATACCACAGGACTGTAATTTTGCTGCATTTGGGTCTCATGGGATGGATGGTAGATGACAAAATGTGAGCACTGATGTCAAGAAAGTTGTTGTGTAACACCATATCTATTATACATGACTTCAATTATGTTGAGCAAAGAAGTTTGGCAGACATGAGATCCAATCTCAACTTTCCTTTTGCAATTACAGCTTGGAAATTGACAAACACTATTTCGAAGTAATGAACCCTTACTTAAGATAACTCAAATATGACATGAATGTGGGATCAGCCTTCTCTCTATTCCATGACCCACTTGTTGTAAATTAATGATTCAAGATGCTGCATGCTCTATTTTTGTGTTGTTTGGAGGGTTTGGACAAATGCGAAGTGATAGGACAGGCTTTGTCGAGTGCACAAAGCCTGCACATACAACACAAATGTGTCCCATATTTAACTGTTGAGTTTTGGAACCCGGCTTATGTGGCTGTAGGGATGCTGTATAGTTGGACGTGGAATTAAATTATTATGAATATGCTTTTGAATGACTTTGAATTAATATGAATACGAGGATGCAGCCACTAGTGGTATAGATCTTTCCTTGCATCCTGCCGTTTATCTGTCATAACAATACTTTCCATGTTTGAGGGTTTTGTCATGCACATGTATAAAAGTTTAAAAAGTAGCACCTTGTATACATGGCCAGGAAATTATTTTCCTTCAGGAGATATCTTCCCAGTTAAATCTGGTCTCCCTGTTTACTTCCCTATTTACTGAAACTGTTTTTATAGACCCTGACCATAGACTTATAAGAAAATATATTACTGTAGTAACTTAGTAATAACCTGGTTACAAAAATGTTTGTAAATGTGCTTAGTGATGGGGAGGTCCATGCATCCCCACATTACCTGTTTGTGGGTTAGGAAAACTCTAAATATTAAGCCTTACCTGGAAAGTGATGCAAGTTACCTTTTTTCTTTGTAGTTTTTAGTAGTCGGTAGTCATTCTAAATTCTTCAAATGTTCAATCTAAAGCTGTCCTTACCATGTGTTTACATCAAAATTGGCTTTTAAGTTTTCAGACTAACTTTCAGAGTTGCATGATTTATGATTTTCCAAAGTTTAGAAAATGTCATGGTACTTGGGCAGCCTTGATTTAAAAATGCTGAAACCATTGTTGGATGTGGTCCTCCAGCTGGTTTCTGTTTGTTATAATGTTAAATTGGTAGACAGGTTCAGCAGTTTTAGCTGGTTGTCAGAACTTGGTGAAATGCAGTTTTTCTCAGCTGACACTGCATCATTTTATAAAACTCACATCCCCTCAAGATTTTCTATAAAATATATCCTAGCCGTAAACTGATCTAATTTCAATCAACAGTGCTTTCATATACAGGAAAACTGACTTTGCATTATCATGCAGACAATATTACATCTTCCATCACTGGAGTGCCTAGGAAATAATTCTGTTTTTATGGTCAAAGTTGTTACTGTTGAGACCAGTTTTAGGATCATTTGGCTTAAGGCTGACTGGGTGTAAGTATATTGTGGCATGTTTTTTTTGCCTCAGCCATCTTTCACACCTAATGAAATCACTTTTTGCTGTCACAATTCTACTTTATTATAAACAGTAGTCCCCACTGTTTTTTTCACTAGGAGTTCTGCATTGTCTTTGTTGTTAATCTCACGTATTCATTTTTGTAGGCCGGGTAGTTAAGTTCAGTTACTATTACATATTTTTTCAAACCAGAACCCCAGATATGTAACTACTCTGATGTAGACGAGTGTTTGCATTTTCCCCCACCTTGAGCCTGTTTGTCTTTTGCTTTATTTTGTTGGAAGTTGTTTGATTAATTTGTTCAAAAAAAAAAAAAAAGATTTAATTTCGCCCCTCCTGCCGTTGGCCTGTTCATTTATTTTGTTTTCTTTGTTTGTTGTAGGTGGACCCTAAGTTCCTGAGGAACATGCGCTTTGCCAAGAAGCACAACAAGAAGGGTCAGAAGGCGGCACAGAAGGCAGCTCAGCAGAAATAAGCTGCTATCCGGTCACCTCCATGTCTGTCAGCGTTCCATAGACTGTGTTTCCACCATCACAATAAAGCTATGCTTTGTTAACAAACAAACATCAGATTGTACTTTTGTTTCTGTTGTCACTGCTCCTGCTTCTGAGACATAGGGAATAACTAAATTTATTGAGTGCTTAGGGTTTATTTCATGTCAACTTTGCTGTCTTTGTTCCTCATGTGTCAAGATCCAAATAATTTAGAAAACTGAACAAGGCCAATTTCAAGATGACATTTTGAAGGTACGAATAAAAAGTTCAATCGGATTAAGTAAAGTTGATTCAGTGTTGCTCTTTTTCATTAGAAATGTGCTGTGACCCCTGCAGATTTCCAAAACCTTGTAATCCAGCAGGTTACTTATGGCCAGTTAAATCTAAAGCAGAAAGCCAACTCTGGTCTACCCAATTTCATTCTTTAATATACCTTAATGAGTTGTGAAATGAATTGTGTGAAAGATTATTTTTATGGAAGGAAACGTACTGTAGGCGACTAGCCTTCAGTGCTGGTCAAGCAGGGTGTCAGTTTCTTCATCTTAAGGTTTCACAAACCTACATGTCATCTCCAGGAGGTTGTCTACCTGCCTACATAGCTGAACCCTCCGTTGGATCTTGCTGTGCTAGGAAAATAGGAAGATATGAATGTGAAAACTGTTTTGAAAGCCATTGCTTTGTACCTTCAGAAAATATTCAGACCCTTCAGTTTTTTTTCACATTTTATGTTGCAGTCCTAAAAAGAAAAAAAATCCCTCATCAATCTACAGTCAATACCCCATCATGACAAAGTGAAAACATCTTTAGCTATATCTGAAATATCACATTAACAGACCGTTAGCTATGACACTTGAAATTTAACTCAGGTGCCTCCCATTTCCTTTGATTGTAGCCCACGTGGTAAATTCAGTTGATTGGACCTGATTTGGAAAGGCACACACCTGTGTGTATAAGGTCTCACAGATGAAGATGTATGCAGAGGGAACTGCCCACAGAGCTCAGAGACAGGATTGTGTTGAAGCACAGATCCTAGAGACATCTAGACAAATAAAAGGCCAATTTCTGAAGACTGTCATTTTGTTTTTGACAAAATAAATATGTCCACATTTCCATTTAAGGAGGACTTAGGCTGTGTACAAAACAGTTCAACAAACATCCATGCTAACATAGCTTTGCTGGTGATATCTAGAAAGTTTCACTGGTTGTGGAGAAAAGTCACAGGAGAACAAGAAACTAAAGCCGCAATTTATTTATGTATTGATTTGTTATGTAATTTCATTTATTTACATATGCAGTGATCTCAGACTGTGGAACCCCACTGGATACATATATTTGAATTTTATTTTATTAATTCATTGATTAGCATTTTATTTTTATGCAACAAGTCAGTTTGCGTTTAGTCGTCATTTCCGCTCCTGCTCTGACTCCAGCTTGCATCATTTCTTGTCTCTCTCGGCAGCCGGCGGCGGCAGACAACATGTGAGTATCTCCATTCATACTGAATAATCACAACATAAAGCGTTGATTACAGCCACACTTCACTGTACCTCTGCTCGCATATGTGAGCGTTTAAACACCGCCCCTTAACAAACTTTGCAGCCTGTTTAGCTACAAGCTAACTATCTGAAGCATTGATCGGCTAGCTTTAGCTTGCTAGCTAACAACAAGGAGGCGTCATCCCTGTGAACTTACTGCTGTGGAAAAGTGATTGTTGGACTCGACTAACTAGTCTGGGCAAAGTTTCTGTATTTGCAACGTTGACGTTGAAGCTATATATTACATTAGGCTTGACATTTCATCAAATGTTCGTCAAATGTTGTGCTGACAAACTACGGAGCACAGACGGGTTTTGACAGGTCAGCTATTAATAAGATCCTAAAAGGATCTGTGGAGGGTGAGAGACATTCACAAAAAAAGACAAATAGTTACTGCCCACCGCATATAATGTATGTTTAATTTCCCAGTCTGACATAAATAGTATGAACAGGTTTCTGCAGGGTTCACCAGTTTACATTTAAGACTTTTAAAACTTTTTAATACCACACAGAATGCAATTTAATACCTGAATGTTAATACCAAAAATAACTACTATTGAAGACTTATTACATCACATATTTTAAGTACTTCCCAGGACTATATAACAACAGTTGCTAATGATAAACTCAATTTAATTAATGTTACCTGGACCCATATAAGCAGCATAAAGTGGATGTTTGGATTAACCAATTTAAAATGATTCAAAGTTTTGTCAAAATCAACACTTGCCCATGGTGATGAACTTCCTAGTACTGTAGTTAGCAGTAATGACAGTGTTTGACAGTGCTTTAATTCAATGCTTTTAAGACTTTTCAAGACCTACAGATACCCTGCATCTAGCATTGTGGAACAGTTAGTGTGTACTGAAAGGGAAATTTAATTAGTTCTAGTTCAGTTGTTTTCAAATGAAAAGGCTAATGATCCGTATTTGAATGGCTCATGCTTTATTGACATCATAACCTTTTAAATCAAAAGACTCATTGTGTGATCTTCATGACACGAACAGTCCATGTCTTCCTGCTTCACAAGTCTATTTTAGTTACTTTTGCTTTCTTTGCTTTGACAGACACCATGGTGGAGCCAGTCCCCGAGTCCATCAACTTTCCCTCTGAGGAGGAGAAGATCCTGCAGTTGTGGAAAGACAAGGACTGCTTCCAGGAATGCCTCAAACAGTCCAAGAACAGGCCCAAGTAAATTCAACTCTTTTGGTTTTTAATTACAAATAAGCAGCTTATATTAAAATGTAATGGCTGTTACAATATACATTACTTTTCATATTTGTCATGAAGATGCATTGTCATACTTTTCCATGAGAAAGTACCGTACATACTTTAGAAGTGGTTTAGAACGGCGACATAGTCATCTTGTTGAATTTATTTATCCTGGCGCGGTTATGGATTTTTTTTTTTTTTTTTTGAATGTCATTTCTGCTGTCGTGCTTCCAAATAAAGACATTGCATTTCCTGTCTAACCTGTCCTTAGATTCCATTGCGTACTTACAGAATTTAATCATAGTCAGTATCAGTACTTGTCCAGCATATGCAGTCATGCAGTAAGAAACAATGGACCATTGCAACCAGTTGAACAAATGAATAATTAAAAAAAAATTAAAAGTCAGTCAGCACAAACATTAAATGTTAAGTAAGAAGAAAAATCCATTTATATTTATAAAGTGATTTAACCACAATAAATGAAAAAAGATAGATGGAAAAATAATCTCTAACAAAGTCATTGGGGTTTCGTTATTGGTGGAAAATACATAAAGATTTAAATATCTGCTTCTGTCTTATTTACATTGAAACAATGTAATCACCAAAGTAATTTTAGATGTTTTTTTTCCTCTCTATCCAACAAAAGAGTAAATGTCATGATGACAAATGGCAAACCGAGCAAAAGTGCATAGAGGAACTTTGGTCACATACAGACCTTGACCAATACTACTAGAGATTCAACAGGATATTTGCTTGGTACCACCTAAAAATCTCCCTGATATCATAATTAAATTGACTCAGCACTTATGACAGTGTCCATAAAAGGAGAATAGCTTGAGCATCATATGGCAAACACTCTATCTGTTGGCTTCATATCAGCACATATTGCATTTGTAACCTCAAAACTGTCGTTTCTGTTTTTCCATAAAAAATATTTTACTGCCTGTTTTCCAACCAGGTACACCTTCTACGATGGCCCTCCTTTTGCCACAGGTCTACCCCACTATGGTCACATCCTGGCCGGCACCATCAAGGACATTGTTACTCGCTTTGCCCACCAGAGCGGCTTCCATGTGGACCGGCGCTTTGGCTGGGACTGCCACGGTCTGCCTGTGGTAAGATTTTCGCTCTGCTGGATATTGTTAAAATCTTTTTTTACTGAAACATCCGTGCAGTTTTACAGATTTATGTTTGATTTAATTACGTGTCTCATGCCCTGTGTGTTTTTGTAGGAGTATGAGATTGATAAAACATTGGGGATCAAAGGGCCTGAAGATGTGGCCAAGATGGGCATTGCTGAGTACAACAAGCAGTGCAGAAATATTGTCATGAGATACTCCAACGAGTGGGAGGTGAGCATACAAGGAAGAATAATATGCTCATTTGAGAAACCTTTGTAACCATACTTATTTAGAACAAATGTGGGTTTTTTTTTTGTATGGGAGGTGAATGTCTTTTTAATTTCACATTCCTTAGCCTTAATAAAGACAGACCTAAACATAATAGTGTATGAGTTGCCCTGCAGAATCTTGGCATATGACCATTATATTCTTTTGACTTGTTATGTTTTTGCTTCTTTTTGTTCCCAGAGTTCAGTGAGGCGAATGGGCAGGTGGATTGACTTCAAGAATGACTACAAGACTCTCTACCCATGGTTCATGGAGACTGTTTGGTATGGATGTCAGAAAAAATACAAGATAGATCATTTGTATTCTACTGAATTACAAGGAATTGAATTGAAGGCTTTTTTGATTTACAAGCACAAAGTAATTTTCATCCTAGATTACCACTTAGTATAAAGTTGAGTATCTACTCAACTTTGTCATTTCTTTAACTTTAACAGTTAGCTGCCAGAAGGGAATCTGGTTTGTTTTCAGGCATTAAACACTTGATAACAATGACGAGCCACAATCTGAGTATAGTAAATATACTATATAAAGCAGCATAAAAGTAATAAATACAATAAAAATCAGACTAAGGATCTGTCCTCTTATGTACCATTACTTTGTTTTTACTTTGTTTGTTTTTTTTTTACTTTTTTCTTTTCACTCATACAGGTGGGTGTTCAAACAATTGTATGACAAGGGTCTGGTGTACCGAGGTGTCAAAGTCATGCCTTTCTCCACTGCCTGCAACACCCCTCTCTCCAACTTTGAGTCCCACCAGAACTACAAGGTTGGTAGAAATTATAACCACATCACAGCTCTGCTGGTCTAATAAATTATAACAAGTATTCAGTATTATTTATCTCCTGAGATGGTGATAGGATCAGGGAGAGCAGATAATTTGGGGAAAAAAAAAAACTGAACTGACCAAATCTGTCTTTCATTTTTGTCTGCAGGACGTTCAGGATCCATCTGTGATCGTCTGCTTCCCGCTGGTTGAGAATCAAGATGTTGCTTTGATTGCCTGGACGACAACACCCTGGACACTGCCGAGCAACCTGGCCCTCTGCGTCAACCCGGAGTTTCTATATGTCAAAGTCAAAGGTGAGAGACAAAACTTGACATGAATGCTGTGTCTCAGTGTCATACTACACACTAATTGTATACAGCATGTACTAAAAAACAGCACTAATCTTTATAGTATACTGTTTTTACTACGTAGTATACAAGAAATCAAATTGCTTTTATCCTAACAGGACCTTATATAATATTTGCCCTGTTGGACCTCCATCAAACTGTGATGTTCTGATACTACTGGTAATTACACTTAACAGAGACAGCAAATTGTTTTTCCAACATTTAGTAGTTATTTGTTGTTTTCTGATGTTGTCCTGGAGCTATCTCACCACTATCCACAGTTACCTTAAATTTTTTTCCAGATGTGAATAGCTCCTCCGCTTCCTTTGTACATTGCACTTTATGAGAAAAATGTCCATCAACAGTGCCCTCAAAAATCAAGGTGTTTTTTAAATATGCATATTGACTCTTTTAAGTATATTTATTTTGTCACTTTTCTACTTGAAACCTGCTTAGAACTGGTGCGTAGTATGAAACTAGGACACAGCTTAGGTTGTTGAAAGATCAGGGTTTAGTCACCCGTGCCGATATAAACAACCACTGATGGGCTGAAAAGAAAAAGCCAATGTTTTGTTACTACCATCTGTACTTTTTTAAAGTGATTCTTGCGGGAAGGAAGAGGAAATAACTGCTCACACATCCTGCTGACTAACATGTTTGTGTTGAGGATTACTTGAATTACTGGGGTTGGTAGTTTTGTTGAATGATGTTGCTTAAATACTGTTGCCTAAGGCCAGAGTTTTTTGACTAAAAATCTTGTTTCCCTTGTGGGTTTAGTGTTTTGGACCTCAGTATCTGCTGATGGTTGTTTTTATTCAGAAAGAACAAACAGGAACAAATTAGCAGTGGAGGAGTGCTGCCTTGGAAAATTGTACCCAGAGGAAAGGATTTCTGTACCATAATGTGTTGGTGGACTTTCTGGCTTTTGGCTGTGTGTTGGCTGATAAAATAACACTGTTTTTTGTTGTATGATAAGGGACTCTCTGTCAGTGGAACTTGGTTTTTATCTGAAACCAACCAGATGCTCCACATTCACAAACACTAACCTGATGCTAAGGCATGACTGATGTTAACATGGGTCAAGAAAAATGTTATCTGTCCTCCATGTGAATCTAGACTCACCCACGTAAAATGGACCTGTCATATCTGAACAACACTGTTAAATAATGTGTACCCACTATGCTAATGCTTTCTTTATACAGGCTGCACTAAGAAGTGCTTTCTCAATTTATAGGGGTAAATTAATAAGGGCACCATCTGAAATGGATTTCTTTGTAAGGACACCATCTGAGGTCCAACCTGGAACCGGCTTCACTAAATAAAATCTCAAAGCATAGTCAAAAACTGAAGCAGATTTAAGATGAGTAAGTTTCCTCTAACTTTAATAATATTGAAACGGTGTCTTTAATCAAGTATTTGTGCTTCAACACCACATTGCTATACGCTCACTTGCCAGTTTATTTGGTACACCTGAAACCAGTCAGTGTAATACATCAGCCCTGCATAAATCCTACCTCATGAAGGTCGTGAAGTTCAGTTTGTGTTAAAACTGTTTTAGAGAGGTGTTTACTTAACTTTATGGTCATTTTGGATTATGTACTTGTTTTACTTAATTGATAGAAACTTGATGGATGACAATTTTGTGGGGCTGTAATGACTCTTTTCATTATCAATTAGTCAGTGTCTTATTTTCTCAATTAATTGATAGATTGTCTAATAATTTACCACAGCACTAAGTTGGATTTTAACCTGGTAATAAGTAAACATCAATTTTGGATCTGAAAACTGAAGATGAGGATTTTTTTCATTCTTTCTGCCTTTTACAGACTGAACAAAAATATTTGATGCCTAAAATACTCCTCAGTTCCAGCATAATACGTCTAACCTCTTTGCTCACGTTACACTTATCTATCAACATAGTTTCAAGCCAACTGCAGAAAACAGACAGATTTTCAAAGTATCTTTATTAGCATATCTTTTAGGCCTTTTCCACAACAGAAATTTTGAGTTGTCATAGTAGGAAAAGCACAGGTGTTAGTAATAACATTAACAATGGCTCTGTTCTATTCAAGTGTCCCAGCCATGACAGTGTAACAGGGAACCAGTATGCACAATACCAGGACCCTGACCCTGACACAGCTAATGGGATTTATCCTTCATTAATTTTCTTATTTGAACCTGTGTTTTTCTTATTGTGACATTTAAATATGAGTTCAGCTGAAAAGGTGTATTGTCGTAACTTGAACTGCAGGTTTAGTGTGTGTGACATATAAATTTGTGTGTAGTTCAGACCTGAGAAATGTGGATGAACCTCAAATCAGGTCACTTAAAATAAGTGTTGTCCTTGTTCAAATATAAAAAAAAGAATACTCCAGAGAGGTGGCTACTGTTTTTCTGTTACCCTCCTGTTGTAGTTTTTGGTTCCCTGTGAGAGAAACTGCTGGGTTTTTAAAAGGATGACCTAGATTCATACAAGCCTGTCATGGCCTCTTTGATCCTGCAGGGGGCACTGTTGAAACACAGTCTGTCATTGTCATTGCACCTCTTGCTCTGTGCTGCATGGGAGACCGCCTTGGAATACCAATACATTTTTTTTTTTTTTTTTTTTTTTTTTGGGTATCATCTCAGTCTTTTATCTGCCGTCCCCTCTCGCTCCATCTTCATCCCAATTTTTCCTCTCATTTTCTTATCGCTGTCTTTGTTTCCACATCCACCTGTTTTTGTCCTCCTTTTCCCTCTCTGTGTCTTTTGTGTGTCTCTCTCTCTTCCCCTCACTGCCTTTATCTCTGTTTGAGTTTGGTGCCGTCAGTAGCGACAGGTCTGAGCTGTGCAGTCATTTGTCACACCACGGAGGGGAAGAAACATCTTTTATTGATGCTGCCCCCTTCTCTCTCTCTCTCTTTTTGTGTCTCACCGGCTCAGGCCATTTGATTTTTGCCCTCTTCACAACTGTTGTGCCTTCTGGTTTCAACCTGTCCTCCCTTTTTTTTCCCTAAAATCCGCATTTGTTCATTTTTTCCAGGAGGGTTTAGCTTCCCAAAATGTCAGTTATCCCACATGAACTTTTCAACAGCATCGGTTTAATTTAGCTCAGTTTCAGTCGAATGGTTGTAGCTACATGATGGGCTACTTACCTGACCTTGACTTTATGGCTGGCTGGATTATTATGAAGCAAGACTTGACATTCAGGTTTAGCAGACTTGCATGTGGCATGGCTGTTAGGTATGTGGATTTGAACCATGTTTGATGAGTTGCTGTTTACCATACATCATATTCAGTTCAATAAACATTAAATCACTCTGCAGGGGTGATTTAGATTGCAGACTTTAAAAAATGACCAGAGCGCAAAAAATCATTTCACATCATATTGATCAGTATCTTCATTCCCACTTCATTTCATGCACTGTGAGGTTTGAAAGCTGCACCGAAAAGAAAAAGGAGGACAAATACAAGCAGTTGCGGCGATTTTTTATTTTAATGTAGTATTTGCTTCCCCAAAACAACTGCCAGAAAGCCACGAGAGACTGGATGTCCCAAAATTTCCTCAAACTGTATGAGGATAAAACAGATCCTCATCATATAGACCCTGGCCTGCACCAAAACCCTGGGACCTTTTGATCTCAAATATCAAACACAGTAAAAATTTAAGCATAACTTTTGGTTCTAGTCTAAATTTTCCCAAGCAATTTAAGAGGCTTGTGCTTTTTGCATCAACAAATACTTCTGTCTGTTTTTTGAATGTGCTAAAAAATTCAATCATACTTTGGTGCCGCTCTAATTCTTTATACTCTTGCCTTAGTCAAGGAGCTGTAGCTCGTCTGCAGATGGATCTAAATGCTGCAGCTGGTTTTATTACTGTGAAAAAGAGCAGGAAGCACAGTACTCCAGTGTTGGCCGTCCCTTTCCATTGGCTACCAGTGGAATTAAGATCAGATATACAGTCTTAGTTATGGCCTATCAGGCTGTACATTGTGAAGGCCTGGAGTACATCTCTGAGTTGTCCACAATCTCTCCGGTCAGCGAATCAGCGCCTTTTGGATGTTCCCAGGGCCCCGACTCAAAATGAAGGGAGAAAACTCAAAACCCACTTATATTCCATTGCTTTTCTTAACTTTTTTTTTCCATTTTGCATTATTTTGTCTGTTTTTGTGTTGAACACATTTTCTTGGGGGGATATGTGTTTTTATATCTATGTGATGCTTTGTGCTGTTTGATGCCTTTGGTTTCTGAAGCACTTAATAACATTTGTTTTGAAAACTGCTGTATAAATACATCTTACTTACTAGATTTACTGCATACTGTTTAGAGGCTTTGCAAAATGGTGTGAAAATCTTTGCTTTATTACTCAGCAAATGCATTCACATGTTTTTTTTTTTCTTTTCGTCTCTCAGATAACACCACAGAAAAGACCTACATTATGATGGAGGCCAGGTTGGGAGCACTGTTTAAGTCAGAGAGCGAATACACTCTGCTGGACAAGTGAGTACGCAAGAGCTACCTAAAAAAACGTCAAGAGTGAAAATGACTAATACATTAAATTTAGATACTTAAGCGTAAGGGCAGCCAAAATACAACAGTGCTTTGCTGAGTTGCTGGTTAGACCACAAATAGAGACATGAGAATACTGTACAACACAGTGGGGTGCTTCATCTAAAAGGTTGTTCATTTTCAGGTTGCATGGCAGTGCAGGATCTGTCGAGCATTTTTAATAGCCCTGTTGGTTAGTGTCAGTTTGAGAATGCTTTTTGTCAATACTTTTGTTGATTTTATTTTTTTGTTATTATTACTATCTATATATTTATTATTACTGATAAAGCTACAATTTGAGCACAGGTTATTTGGTGATAACCTGAGCTCTGTTAATTGTCTCATGCTGCTTTTGGAGAACAATATCCCTGTTATAGTATACACTGTACAGCTATAGTTGGCAAATACTGCTAATTGGCATTGAAGCTAATTATGACAAAACCCTTGTAGCAGTGTTAAATTAATGTAGTTGCCTCAAAGGTACTGTGTTTTTCTGTTTGGTGTTTACATCAGTTTAGTTAGCAATAAATGTAGTTCATACAGGTGACAATGATGAACTGAAGATGGTTGTGGAAATGGATGTTAATAACAAGTGACAAGTGATTCTGTAGCTGGAACACTGAAACCTGTAAACTTGATAAGTTAATAAAATTCAGACCTAGCTGCTGTCTTTCAGTGGGCACCAGACTTGTGTTCTAACTTGTATTCTCCTGAGCTATAACTTGTCTTCCAGAGTTGAGAGACAAACAAAAAAGTTAGCGACGGGAGAATTAGCAGAGGTGTATTTTACCAGCTGAGGGTTTGCAGCGGAAAGCAATTCCCAATTTCCCAGTTCACTGGATGATTCTGGAGCAAAGGGAAAGTGCAGAATGGAGTAGGGAAAAAATGAGGCGAGGTGAGATGAAGAAAACACCTGAGTGCATAAAGAATACAGAGTGTACTGAAACCTGATGGAGCATATTTCCAGGCATGATTTATACCCACTCCTCCCATATATTAGACAGATTAGCCAGCTATAAAATATTGAAAAATGTTGAACCCTGGCAGGAACCTCTTCTTCCACAAGGACACAATGTTCCCGTACACAGGGAAGTGTCTATTTTGAATGATAATTCTAAAAACAGTATATCATGACTGACTCAGTTGCCAGCAGATACTTAAATGGTGATTTTAGGAGAGTTTTCATCTTCCCCAGGTTTTTACCAAGTTTAAGATTAATTAATCACGATTAATCTCAAGAACAACACATTATTATCAAACTGGTTATCAAACTGGTAATCATTCATTCCAAAATAATGGTAGTCTAATAATGTTGTAGTAATGTCTGTAGGTTCTTGTGCACAAAAGGGATCATTGTTCTTTACTGCCTAATAATATTTGATATTTCACTGATGTTCAACTCCAACATTGTTTTAAGAGAGTTGTGATTCTAAATAAAATGTATGTCCCTGTATGTTGTTTGAGGCAGGTTTTCTGTTGGTTTGTTAGAGCACCTCAGGTTGGAAAAAATATGGTTATTGAAAGAAGGATTTTAAATGTGTTTTATGTATTTTTTAGATTTCCTGGCAAGATGTTGAAAGGGAAAAAATACAAGCCTCTCTTCGAGTACTTTGCCAAGGTTTGTAGAGTCTGTGTTCTTGTTCCTTCCAGTTTCACATTTCTGTGTGTTTGTCACAGAATGAAGACAGACCTATGTCTCACTTTAATTCCACCATCTCTGACCACAAACTGACATCTCTGCTTACATTTTCTAAATCTGTCTCTCAATCTTTCTCTTACTATCTGTGGCTGTACCTCTTTTGCTTCTTCACCACTCACTCCCCTTCATCTTATTCTCCTCATCCTCGTTTCCCTTCAGTGTGGGGAGAAAGGAGCATTCCAGGTGGTGATGGATAACTACGTCAAGGAGGAGGAGGGCACAGGAGTGGTCCACCAGGCACCGTATTTTGGAGCTGTAAGTTTTGTCTTTAAACACTTTCCTGATTTATTTATTTTTTTGTTTTTTTTATTTTTCCTTGGGGTTTGTTTCAGCCACAGAAAAAACTTTGTTACATAATGTGACTTTGTGTCCATTACTACTGGTACTATTTTTTTGATCAGTGGATTAATCCTTAGGATTAATCAGCACAATGACTGTACTTAACCAAAGTTACAGAATTACAGGCATGCTATCATGGCAGGAAAAAAAGTTAACAGAAGCAGCTAATCAGTACATACTAACAAGTCCTTTACAAATATTTGTTGTTGTTGTCGTTGCTGATAAATGTTCAGACCAGTCAGATACTAATGAATCCTGGATATAAGTTGACAGTTTATCAGAGTACCAACCAAAACACAATCCAGAGTTTTAAAGACTATGACAAAATAAAGATTAAAAGAGTTTCATTTATATAGCTCAACATTGGGTTCTCCTCAAAATGTAGATAATATACTGATATGGTGATACGAACAATGGTGGCCCCTCTCTTCCTTTAATTACAATGTACACATCTTCCCTGTGTGATTTAGAATGAGAAGTTCAGAACTATACCTAATACTTGTGAAAGCTAGCCTCTAGTAAGCTTGTTTTTCTAAGCTTACTGCAGTTGCCCATATGGAGCTCACTCTGGGGGAAAACAAGGTCACCTTTGTCTAGAGTAACTTTATGGTTGGCTTCCCTGCCATCCTGGGTAAAAAAAAAAAAAGCAAAAGGCATCCAGGAGTGTTTAGTCTTTTCTGTCTCCCTGGAAGCACTGCCTTTATGTTACCAGTTCTATTATGTTCTGTTTTCTGGCAGCATTTCTGCATTTGCTTGTGTTTTCAGAAATTGCAGCTGGTTTTTTAGTTTTGTTGTCGCAGCGGTTAACAGGTTTCCTCAATTTACTTGTCATTTTCTCCTGTTGGATTATTTTGAGTGCTTTTAGCCATTACAAGGTTAGCTCCTGTTAACACACGTTGGATTATATATCACTTAACAGGCGGACGTAGTACTAAACCCCAAACAAGATTTGCTCATGAAAGTGACGATGACAGTAACAATATTTTTCATTAGTCATGAAAAGATTTGGCGGTTCTGAAGTTGAGGTGAAGGTCGAGACACATTTTATCAGGACTGATGAGGGCCCACAGGTCTTTTTACGATTTTATGAAATATTTGTATTGAATAGTACCATATTGGTGTATTACTAGAGTCTAGAGGCCAATTCAGTAGTGCTGTCAGAGGTATTGGGTCACTGCTAATAGGTTAGATGCCCTTGTCAAGGGCAGATGGATGCCCCTGTGGCTGTAGCCAGCTGTGGATACACACTCAGTTTTTCTCTCTCTAAGCTTTCTCTTCTGCACTCTCTCATCTCTCTTACATTTGCATTTAAATGTTTGATATTTACTTAGCTTCAGATTCTGTTATTTAGTGATCACATTCTCATGGATTAATTGGTGGAAATCTGAAACACAAATGCGTTTGCATGTCCTCTGAAGACGTATGGCGAGAAGAAACGCACTGCCGAACTACATTTTTCAAATTTTATGTTGTTATGACTAGATGTGAAATGACCCTGTGAGCCATCCATCTTGGACCTTGACAGCGTGTTTGAATACAAAATACATTTACAGCTGGACAGTACTCAGATCTTTCATGCATAGCTGTCACATACCAGTGATGCTTGTTTCAACACTGCAAAAAGTGTCTGGCTCAACAAGGAATTCAATATGAAGTCATAACATATCTTTAATCTAGTGGCTGCCAATGGTCTTAGATAATTATTTATGTTTTTCTATGTGTCGTCAGTTTGGAGAATATTCTTGAAACAAATGGAATGATCTTGAAATGAACTTGGTCACTATTAATATCAAGATAATGTAATGTTTAAAAAAAGCAAAGTAAGAAATACATCCTCAAGATGCAATATTATGTTACAGTACATGTTTTGTAATGATGGAGTTTGCAGTGAAGTATATTAGGAAGTCTTTATGCATTTATCAAAACTGTCTCTAAACTGTGTATTATTTTCTCTGTAGGATGATTACAGGGTGTGCACTGAATACAACATCATCCAGAGGGACCAGGCTCCTATCTGCCCTGTGGACGCCTCAGGCTGCTTCACTTCAGAGGTCACTGACTTTGCGGGACAGTATGTCAAAGTGAGTGACAGAAAAGACATTTACATGTAGATTAGGTTTGCAGACATTTCAGGCATTCTACCCTGGATACGATACACGGGATAAATCCCTCACGAATATTGATAGCTGGTTTAATTCAGCATTTCATTTTCTGCATTCTGGATACCCACTTTCCTATTCCTCTCCATTTCCTCTGTTAATATCTGGAAAGTCCATCTTTTTGAAATGATTTTTCCTCTTTCATTCTGCACAGTAATGTGCCTTTTCTTCTTGGTTATAGGTTTAATGCTTTTTAGAATTATGATATGTAGTAACTGAAATGAAAATATTCAATATTTATCTTGCTTTTCCAAACGTTATTTAAAATTATTCTTTAGCTGCATGACATGGTGATATGGAGGCAGCTGAGGGAATCTGTCACAAAGTTGACGTAAAGGAAAACCTGCTGCCAAAGCACATTGTCACTGTTTACCAAGTTCAAGTTATATTTGTCATATGCACAATCTGTCAAGAACAGCTGTACAGTGAAATAATTGTGGGGAGACTCAGGTATTCTACAGCTATACATAAAAAGTAATACAATAATAAGTAAATATTGTAATAATAATAACAAGTGCACTGGATGCAATCTTCCTCCCTGTCACACCCAACTTCATTACCATCCTAAGTGGATAGTGAGTGAAAAATAGCTGCCATGCATGATCTGATCACTATTTCACATCCTGGCGCAAAGGCCAGGGAGTGGACTCGACCCGCCTGGCCACTAACATTACAGCGTTAGCTAATAAAGAGTATGCAGCCACAGTTCTCTGAAAGTCTGTCATAATCCACTTTTGAAACATGTCAAAACTAAGCGTGAGTTTCAAGACTGTCTGAGACATTCTTTATCGCCGAATAAAAACTCTGAGGTGATCAGAGGGAGCGTCAGTCGCGGCGTGGTCCATGCAAAGAGAATCAGAGAGAGCAGCTGTTCTTCTGTAAACTGAAAAACAAAACAGTATTTACACAACATGAGAGCTGCATCTTACACCCAGAAGAGCCTGCAAGTTAGCGGGTCTGGCAGCAGAGTGAGGGTTCAGAGCCCATCGCCATCCCGGTGCCGCGGATCCTCATACGACAGCCGTGGACGCTCAGGTTATCGCGGCACCGCCATCGAGTTGGGCACAGAGATACATCAGCAACATGCCAATGAGAAAGAGGAAATGCAGGAACTCAATGTCAAGTTTGCAGGATACATTGAGAAGGTCCAGGCACTAGAGCAGCGAAATGCTGCTCTTCAAGCTGAGTTGGCTTCCCTGCAGAGCCGCTACAAGGGAGGCCCCACAGGCATCGGAGAAGAATATGAGCTCAAGTTCAAAGAGGTGCGGGAGCTGATTGAGACCCTGACCAATGAGAAGGGAGCAGCTGATATTGAAAGAGGCTACATTGAAGAAGAGATTGAAGTGTGGCGACTAAAGCTGGAGGAAGAGCTGGCACTCAAAGAAGAAGCAGAAATGATCCTGAGAGAGTTTCGCCAGGACGTTGACAACGCAACACTGCAGAAGGCTGAGCTGGAGAGGCGCATTGAACAACTGGTGGCCGAGATAGAGTTTCTCAAGAAGTTGCATGATGAAGAGGTAGCTGACATCATGAAGCAGATTGAGGATGCAAAGATTACTGCCGAAATGGATGGCGATCGTCCTGACCTGGCTGCCTACCTGCGCAACATGCGTGCAGAGATAGAGGCCGTCGCTGCCCGCAACGTCCAGGAAGCTGAGAAGTGGTATAAGACCAAGTTTGACACCCTCAAGGAGCATGCTGGCAAACACGAAGAACAGATGAAGACCATGAAAGATGAGATCACGACCTTCCACAACCAGGTGACAGACCTGCAGAACCAGATTGATGGGCTGAGGGCTCGCAACGCTGCCCTGGAGCAGCAGCTGGAGGATATGGAGATGTCCCACTTTGATAAGGCGGGGGGCCTGGAGGGTGTCATCGCTCAGTTGGAAGCCCAGCTCTGCGAAACCAAACTGGAGATGACCAAGTATCTCCAAGACTACCAGGAACTGCTGCACATTAAGCTCAAGCTGGATGCAGAGATCGCCACCTACAGGAAGCTGCTGGAAGGAGAGGAGCAGAGGCTTGGAATTGCCAAAGATGTCTAAATATCCAGGGCGAGAGGAGCAGGAGGTCCAAAGCAGCAGCAGCAGAGCATTGTGGAGTGGAGAGATTATTTCATTCTAGTTAAAAAGACTCTATATTCTTCCCTATTGCCTATTTTTCAACACCAGTGCCAATATGACACATGAGTTTCAGTGCGGATAGCAAAATGATACTTTGCTACCAGCTTTCTGTACTTGACAGTTTTGATATTCTGGTGTTACGGGCACATTTGTCTTGGTACCAGAAATTGATACCCATCCCTCCCATCCCTATCATTTACTTTGCCACACCCTGATCCCCGTTATCCTCACATATTTGCTTGCTTCCCAGTTCTTCCTAATTTTCAAAATCAACCCTCCTTCCTTTTTTCATTGACTTTCCCTAACTCCAGTTCCCCTCCCGTTTCTGTTTTTTCGGCATCTCTCCTTGTTCCTACCCTTTTCCTTACTCCTGCTCCTACAGTACTCCTGCTAAATTTAACAACTACCCCTCCTTTTCCTGTCAAGTCAACCCCGCTGTTATACCTCTGTCGCTTCCCTTTGCTGCAGCTGCTCACTTTTTGCCATCACTGCTTCTCTTGATCCACGTTTCGGATCCCACCACCTTCACAATAAAATACTTTTGTTCTGCCTTGATGTGTCACATCTCTGCCCAAACAAAGCAGAACAAATAGCCTAAGTGTTATGACTGGTCTTCACAGTCCACCCAGATTTCCCCTAAATGTTTTGACAAGACACAACTATTGACAATTTACACTAATGTTGACCAACTGTTACTTAATAAAGATTGAAGTGAGTGCATACAAAATAATGCAGTGATGATTTTTCTTTTCTCCTGTGTGACTTGTTGTCCTCTTCCTTGATGTCTCTTTCTTACTCTCTTTCTTTCAAACTTTATTTTTCCCCGTGCTCTCTATTTGTCTCTTAACCTTCCTCCACCCTTATTTTAAACTGGAGTACAGGAAATGGGCAGAAAAACATTTCTTTATGGATCAGGCCCAGTAAATCACTTTTTTTTTTTTTTTTTTTTTTTTTTTTGTTTTTTTTTTTTTTTTTTTTTTTTTTTTTTTTTTTTTAGTAAATTTGCTTTTTGCTTTATCTTGTAGTTGAAGTTGTTAAGTTGAAGATACCGAAATTGTCACTAAGAATTAAAATGACTGTGTGAAACCAGTCATAGGTTGCTATATGTTGATTATTTTCCACAGCATGCGGGCTGGGATTGATACTTAAGCAGCGGTAGCTCAAAATATTAAACACAAGTTAAATGACTGTTTTGGAAATGATAACTCTGCTAATTAATTATGTTTCATGGCAAAGAGTTTCTAAAAGAGTCACAAATGTATGTGAGTAATTTAGTGGCATATTGAGTAACCCCCAAGTGGCCCGGTGGTAAAAAGGTTTGTTCTCTCAGTGGGCTGCAGGTGAAGTCCCAGTGAGTGTCCACATCACAAGTGTACTCTCATGTTTTAATGAGCTTGGGTCAGGGCATAACAAAATTTACTCCTGACTGAGAAAGTTTAAAACCTCTCTCTACAAAGAGGTCATGACCAACAGTGTGCCAAGCACCTTGCTGAAAAGTCATATTTATGAGCCACCTGTGAATTGCACTGTGAGCTCGGTTAGAGGGAGATGAAATAGCTCATGATAAGTCACGGGGTTGATTGCATATTTGGTTGTTTGCCATAAACAATGAGCAGGATGACAAAACAGACAATTCCTCCCTATTTGTTTTGTGATATTTATCACAGAGTAGAGCATGACCTCGGCTGCAAATTTACCTTCAATTCTCTTCAGTGGAGTATTTAGCCACGGTGTGTTCAAGGATGCAGAGGCATCTTCACCAAAGGAGGAAAATTTTGTGACATATCTGGAGGGAACACAGGAATGTTTACCGTGTTTTGGTTTCTCTTTGCACCTAAGAAAGAACAAAAAACACAAAATTAATATGGTGAGATGCAAAAGAGCACTGGGAGTATGTGGCAGATCAATCAGAATGCTAAATGAAAACAAAAGTTGGGACACATAAATTATTTTTTTAATGTGGTTTCCACTTTGATTTTTTTGTGTCTCGTCCACTTTTCACCCGTTTTTTCATGTTTAGAATAAAAAACAAACTTTAAATGTGTTTCAAGGGCAACTTAACACCATCTGAAAATCCTGTGTTTGCTGACCTCCAGTGGTTTAGCATCTCACCATTGCTGCAGTGATACTCAGGTCTACCACAGGCTCCGTCAGTACTCTGTGACATCACATGCGGGTGTAGTTACAGGTGCAGCATGGCACACTTTGGACTACACCATACCTTACCCATTGGTGACACCGGATGTGGTCAGAGGTGAAACACACTTTTAACCACAGAGGACAATGAAACACAGCTTTTCAGCTTGGTATTAAGTTACTCTTAAAGTTTCTCTTGTAAAGCAGATCTAACGTTGTGGTGTTCTTTTATAGGACGCTGACAAGAACATCATCAAGTGGCTGAAGGAGAAGGGCCGCCTTGTCAATGCCAGCAGTTTCAAGCATAGTTACCCCTTCTGCTGGAGGTGAGACATGTCCATAGTTTAAACTGTAAAACTAATGTTATCTTTGTGCCATTTTACAACTTATGTCCAACTTCCAATTCACTGTAACTAACAGCTACACTTTAATTCTTCCTCCGCGGGCCCTGAAACCTGCTGGAGATGAGGGTTAGAGGTCACGGATGGTAGGCCTGCACAAACTAAATACTGTGTCGTCTACTTCAATACTGAAAACCTTTTGTAGTGGTAGAGAACATAATGCACTGACAGAGCAATCTCCTGAAAACCTACAGTTTAGCAACAATTTAGCATTCAGCAAAGTGCTTAAACACAGAGGTTTGAGGTTCACTTGTGTTTATGCCTCCCTCAGGAGCATCAGTGCAGGATGTCAATAGAGGTTTTGTGGTCTCTGCACAGAATCAATTCACTGTGGTGACGCACACATAACCTCTCAAGTCCCACATTATCGCATCGTAACTGTGAGGGACATGCAGACCCGCACACACACAAACTTTCTTTTTTAGTGGACTAAGTTGCTGTCTCACTTGGAGCAGCTGCAGCCTGACCTGAGAAGGATTAATTAACCTCAGTAAATATGCAGAGATATGCTCTCTAAGCCACTAGGAGACAGAGGCTCATAGGGATGAAACTGTGGTGTTATTAGCCACTCAGCACCTGTAAGTTAGAACTCAGCTGTTGTCCATAAAAGTACTCTCTTAAAGCACTCTTGGATTCAGTTTATTAAGAGTTGCAGCTAATGTGCATTATGAATGTGCATATTAAGAAATGCAGCTACTGTGCATTATCAGGACTCTGTGGGTGTGGTTTGATTTGATTGACAATATAAACAAACAACCCCCATATTGGAACTGCCATCATGTCTTGATGCAACTATTGTTAAATCCTGATCCCTCTTCAAACCAGTGAGAGGAGCACAAATAAAAACACGAATAGAAATCTCTCACGTGAAATTACAAAACTGCTGGAAGACTTTGCCAGAACCTAGTCTGTTGATGAAGTATCCTATCGTTAATGGTAAAACAAAACAGATTGAGTAAAAGGTTTTCAGGGACTTTGAAAAGCATTGTTGGTGGTTTGGATGGAAAAGGTTTAAAACATGGTAGATAGAGAACTGTCAAACAAGTGAACAGATTTGCAAAAGTTAAAACTGAGATTCACTTATCACAATTATTTTCACATGAAAATTGTATGAAAATTCTGTATTTCATTCTGTCTTGGACCATACTTTCCTCTGAGAAACTGGCCTCTTTTGAGACCTGCGGATATTTGCAGTGCAGATATTTTTAGGTATCTGGAGCTACAGTTTAAGGACACTGTCACCTGTTACTATTTTACCATCCCAGTTTTTAAAGGGAATTCAGTGATCAACAGTAGAACAAAATATAGGTCATATACACATACAATACGTAAAACAGTACATAAAGTAAATTAAACATTTTTACAGAGCTAAAGCTTCAATTTCAAGATAATTTCTTACCTACTAACATTTAAGTAGATTGACTGATGCTCAAGATACAAAATTAACCCGTCTTAGCCTGTTTCTTGCTGTGCATATCACATCATTTCCAATATTCTAAATTTATTAATTAATTTAATTCCGGCCAAAATAAATGGCTAGTTTTATAAATTGGAATTTGTATTACAGATGCAATTTTCAGAAATTAGAATATTTTTTTTCAATTGTCAGCTGTTCTTTGTTAAGTCAGTTTGTTGCGTCCTTGTGTTTTATGTATTGCGTTTGTGTACTTACAGGTCTGATACGCCCCTAATCTACAAAGCTGTCCCCAGCTGGTTTGTCCGAGTGGAGCACATGGTGGATAAACTCCTGGACAACAATGGAAAATGTTACTGGTAAGCTGTTCTGAACAAGGGCTAACTAGCTTGGTGCAAATTGACAGTGAAGTGGCAGGCATGAGCTTCTTGCCAAACAAGTGTTGTAAAATACCTGTGAAGACAGTGAATACTAAGTGAAGACAGACAACAGTCACAGTCCCAAAACAATTACAGCGCCGACTCTGTGCTGCTACATCAAGTTGTTTGTGTCAGTCATGGGCCGGTCTCTGCAGGACAGCCAGCACTGGGAATAGTCATTTTAAATGGGAAGAGATTAGATTTAAAATAGAAAGTATTGCAAGGACTTTTGTTCGTTTTTCATTAAGTTCAGCAATATTATGATGCACACGGGACTGGTGTTTTATAGAAAGCATTAGCATGATGCTAATTGTAATGGCAGAACACGGAGCAAAAGTAAGCGTCAGCATGATGGCTTTGCTAAGTGGTATTACCCCCGGTGCTCCCAATGCACTTTTCTTAGCCACAGTAGCTGCCTCTGGTAATGGGACTGTCAAACTGAGATGAATGACTAGCCGCTAGGAAGGTGAAGACGCACAGACACACATGTACATTGAAACCAACACAAACGCACACACTACTTTTAAAGGCAAAATCCTTATCTAAGGGGTACCAGTGGTATATACACTCAGTTGCCAGTTTATTAGGTGCACCTAGCTAAAACTAATGCAGTCCAATACAATAGTACTGCACTGAACACTACCTCAAGGTTGTAATGTTCAGTTTTAATTGAAACTGTTTGAGAGAAGTGCTGATTCATCCATATGGTCATTTTGGATGATGTAGTTTGTGGTGCTGTTGAATTGTATTGTGTTAAACTGAGAGGGATTTCTGTCATTTAACCTGCCCTCACTGATGTAAATATGGGGGACAAATAATAGAAACATCCGTCAGTACAAAACAATACAATTCAACAGCAGCACAAAGTGCTGCAGCCTCCAAGATTACCATACAATTGAATTTCAGCTTTATCAAGTGCAACCTAATATACTGGCAACTGAATCTATTATTCAGGACAACCATGTCCATATATATGTATATACAGTATGTATGTTTACGTAGTTTGCAGTATGTTGTGTGTTTTGCATTATTGATTAAACTGCAGGTAATTTTTTATTTTATTTTTTTTATTAATAGACTAATCACTTGGTCAATAAAATGTCAGAAAATAGTGAAAAAATTATCACAAGTTTTCAGAGCTCAAGGTGGCATCTTCAAATTGTTTAGTTTTGTCAACACTCCAAAACCCAGAGATATTGGAATTACTATCATATAAGACGATGACAACATGCAAATCACAGTTGGGTGGAGGCTTTCACCTGTGAATTTTTGTTAATTTGGCCTGAAAAATTATTTAAAGTCAAAGTTATGGCTCAGCGATAGAGTGGAATGCACAGACAAGTTTGTAGATACAATGAAACATTTATATTAACTGTGTATATCTGAAGTATCACTGTAAATTCATTATAATTTTTGTAAAATATAGCTGTTATACTTGAGGTGCCTTCAAATATCACACATGTATACACACATTTCCCTCCTGTGTCTCTGTGGTTACACACTGAGGATGATGCTCTGATATAACTTTTTAATTAGGCTTTTTCTCCAACTCTAATTATCTGATTTTATTAAAATTAGAAAAAGTCAGATTTAAAGATTTTTTTTTTTTTTTCTTTTTGATGCAACTCCACTTCCATAGTTGAGTTCCAGTCCCATGAAATGTCTTTTGGTGAGAGTTACCAGCTCATCAGCATCCTAATAAAAGTAAAATCCTTGGAGAGTTCAGTACCTCTGTATGAAATTCATTTTAGCTGATGAAAGACTTAAAAAACCCCTTTAAAAGTGAAATGTTAGATATCGTATTCTCAAAGTGATTTGTTCATTTTATCTCTCTTTACTCAGATGGTGCAGTGGGTAGACTCAGGCTAAGTATCTATTGAGAGAGTTCAGACTGTTTCTCCAGATGTCTGTCTGAATAAGTTAATAACTGGATTAATGAAAGGGGAGCTGGTCTCGTTTGATGTTTACAGTGCAGGAAGCATGGCCACTTTTGTGTGATTTTAGCACAAAGTTTGTTATCTATATAAGAGAGGAAAGTGCGGTGGTGATTAACTGGTCCTCAAATGACTCGGATTGCACCTTTTCTTTTTAAACCCAACAATCTTCTCACAATCCCGCCTCACTTAGTTACTGTTTCTACACTTGTCATTCTTTCCATTCTTGCACTGCACCTATGCAATTTACAATGACAACAGTGGCATATACACCATACATGTTTTTCATTAAAGTTGGAAACAATGGTTCCTCAATATCAGAAAGAAGCAGACAAAAACAGGGTATATCTATATCGGGTGTCTGGCAATTTTTGTCAGCTAAAATGACAGCTGTTAGTCAGCTAGCAGATTTTATCAGCTGTACGTTAATAGCTAGTTGATCTAACGTCGGCTCCACAAGTTGGTTGAAAATTCTGTCTCTGGCTGACATTTTAATTCTATAAATTGAAGTGTTTTAAAAGGAGAATGCTGTAAAAGGATTTGAAAAATACACTTGATGGCTACATACATGATATTGTGCCAGAAAACAGAAGAAAGCTAACAGGCAAAAAGTCAGCATCTTCACTAGTTGGTTATCTATGTAAAAGACATGGAAACAAAACAAAACAATGTTCCTATTTTGAAGTGTAGTCTAGTTAGTCCTTGAGTTATATTTTCAAACATTATGTTTTTTCACTTTTGAATAGAGAAACAGCTTTTAGGATGAGGTCTAGTCCAGTGTGCTTTGAGAACATGGGGTAATGAGTTTAGCTAAATCCAGCAAAGTAGGACAGAGCTGCTAACCTTAGCCTACACTCTGGTGTTGTAACATCCACAACCAGTTTCCACAGAACGGGGCATTTTTTTTAACCTAACTTGTAACCCCACACAACAGTGTAGTATAAAACGCCTCATGCCTTGGAAGTAATTCTGAGTTAGATTACTATTGTAGGTAGTAAGCTAGTTAGCTGGACATGCTAACATTTGCAGCTTACATTAAAGCAGACAGACACTGCTGACTTCATTCCTAACACAATTTTTCTCGTAATTTTGGTTTTGGAAAAGTGAACAAAAAAATGCCACCAACCATCGCTCTTACTAAAGCTCAGTGCTCACCGCTTCGACACACGGATGAATCAAAGCTCGAGAGAACTGCTGTGCCTAGTTGCGGTTGCTAAGCTATGATTGGCTAATCACTGTTCAGGGGGCGGGTTTTTAGAGAATAGTCAGTCGCACAATTTGTTGCATTTTTTCCTTGAACACTACATCCTTCTCTTTTATCTCATTTTCTTATCTTCCTTACCTTTTTTCCCCCATCATGCAAATTCTCAATCCGTCTCCTCCCTGACCACAGCCTCTGCTTCCCTGTCTCCCTCATGTGTCCATCCCCAGCATCTCTGACCAAAAGCTTGTACATGTTAAATGGCTCCTCTATGCATCTCCAGCACAAGGCAGCACACTTTAAATCCTACATGTAGCATGATCGGAGAGAGGGAGGGTGAGGGGCGGAGGAGTAGTTGTGGGGTGGCAGAGAGCAGCAGCTGCAGTAAAAAAAAAAAAATCATTAAATTGATATATTAGGGACCTAAATAGAAATGCCTCCTACAAATGGGAATTGATGAACTTGTTGCTTAGCGCGTGGATCCTGATGACGATTTATTCCTCCCCCCCTCCACTCTTCCTCTGAGCAACACGGCCTGGCACAGCAAGAGAGGGGCACAGAAAAAATGAGAGAAATAGGAGGAGATAGTGAGATAGTGGATTAAAGCTAGAAATCGGTTGAGGCTAAATAGGAGAAGGAGAGAGCAGGAAAGGGGTACAAAGGAGGAAGATGCCTTGAAGGGAATGTTAACCTTTGCAGTTGTGCTTCATAAAGAGAGCAGTTCAGTTTATTTTTAGGGGCTAAAACATGAGGAAGAAGTGGAAAAGAAGACTGCTCTATAAAGGAATAATAGTGCACATTGTAATAATGCTCTCTTGTTGTGAGAAATTGTTTTCCACATTAAATTAATCATGGTATCTGCAGGTCTTGAGAGGTCAAAAAGGATTGGGAAAAGTAAAAAGTCTTAAATCTAATTTACATAAGTCCCACTGTAGGAATTAATCTTAGTTGTTTTTGTGTCAGATTGCGAGCTGTTGGGAGATGTGACACACACACGAACTAAAAGTGGTGTTATTTCAACAGTGGAAACACTGTCACTACTGCTAGCAACAGTATCTAGGAAGCTCATTGACTCATAATGGACAAATGTAGATTTTACCTGTACATACGTACATACATACATACATACGTGTGTGTATGTAAATAAATGGCTGTTAAAAAAGGTTAAAACAGACATAAGACAGCAATTTACCTCTTGTGTGTCCTACATGCAGACTTTATTGTCCCTGTGGCTAGACTCATGTTTTATATTTGAGAAAGTAATTAAAACCATAACACGTGATAATGTCTCTGTCTCTGCAGGGTTCCAGAGTTTGTGCGTGAGAAGCGTTTTGGGAACTGGTTGAGAGACGCACGCGACTGGGCGATTTCAAGGAACCGTTATTGGGGCACACCAATCCCTCTCTGGGTCAGCGATGACTACGAGGAGGTCAGGAAAACACAAAACAGGCTTTTGTTATGCTTTAATAGAGTACTTAGTACTTCTAATATGTTTTTGTTCTCTACAGAGATCACACGATTTGTCTGTGTCACGACCAAATACCAAGATAGTTATTCTTTTCTAAGTGAGCTGATTGCAGCTTTGGCAGCACTCACAAATCAATCTGCGCTAAGCATGAGAGGGCATAATTGAAAAGTTGAACTCTCTCTCTCAAACGCTCACTTTTATTAACCATAGAAATGAGTCAGTGAGAAAATGTCTTGTGTCTCTCCAAAGGAAGACTGGTCTAATGCAAGGATGCACAAATCCAGCTCTTAAATTGGCAGGGTGAAAATTTTTCTCGCTGACCTCTTTTTGATACTCATAGTTGAGGGTGTGGAAGAGAGTGTAGCGTGACTCCATACTGCAGTCAGAGTCAGCTCCCCTCCGGCGCCATTACCGAGTGCCTCCTGAAACTCAACACATGAATGATTCATCAATGTAAACAGCAAATAAACATGAACCAAAAATGTGTTTGGTTTCTCTTCATGCCACTTAATGCAACTTCAAAGTTCCTCAAGACAAACGGCGATCAGGTGGGGGAAGAAGACGCAGAAAATAAAAGGGGGGGGGGGATATAGGGGGGGGGGGGGGGTCAGAATAAATTAACTGGTGAAGATAAATGAGGAGGTGAAAGAAGGGGGTAAAAATGAGAAATCAACAGGGGGGGGGTGGGGGGGTTAGTGGAAGAGGGAATAGTGGCAGCGTAGAACGGAGCCAAACTGTAAATGCTCATCTTGTCATGGATGTTGGTTGCCAAACCAGGCTGACTATGTGAAGTAGACTGAACTGAATAGAGGTGTCAGAATTGGGTTGTTTGAGCGTTTGAAAAATGAAGTGTTGGTCCCCTGGCTGAAAGAGGGACAGCCAGCGACCTGCTTGCTGGAAATAGCATTGTGACTGTTTCCAGAACACTCGCGCTCCCTGGTGCCTCCCTTACACACCCCTCAACGGCAAATCACACACCCAAAACCAAGGCTATGTGTGTGTATGTGTCTCTCTGTCTGTGTGTGCGTTTTTCTGCGTGTGGCAGTATGATATCTGTCTCTCAATATCTTTTCTTTTTGTTCTCTCTCTCTTCCTGTCCCTGTGTTTTTGGGTATGTTTCTTTTACTCTGTCTTCTTTAGTGTCTGACAGTGGTGTGTCAGGCTGTATCTGGGTCATGTTACCTGGTGCTGTGGTAAAACTAGAGCAGAGCCTACAGGTTAACTCTCTGAGGAGACCAGATAACACACTTTACCATACTTTCTAAGGTAAAGTTACTCAGGAAGTGTGTTGAATTAGGCCCACTTTTAAGCGTTTTTATTTATTTATTTATTTTAATCAGAATAATCTTAATAAAACTGGTAGACAAATTCATCAGGATTATTAGTTTTAGCACTGAGAGTCCTTTGCAGACTTCAAATAAATGATCCAAATTAGTATAGATACAACTGGTTTCAGTTTCTGTGGGTTTAAAGGAATTCTTTGACATTATTGAAAATAAGCTTATTTGCTTTTTTTTTTGTCAAGAGGTAGATGAGAAGGTTGATACCACTCTGATGTCTGTAAGGTAAATATTAAGTTACCGCAGTAAGCTGGGTATCTCAGGTTCGCACAAACGGGATGGAATTGGCTAGCTTTGCTCCGTCCAAAGGTTACATCTGCTCATTTGCCTACCAGCTCCTCTACTGCACCAAACATTTGTCAGACAAAGAGTCTCAAAACCAAAATAAATGCATTTACAATAATGAAAACAAAAAACAGAAAAGAAGCAAATTCTCACATTTTAGAATTTGCAACCAGTAAATGTTTATTTCTGCTTGATAAATTAATTTTCTGGCAGTGGGCTTCATGATAAATCAACTTATTGTTTTAGCAGTAATGGTTTCTTTGCTCGCTTAGGAAATTCCTACTGTGAATGCTGTATTTGTGATGTGTATTTGTGTGTGTGTGCTTGTTCATCAGGTGGTATGCATAGGGTCCACGGCTGAACTGGAGGAACTGACTGGAGTCAAAGTAACTGATCTGCATCGGGAGAGGTGAGTCACTGATCAGACACCAACATTATCAGTCAGCCACCTGAACATGTGTTGCCTGTCTGCCTGAACCAGACAAGTGTTGTGGAACACAGAGCGCTTTACTCTTCCGCTCCTCATCAGCTAATTACCTTTAATCATTTCCGCGGCGCTGGACATCTTTAATTTATGGAGGAGGAAGAAGTTGCTTTCGCCCTGCTCCTGTGCTTGAGGTTGGATTTTAAGAATTTCTCTGCAGGTCTGAAAGACTTGGAAAAATAATTAAAATAATTTCAGAAGAAAAATGAAGAAGAATTAAACATTTCAAAGATTAATTCAAATAATAATAATAACAATAATAAAACAATAACTGATCACTTATGCAGCTGTCTATTAGATGTTCAGAATTGTTGCAAAAGTCAGCCGTGACTGAAATTTTAAAGCTGGGGAATGTAGTGAAAACACAGAAAACTTTTTTTATAGTGGTTTGTAGTATAACTTTTTATTTATGTTAATCATAGCTGTGTGTGTGTCTGTGTGTATACATACATTTCCAGTCTTTATTCTAATCTAACTGTTGGCTATAGCTTTACATTTAGTGTGCAGACTCAAGCTTCTCATCTGAGTTGCGGCAAGAAAGCAAATAAGCATATTTCCCAAAATGTCAAACTATTCCTTCATAAATCAGCTGATCAGGAAGACTAAAAGTAACATTTAAGTATGTCTGTATTTTACTGTCATAAATATACCTTGGGGACTTGATTTGCCTTCTGTTATTTGTTTTGTTGGTGTGAATAGACAGTAGTCTAGATCTTAGGACTGGCTTGCTTTGAATTTTTTGACCAACTTCAAAAGTTTTCCACTGAAGTCAAGATGTATGGATCACTAACAGCTTAATGGATGGACTCTAATCAGTCTACAATATAATATGTGAAGTGGCCAGCTAATGAAGATAATAGCTCTGCCCACATTGTAGGAAAGTGAACATTTTAACAAAATCTTCTACTCAACACACTGCAGAAATCACATATTAAACTACTCACAGTGTACTCAGCAGTGCACTTCTTTAGGGAAAATTCCTGGTTAACACTCTCCCTTCCCTCTTTAGGCCCAGGAGCAGGGCTCTTAAGAGGAGCAAAGTACTGCAATGGAGCAGCTTTAATGGCTAATAGTAGATTACCAACGGTGTCATCAGCGGTTTATAGGCCTGAATGCCTATAACTCAGTAAATGTGTAGCAGGTTTGTTGCTGGAAGGGAAAAGAAAGTCCATGTGCTTCATCAACTTTCTCTCTATATATTATTTTTATATTCATTGGTTTTTGTTATTGTTTTGTGTTTGCTCAGGATAGCCATTTGATCTGGATTTAATGGGCACTTCACGCAGGCTGACATTTTGTAACTACTACAAAAGTCAGGTTCCTCTTGTTCTCCTCAGCTAAGGCAACTTTTCTCAAGAAACCCTGACCTTGTTTATACGCTGAATCTCAGCGAGTCAGTATTCGGTGTAAATTAATCCATATCCTTGTGTCTGAAACTTATGACCCAAAGCAATAACTGACATTATTCTACTGTGTGTCAGCACAACATGAGCCTCGCTGTTCTTTTCTTAAACATAGTTCCCAGCGGTGAAAGATTATAAAATCGTTGCTCTGAACTGCAGCCAGAAAGCCTATAGACCTATGGATCTATACAGTGTACAAATGTGTTAATAGTTACCTATGGCACTAATAAAACCTGAAATAAAACAGAACTGGTCAAATTGTTATTGCATCCATCTGTTTCAACAATTGCACTTCCTTTCTCTTTCTTGTCTTCTTTCTTTCCACACTTTCTCTGCCCAGCATTGACAGTCTGACAATCCCGTCACGGTGTGGTAAGGGCGTGCTGCGGAGGGTCACAGAGGTGTTTGACTGCTGGTTTGAGAGCGGCAGCATGCCTTACGCCCAGGTTCACTACCCCTTTGAAAACAGGAAGGAGTTTGAGGACACTTTCCCTGCAGACTTCATCGCCGAGGGCATTGACCAGACAAGGGGATGGTAAGCTGCAGATGAATGGATAGTTGGATTCAGGGAACTAATGGAGGGATACATGGAAAGAGGGTGACAGATGAGGAGTGAAGTCACACTTCCCTGCCGAGTTCATTGAGGGAATTGATGAGCAGAGCAGGAATGCATGGATAGACGGGAGAATCGGGCAGACGAGTGTTTTCCTGAAAGTTTCGAATTTAATGGATTAGTATCAGATGATGGAAAATGGTTGAATCCAAAATGAAGAGAATAACTTAGTAAATGTGCTTGTTTTCCCCAATCCTACCTCATAGCTATGAATTATTATCAGGTGTTCCCTCAGGTTCTTGATATCCTTTATCGTTTGTGAAATTGAGAAAAAACTAAACAAGGCCTTGAGAGTTTATAGACATAAATGAAATAAATCAACATGGGTCATTGAAAGTGCTTGAATTTATATATTTTCTCTTCAACCCGTAAATAAGTCTCTGTCTCTAGAGCTCAGCTTACACAATATATTGTTTTGCTGCGCTGTGTTAGAGTGATGGCAGAGTGCGGTCTCTTGCTGTCTCTAACAGCACAGTTGAGAAGTGCTCATGCATTCAAGCCTCTGTCTCTTTATTTGTTGTCCGTGAGTTTCTGTAAAGCCTGCTAGTTCTCACTAACAAAAAATCTTGTGTCTCAAACTTTGCTGTGTTCTGTCCTTGAATTTTAGGGAATTGGGCATTGAAAGTCCTTGAAAAGTCCTTGAGTTTTATGTTCAAGAAGGTGTGGGAACCTTGTATTATGTTTAGTTGCACTTGTTACCCTGACTTCTAACCCCTAACCCTCTTTCTTGTATCCTTCTGCAGGTTCTACACCCTGTTGGTGCTCTCCACAGCCCTGTTTGGCAAACCACCCTTCAAGAATGTCATCGTTAATGGTTTGGTACTCGCTAGGTCAGTTCATTGACTTCTAAACAGAAAATCTTTTTTCCATTTGCAAAGGATAAGGCTGGCATCATTCTATATCTTTCAGTATTTTCCAATTTTACTACTCTGTCAGACATCTTAAAAAAGTCAAAAAATCATTTCCTAACGCAGCTGGGCACTGTAGTTTGAGCAAACAGCAGTGAATGCTTTTTTTGGTATAATATTCAGCCATGGATTTGGTTCTCTAGTGAGTATTTACAGCAGAAGGATGTTGTATGTGGGATTGACTCAAAACAAACTTCAGTGTTCATGGTAATGAAGGAACAGTACAAGAGTGTGGCTCACTGATATGTTTTTAATGTTTTTGGCCAACAATGGAGGTGTGAGGCACAGAGAAATAAGCTATATCAATGTTTGGCTACATAGGTTCAGGTAATACTTATTAGTAAGATCAGTTCATTGTTGGTTTTAGGCTTTAAAGGGATTTGTTGACAATAACAAATAGACAGAATATTGCCAGCCTTATCCTTACTGTCGATTTCAAACATATTTCTTAGCCCTTTTCTGCAGACATCATTTAGTTTTTTCATTTTTCCCCTATCGTGTTTCCTTGCCTCCACTAATCCACTCTTCACCCTTCCTCTCAACCACCATTTTTATATTCCTTTTCTCCCCCTTTATTCACCTGCCTATTCATCTCCTCTTAATTTTTCTGCTGTTCCTCATGATCAGTGTGGTATGTGTGCTGTAACATTTAGCCCTTAGAGCTGCTCTACAATAGGGCTGCTTGTCCTCAGCCCCGGGGTCTAAACGCAGCACTGTGCTCACAGGCCTGCTGACCTGGAAGGACTTAACTAATTTGAATACCAAGTGCATGGTTTCTAGCATGCACTTTTGTGCATGCATGCGTGCGTCTGTGCATTAATGTCTTTGCTTTGTCTCATTCCCGCAGCGATGGACAGAAGATGAGCAAGCGCAAGAAGAACTACCCAGATCCAGGGCTGATAGTGCAGAACTATGGAGCTGATGCCCTCAGGTCAGTTCTGTGCTTGAATGTGAGCAAGTGTGTGTTTCTGAAGCTGTGCCCCGGTGGCAGGTTTGTGTGTGTTCACTTACCTTATGTTTATAGTAGGCATGGTTTTAAAAGGTTTGAATCACTGTCCCAGTCCTACATACAGTAGACACACATACGCATACTGTACATACATGTGCATACACACATTGTTTCTCCTCATACATTCTCTCCTTTGCCCTGAGCAGTAAGGGTTCCATAACCATATGGCCTAATGAATAAAGCACTATGCAGTTGCACCATATGCTCACATATACACTGATGGAAGAGTGAGCTGCAGAGATAAAGAGAGGAAGGCGGCAGTCTGTTTCTATTCATGGCTCCCATTTTCTCTTTTCTGGTTTAAAACTTTACTTCAGTATCTTATAATTACCTCCATGGAAAGTGAACAAGTGACAGACTGAAGTACGTGTACATTTTGGGGGATTTTTTTTTTTTTTTTTTTTTTTTTAAAGTAATTTCAGTCAAACTTAGTGAAGAGACAATTGTCTGTCTTCATCTTTGCTCATTTTAAGATTTTCTAACGTATTTCTACCAGTTGATGTTTCTGTGTATTCTGCATTTTATTACAAATCTATCTCAGAGTTGCTGCTATTAAAATCAATCATGGCCTGTTGCATAAAGTTGCATCATGTCAGCTTGAAAACCTTTTCCAACAAGCCCAAACCAGCGAGCTGATGCCTGCCACTTATTATTATTTTGATTTGGATTATTTTGTTTATTATTCGTCAAAAGTGTCTATTTGGCTGTAATAGAGGAAAGAGATTAATTTGCACCATGATGCTTGTTTTGGTAAAATTGATTTTTGGCCCAAAATTTGTGCAGAACATATTCAAATTGGACATTTAGCCTAATTGATAAAGCTAATCCAATTCAGATATGTTTGACAGCTGAATAGCTTTGGCTTTAAAAAAAAAATGCAGCCTGCCCCACAGTTTTCTTTTAATATTTTTCCTATAAGTGTCCTGTAGTGTTTTCTTAGTGTCCACAGAGAGGGGGTTTTGTCTGTAACTGAAGTTTTAATGCAAGATTTCTCTGTATCCTCGGGATAAACAAATTACTGAAATTCAAATGCAGCTTTCAGCCAACAGCAGCACTTACGAAGCGTGTTGTATCTGCAAAATGTCGAACAAATGAACACAAAGTGATTTTAAACCTGAAGCAGCTCTCCTTGCTTTGGTTCGCTGATGTATACCGACAGTTAGCTGCATCTTGTGAGAGAGATGCAGCTTCAATTAATGATGTGGTTCACTCGCTCACAGCGCGGCGCATGGTTTGCCTGCTTGCAACACTATATGTTAGGAAATGTTTCCAGTTTTTTAACAGAACTCAATGAGGCGTTCCTGACAGCTGGTGTACCTATACCGCAAGTGGGTTACAGTTTGAAAAGTGCAATTGTATCAGGCTTTATACAGCAGATTCTAATCCACTGAAATATACCGGATAAGCCCAGTTACTGATGTTGCATAGCAGGTTGAGACAAAGATAAATCAAACAGTTTGAGCAGCATACGATTTTATTAAACCACTGCTTTTTCTAAATCTCTCACATGTAGTTGTTTATAGCCCACTGCCTCCCCTACATCAACCTGGGCTTGAAACTGTCTGTCATGGTGTACATGCACAGATGCCATGCCAACCGATCACTTTTCATGCATATACTGCATGTTGGTGGATAGACTAGTTAATCTCTTAAATTTTTAAAGATGTACAAATTAAAAAAAATGATTCATGTTTGGTAGTGTAGGATTTTACAGATGTTTTTAAGGTTATATGTTACTGTTGCTTCAGAATGAGTGATTTTGTTTTACTAGATGTTTTAAATTAGCTGTCAAGGTGCAAACTTTGTTCTCCCAGAACTCTCCTGTAATGCTGCATTCTGCATTCCTGTAGAGTCCATATGAAGTAACTCAGGAGATGTGAATGTGTAACTGGGACAACACTGCTCAGGCAAACTACTTCTCTGTTTTTACATTTCTGTGTCCCCTCAACGTGAACATATTTAGGTAACTTTTCTCGGTCCACTCACACATACTGCTAGCAGCCTCACTCACATGCCACATATAAGCTTTCGTCCTTCCAAGACCTATTTACCTGTGGACGCGTTGTATGCTCTCCCTCAATAATCAATCCTGCTGCACACTCACATACACATGAACTCTTTCACTGTCTCTCTCTGTAGACTGTACCTCATCAACTCTCCTGTAGTGAGAGCAGAGAACCTGCGTTTCAAAGAGGAGGGTGTGCGGGACGTGTTGAAAGATGTCTTCCTGCCGTGGTATAATGCCTATCGCTTCCTGGTGCAGAACGTGCAAAGGTTACAGAAGGTACGTTTGTAATGAACAGAACAAAAGGTCCTAAATTTTACAGTCCTACGATGCCCCTTTAGCTATTCCTGGTGTAAAAACCACAGCACTCCTTAATACTACAGCAGTTTGTTACTATTATTAAGCAATTAATTATCAGGTAATCATTGGAACGAAAACGAAATTAAATTCTATGTTATAGCCATCAAATAATGTAGCAATAGCTGCTGTAATAAATTCCCCTAATGTCCCTATGTCATCGATTAATTTATGGCTGGATATTTGGGTGCAATTTGAAAAACTTTTTTGTCCCCAAGATTTTCTCTGCTCTGCACATTTAAAACTGTCCTGCGAAGGCATTTTCTTATTTTTGAAAAACAAGTGAAAATTTTTCTTTAGAAGGCTGTAGATTCTCCACAATGGGGCGTTCCTCAGGTAATGACCTGCAGGGCGGAAATTGCAGCAGTTTAGATCTGCTGATGCAGACTGTCAGTGCTGCCACCTACAGACAAAGAAAATAACTTCTGCTGCATTTTGAACCACCTGCACCACCTTCAGGCTATGAATGTCAGCGCTTCAGTTACAATTCAATTTGCTGCCACGAAAACACCATAATTTTATTTTATAAATGAATCTTTCATTTATTTCTCTTATGACCTGGTTTAACATCAAGTCATTTCAGCCACGTGACAATCAGATAAGTGAGCCTGTTAACTGTCTTTAGGAAATGGTCAGCTGTAAGCTTGAACTATCCTAATGATAAAACAACAGATAACATGCAAATCAGTTAAACACCACTCGCTTTTATTACTACACTACTACAACAAATCTTATATTTTGTATCTAAATTTTAAATTTTAAACACACAATTATGAATATAATTCAAACAGCAATTATTAAAAAAACTGTGATTATAATACTATTTGCCCAAAGGGCGCACAAAAATCAAAATTCTAACAGCAGTTGTTTTTCTTGCTTGTAAATGGTGTGTGTCAGTATTTCTATATGTGCAGTTCCAAACTGCTACTGGTTCTACTTTTCTTCTTTATATGTGGGACATGTTTCAGGCTCAGTTTCAGCTGTTTCATATCAGTGCTGTTTTGTGTCCTAATATGGATGTGTTTATGCTTCTCTAATTGTGCTTTTGTATGTGCGTCTGTCTTTCTGTGTCAGGAGGACGAGATTCAGTTTCTGTACAATGAGAACACGGCAAAGCAGAGTGACAACATCATGGACAAATGGATTCAGTCCTTCACACAGTCTCTCATTCAGTTCTTCAAGGCTGAGATGGATGGTAAGGAAGACACACACACACACACACACACACATTTTCCTCAAGGAGCCCCACTTGAAATGGACAGTGGCGTAGAAGATAACTATTTAATATCTTAAAATTAATCCCGTCTGGCAACCTTTTCATCCTGTTTTGATATTCATTGCATTTGACTGGCTATACAAAAGAGATCTTGATGTCAATGAGATTACCTGTTAAATAAAGGTTATGTAAATACACTGACAGTAATTTCCTGTTATAGCGTACCGCCTCTACACTGTCGTGCCTCGGCTGGTCAAGTTTGTGGACATGCTCACCAACTGGTACGTCAGGACCAACAGACGCCGTCTGAAGGTGAGATACCAGCCTTTAATTTGTGTTTTTTTTTTTTTTCAACGGCGTTTTTATGTGATGAAGATGGTAAGTGCAGGTTTTAGAAAGTATCACAGCCATCATAGCCTCATAGCCACTGACTACAAATGTATGGAGTGACACAAGTGGCAATCACTAGTAATAGTAGTATCTGATGAGTCAAAAGTATAATTTTATATATAAATTCATTTACACTTAATTCAAGTTTTGTTAAGCATGTAAATTATGGATTAGTTCAATGGAAACAGTATTATCAGTAAATCTCTTCATCATAGCCTCCATCTCTGGACATTTTATAGCAGTCAGTTTGTGGCCCTCCAAGTCAACATTCGGATTGGGGATACATGCGGCGCTGTCTGCCAGGGCACTTCTATCTTTTCTCTGTTCCAAGAGGACTGAATATGCTGACGTGTGTGTGAACTTTGCAGGGAGAGAGCGGCACTGAGGACTGCCTGTGGGCGCTGGAAACCCTCTTCAGTGTTCTGTTCTCCATGTGCAGGCTGATGGTGAGTCATACTGTTCCTGTGTGTGAGACCCTGTGTTTGAGTGACTGAGAGAGAAAGGAGACTGTATGGAGAAATTTTTGCTGTAGTGAGGTTTCGCTTTTTGTGTTTGTGTGTGCAAGACACAAAGAAATAATGCTGGTATGAAAGAGGTGTGTGTGTGTGTGTGTGTGTGTGTGTGTGTGTGTGTGTGTGTGTGTGTGTGTGTGTGTATGTATGTGTGCTGGCAGGGCTATGAATTATGCATGAGCAGTAGGAGTTTTTATTTATAACACATTGAAGATGTTTGCATGTGAGGCGGGAAGCACGCTAAGAGGCAGTTAGCCTAACCCAGATCAATACAGATCAGCTGTGAGCTATACAAATTAATTACCCATGGTTGAAATGAAGAGAATCGCATTAGAAGTAACCTCACTCTGGCACAATTCTGTTTGAACCTTTGCACCATTTGAGGAAAAAAAAAGGCTACAGTAAAAATGTGTTTTGTATGCTGATTTTATAGCTGCATCTGACTTTCAGACCTTTGTCAGAAAATGTAAATTAACTACAGTACAGAGTTTTGAATAATCTTCCTCTATTGTATTTTCTCTCATGTCTACTTGCTTTCTTCTTTCACCTCAGGCTCCCTTCACACCCTTCATTACAGAGATGATGTACCAAAATCTGCGTCACCTCATCGACCCCGCCTCTGTCGATGAGAAGGACACTAGCAGCATCCACTATCTCATGATGCCCCAAGTCAGGTTAGAAAAATCTCTTCAATAAAGCAACGACTGCTTCATGGCACTAAAATTACAGAGGACCTTTTAATGTTGGGTCCAAAACTTATAATAACTCAGTGAAAGTGCCCTGAGAGTTGTCTCTCTCTTTATAAGTAAAATGGCTGATGCAAAAGTGATGGTGAATGTGTCACCTCCATACAGTTTTTAAAAAATAATATTTTCCAGATTTATAAGACAATGTACAGAAACACCGACAGGGCAGGATCGTAAAAAAGCACAACACAAACCCAAAACAAAAACAGATAGTGGTAGTGGCCTGGTTCTGTGAAGCAGGTCAGGTGTCCAGCTTCCCTTCAGCGGGACCACACTCTGGACAGAGACTTCAGGATACCGATCCTAAAGCCATTTGAAAGCATGTTTAAAAAAAGACTGAAAAAAAACACATCTTCATATTTTGGATGTTGAGAAGGAAACCATCAAGACACTCTGTTGTGATGATTACCTATCACCGTTTGGGTTCGAAATAGGGATAAACACAAATTTATCCAGGGTGCTATACACCAACGTTTGCCTATATACTTGCCATCACTTTTGTTCAAAGCTGATATGATTAGATTCAAAGAGCCTATGTTGCCATGGCCACTGCAATATTCTGGCTGGGAGGAGCCAGCCACAATATTTAAAGAAATTTATATATTCCTGCAGCGTTCCTGCAACATTTTTAAGAAGTGAGGCAGATCTTTATTGACTCTTTAAATCATGATCAGCTCAGTCAGGAAAAACTCACTGCTACACTGCAGGTTGGACACCAGGCTGAAGTTAATTGATCAATCATAAGCTGGACACACATTTCACCAAGAGTTGGGATGGGCAACACTTACCACAGCCACTGACCAAATTCTTGAAGGAAACCCTGTTTTAGTACTAATAATAGCTTTCATTTTCATTTCTCTGTGCACTTCAGCAGAGCAGACACTCACTGAAACAGGGTTTTAACTAAGTGAATGAAACAAGGGTAATTTGGTTTAAAAACTGCTGTTCTTGCGCCCCCCCCCCCCTTATTAGCCCCTTTTTCTCACAGGATATCCACTGCTGAACCAGAGCCTAATCAGGTTTAGCCAGACTGTGTGGCCTTACTTCACCCCAATCGTATCACACTCTGAACTCCTCGGAACAGAAGCTTTTGAAGCTTGAGTGTCCACAGCAGTTTCTAGATCCATGTCAGCCTTCAGAGGCAGCTGTTCTCTTTGTGTCTTAACATAATTTCTTCTCTTCATTCCTGCTGTTCGTCAGCTTCTTCTTCATCTGTGATTTTTTTTTTTTTTTTTCACAAAATTATTTCATGAATCACACTGAAATGAGAGGGGTGGTTTAGAAAATAGAATGATTTCAATAACCATTTAAGTTTTATTTTAATGGATCGATTGCTTTCTCTAGATGAAGGTTGAGCAGATTTTCTCTGTCTGCTCGTGTGTCAAATGCAGTTCACGGGTCTTTGTTTCTGCATGATAAAAATGAATCAGAGATGATGCATTTTCCACACTGGCACAAAGTCAGTTCCAACCAACAACCAGGTCATCTGATATGGAGAAAGAGATAGAAATTCTTGTGCACAGCCTCCTTCAACCTCAGTATTATCTTCTCTAAAAATCAGCCAAACACTGTTTGTATTTTTAGTGTAAAAACTTTTGATATCTTTCTAGGTCTCCAGAGACTTTGAATAACTGAAACAGAATTGCACAGGGCTTGCCTTGATTGTCAGCCCTGCAAATGGATGCTGCTCACAAAATATGATCATTTCATCCCTTTCACTTCAATTACTGCAGTAAAATGTGTGCCTTGGTGGCTGATCGGTTTTGTTAATGCCTTAGGGGAATTTTTAATTGCCCAAACTTAATTGCATCATCTTTAACTCTAAAAAAGTTCTGACATGATTAAATATCCATTTGATTTAGCATAAGGAAAATAGTTTGTGTAATGGTTCATATAATCTCCTCTGTCACTTGGACAGCACTCAGCACTGCTGCTTTATTAGCCGCTTGTCCCTCCTGTTGTAGAATGGGACTACTTCACCCTCCTCCCAAAGGTCAGCCACCAATCAGGCGGTGGGAACAGCTGCTTCTCAATCAGCTCATTAAATGACTGGCTGTCCCTGGCATCCTCTCCTCTGTCATTTTACTCCAATGTTGTATGCACACAAGGGGAAGCACACTGCAGGAATAAATGAACAAGTACATACACACTATACACACACACACACACACACACACACACACACACACACACACACACACACACACAGAGTCTAGGTTCCTGCAGACAGTTAGGGCTAATATCGCTATTATGCATGATTATCAGTGGCTGTGCAGCTCTAATTTGAATTTGGAGGTGGAAGTCTCAGTTTACCTTATTAGTGGATGTTCCAGAGTTGGCACTGATGGTTCTGAACTCTGTCTTCGTTTAGATTTGTGCTACTAACCTTGTCACACACTATTATTAATTTTCCTCAATAGAACACCCATTTGAATTTCTAAATCGCCATTAACTAGAAGATGGTAAGATCTGACTCACTGTAAAAATGCACCTGAGTCCCCAAACTGTGCCCTGAAATGTTCAGAATTTCACAGAATATCAAATAATTATCTCAAGAAGATTAGATGTTTTGAACAATGTTCTTATTATAAGCAGGGGACAAGGTTATATAGCACCCTTGCAATTAGCTTAAATTACCAAAGCCCAGCTAATTACAGTTTTGTTTGACACTCACAATCTTCAGTTCATTCTCTCATTCCCTCACTCATTGTCAGTGCTGTGATGTAGTGGGTATGGTAACACAACTCATAATATTTTTTGTGTCTGTTTTCCAGGGAGACTTTGATTGACAAGCGCATTGAGAGTGCTGTCTCTCAGATGCAGTCTGTGATTGAGCTGGGCAGAGTGATCCGAGACAGGAAGACCCTGCCCGTCAAGGTGAATCATCAACTTCACTCCCTTCACTCATACACTCTAGTGTTCAAGTTTCAGTGAATTAAAACTAAAGGAAACAAGATCTAAAATGATATTATTTTCATATGTATGTATGTATTTTGTGTACTGAGTTGGGGATTTTAAACTTAAAAAAAAAAAAAGATTATTATTACATTAAAATCTAAAAAATATGTAATTGCAAATTCCAAATTGGGTTTTCTGTAGCTTTAAGTGTGTGGTTCTGTGATATAAGTGCACCAGGTCTAGTGTGGTGTATTTATGGTTGTCATGTTGATTATGTGTATTTCAGTACCCATTGAAGGAGGTGGTAGTTATTCACCAGGATCCAGAGGCTCTGAAAGACATCCAGTCCCTGCAGAAATACATCCTGGAAGTAAGTAAAATGTCTTTCATATTTTTATTTTATTATTTATTTATTTATTTATTTTTACCAAGAATAACCTTTGCTTATGTTGTGTGATAATTATACATTTTGTTCATTCTTGATGTTGTCTTTGGTAAAGTGTCATTTTACCATGCTCCGTTTCAAGGCAAGAGGAGCATCTCTCTCTCATCTTTCTTATGAATTGTTATGTTATGAAATATACTGTGCTTTGATCGATTTCTAAGGTAGAGAGAAACATCCACTAGATCCTTGTTGAAGCCACTACTGTACGTTGACTCTGTTGATGGGATGAACATCAGAAGAAGTACATCTTCATCTGCTCTTTGTGTCTTCTGCTGTAGCTGAAGTTTCTGTTTCTGGTTAATCTAAAAAGGGGGTGGAGCAGATGCCTTGAAAAATGATTTTACATTTGATCTACTCCAGTTACAACGCACACAAACACCTCATCAAATACAGAGTGCAAACGCAAACATTATGGGTTTTTTTTCCTCCAGTTCAGGAAACATTTTATTTCTGTTACTCTGTCTATTTGTTTATATTAATGACAGTAATATGTATCATTGTAGTTCTTCATCTTCTCACACTTCACACATGCGGTTTGCAAAATTACTGAGTTCAACTTTCCAGAGCAAGGTAGAGGCTTTTCACTATACAGACATACATTGCATTTCTTACCTGGAAAGATTTTTGCAATGAGCAGTGGACGTCTGCAATCCTAAGTGTGTATTATATAATGTTTTTCCAAAAGTGACATTATCACTGTACGCCTGTGCAGCAGAAAGTGCAGATTGATTACAAAAGTCTGTTGAGTTCATTCAAGTGTTGTTCAAGGGAGTTGGAAAAAATGACCGCTCAGACATTAGCCAGAGTAATTTTCATATCCTCTAAGTGCAGGAAGCCTTTAAATTTACATTACCCGTTTGTCTGTGGGTTTGATTTTCCAATAACAAAGCTCAAGATGTTGATGCTGTTCCATGGCTCCACTATTCCTGCTACTGTCTTAAGTAAACACATTGTCACCTTTGCAGGAGTGTTGCATCTGAATCTATTTCAGTCTATCTCAATTCCCAAGCTGAGAAAATACTGATGTGTATTAGATGGAAAATGAATTCCATCTCTTGTTCCCATATAATGCCTACCAGGAAAATTGACAGAACCTTTACGGATCAGGGTTCACATGGGAAGAGGATTTTTGTTGCAACCTTCTCTTGCATCCTCCAAGCTTTATCTTAGTTCTGGCCACTTCTTATCTATCACTCTGTTTCATTTCTGGTGGGGAAAACATTTAACCTTGCTGGCTTCTCGCTTCCCTCCAGTAAACAAAGTTTATTTGATCAGAATTGAGAGCAGTTAAGGCCCTGCAATGCAGGGAAGAACCTCTAAGCTCTCTTACAATGTGTGTGATGTTGTCTTAGTTAATTAAGTCTGAATTCACCTTTTTACTGATACTTTCACTTAGATTCCTTTATTGTAATTCTACAATGAAAAATACCACAACTTAAACGTGCACCAATTGCTCAACAATAATTCATCAGGTTTTGTTGTCCCAGGGCTGCTGCCCTTTTCAAACCTCTATGTGAGTATTATTTTATAGTCAATTTTTAACTTTAAATTTTTACTGTTATTGTCAATATCCACAGGCTCACTGACTAGTTGATTCATGGCTGACCTGCTCTCTGAGTGAATTAAATTTTTTTGATGAGGCTTTTACAGCACAAAGTTTTACATTTGACTTTTATAGGATGTAACAAATCATTTAGCTTAGCTTAGGACCCATCAGAATTGCCTGTTCAGATACATGGAGAAATGGATACTACTGGCACTAGTACTATTATTGGCATTTTTGTAGCCGGTGCTGAAGTTTCTGACGGTGCACATCACAGTCTTAACTTGCAAAAACATGAAAACACAGCAGCTTAACATTTCACACGAAGCAAGTGTAAATTTTGAATGGTGATGATTAAATTTATACTGTCCATTTCTTGAGGCAAAACAGGAATTTAATGAATTCTCGTAACTTTCGGGTGGGAAGAGGTGAGGCACAATATGGGACTGGCTGTCGATGGTCAATGGTCATGCAAATTTTAGCTTTGGTCAGCTTTGCTTGGCAGATGAGCTCGTTGATGAGTACACTATCTGCTGAGTTTCCAAAGAGCTCAAGCTGCTCTGATGAATAGCCAATGAGTTGCTCTTTGAGCTGATGGAGGCCTGGATTCATTGTAATGAAGTAATCACACACGCACGCACGCACGCACGCACGCACGCACACACACACACACACACACACACAACGCCAAATATTCCCTCAAGACTAGAAAAAAGGTTCCTTTTGTGGACTTTTGCATTGATTCTGTCCTATTTTCTGTAACCCAGCTCAGCTCAAAACAGAAGTTTGAGCTGCTATTTTCAACCCCACACTGCCCTTAAGTTTATCACTCATCCCACTACAGTAGCATATCTGTGCTTTCTGTCAGCAAGTCAACTATGCTCCAACTCAGTCTCAATCACAAGCCTCAACTTTTCAGTGTGATTGACTGAAAGAAGCCGTGCATGGCAGGCCAGGCTGGCTGTCGGTATGCACAAATTTAATTTCTCTCTGTTGCTTCACCGGATAAGACTGGATCACAGGTTTCTCTCTCCATTTTAGATTGAAAGGCAGAAATATAGTGAGTGAATAGGAGGAATGGCTGATTGGAAATTTAAAGACCGGCTGGCTTACTGACTGGTAGATTTCATGGCTGACTTACTCTTTGAGTGTGTGAGTGAATTGATTTTTGATTTGCCCTTTCTAGCACATGGCGGGGGCAATTAAAATTTGTATTTTTTTATTACACCTTTAGTAAACTTTTATGTTAAACTGTATTGAAGTTGGAATTTAATTTTCAATTTGCTTTTTAGTGTTTAGTTTCATTCCAGTACCCTTTTCCCTGTTATAATATATGATTTAATATTGTAGGACTGCAATGCTAAACCAGGGGAGTGCTCTTCAAAAGATGACTGAAAACTGAATTTTAACCACCTCACAATCACTTACAAGGTTTTTGTTGCATGATGAACTTTTGAAGTTAATTAATCAAAAGCAGTCTTTGCACTTAATGTCTTTTGTCAGGAGAACAGGAAAACTTTCTTTACTTAATTTTTTTGGGCATGCAACAGTTCAGCTGAATAACATGAAAACACTGGGGCTACTTTCGTTTCTCTTTCGTTTATTTTTTAAACATTTGTTTTCTTTTACTTTTTGTAACATGTTAAATTCAAGTTTTTGTCCAGACTTAGAGATATTTACCCTCTCCACAGGAAACTACAAGACACTAACTTTACCTTTTCTAAGACATAATGTGTGTCTGTTTTTCATCCTCCAGGAGCTTAATGTGCGACAGTTGACACTGTCAACGGACAAGGACAAGTACGGTATCCGTCTGAGAGCCGAGCCAGACCACATGGTGCTGGGCAAGAGACTAAAGGGGGCCTTCAAAGCCGTCACTGCTTCTATCAAGGAGCTCACCAGCGAACAGCTAGAGGCCTTCCAGAAGACAGGTATGGCTGTGTGCAAAACAGGCACAAAATTTATGAACCCAAATCCTAAAATCAGACAGATGGAGCAACATCACAAAAACGTTTCAGCAGTGTGAAGGCACGTTACCAGCATTAGCATTTACACCGTTTTTTAATGTATTCATGATTTACCAAATATTTTTGTTCTCTCCGACAAATAACAAAGAATGAATGAGAAGGCAGGGATGTTATTTACCAAACAATGAATTAGTGAAGGGCAGTTGGTTAGCAATAGGATTTTGAACACACTTGCACCGTTGTTGCATATTGTATCAAGTAAAACCTGCAGACTGCCAGTTTATCCCCAGAATTCAAACGCTAACCCTTCTGAAACTATAATCAGAGCTCGAGTACGGATCAAAGCAGTGCAAGGTATCTTGTCTCTCCAATTATAGAAAGACGAGGAGAGCTCCCCGAGTCTCCGGGGAAGGAAGCAGTGGAGGTCAGCTGGGCTGTGGGAACTTAACATTTCCAATCACTTGGATGTTTGAAGTCTAGCCAATTGGAAGGAAAAAATAAGGATGAGCGATGGAAGGAAAGCGATAGATGTGGCAGAGGATGGTGGAAAAATGATGGAGAGGGAAAACTCACTGATGAAATTGTGTACAGCGGCACCAAGTTACAGTTCATTAAATTGAGAGGAAAGGTGAGATGTGATGTTGGAGTTTACGAGACCCATTTTTAAGATGCTCAGCTCAGCTGTATAATTCAGCACCTATCTTTGTTTTTAGTCTACAAAATTTAGAGGAATTTGGGAAATGCATAGAAAAGGGTGGACAAAATGAACATCTGGTAAGTGATATTGATCAGTTAGTGGAAGCTACTGTCTCTGAGGCAGTGTCAGTGAGTGAAATAATCTGTCCATGCTAACAGCTCACAATCAGTTGAGAGTCTGCTTTTAACCTTTTGAGCAATTTCTCGCTGTAGTATCCCTCCAAAAACCTTGTCCCAGTTTAGACTAGAAGGGTGGTAATTTGGCAAGGAATTATTTGTGAGTTGATGGACATTGGTTGTATTACTCATTATACCTTACCTATAACTTTGATCCCATCATTTTGATGGGGTAGAAGAAAAGAGGTTCAGAGAGAAGGTGGAGAAGAGCAGAGAAGCAGGGAGGGACACAGGAAATCAAACTGTTGAAATCTTGGATTAGAGGGGATTGGAATGACTGTTTCACCCAGCCTCCGGGTGTGGAGAAGTGAAGAGGAGAACAGAACACGGTCATGGTTTTTAGTCAGAACACAGACGTGGGTAATTGCTGCCACTGGCAAAATAGAGATATAAACCTGACTCGCTGGGGAATTTGCTGTATTGTTTAAAACCTCAGCTTTCATGTGGATGTGGCCAGGAAGACTGCAATGTAAGGAATCTTAAAATGCTGGCAAATACCATTCCAGACCCCAGCTAATTCAAAACAAAGCCTCAGTCTGCATGCAAGTCAGAGTACTTTATTTGATACGATTGAGTATAATTGAAACCTTCTCTAGAATCCTTCCCAAGAGACAAACTTCACCATATAGACTAATTTCACACAATCAGTTGGCAATTTATTCAATATTTAATTAGTAGGATAGTGGGGAGCTAAATAGTTTTATCGTCATTGATTTAATCATAATGGGCATCAGTAAGCATGATGCAATGGCTTTTCATTCTCCCTCAAATGATCCATTTCTGTAATTACATTTCTGGTCTGAAAGTCTTGTACAAATATAAATGACTCCGTTTGCAAGAATTCAGGAATCTTGTAGATTTTCACACGACTGAAAATGAAAACCTATGTTCTACTTTTCTAGTTGTCACCTTACACTTTATATGTTATCCCTATGTATAAACCTCAACCAGCTGGTCACTACAACTAAATCCCAAGTTCACAGATAACTGCTTGAGACAAGTCTGCATTGTTTCATTATTATTTTTTTCCCAGGCTTTGGAAGTTAGTACAAATTGTTGTTATTAAAATGAATAGTTTGAAAGTGATTACATTTTCTTGCTTTGACGGCAAACATTTTCCTAATTATACTGAAAATCATTCGACATCCAGCTGACTTTGTACTGGAGTATTTTTCATGGTAGATCATTTTGTCCTACACGACTGTTACCAAGAATATCCCAACCCCCAAAGAAAAACCTTATTATTTGTGAAAATAAACAGTTTTTACTTTGAATCTTTTTGTGCCCCGTGGTGCAGCTTGTATAGACTGTATAACTTACAGGTGGCTCAGAAATGTGGGCTGATGGTGCTTAAACACAGTAGGGTTGAATTGTTTATTAACTGCATATTTGTTATATTAAAAACACTCAGTTTTTCTATAAATGGATGAATGTTATTTTATACTGCCACAATATGTTTTTTTTTATGTTCAGGCAATAACTGCAGTTATTAATGTTGTCTTATTGCTGTGGATAATTTGAAGGATCCATCATGGTGGACGGCCACGAGCTTCATGAGGAAGACCTGAGGTTGATGTACACCTTCAACCAGAGCTCAGACTCAGCTGCACAGTATGAAGCGCATTCTGACGCACAGGTACGCTCCACTCGAAATTTAAGCACTGTTGTGTTTCCATTAGATACATGAATTAAACACATTCAACACCACAGTGAACAAAGAAGCCTCATTTGGGAAACTAAGAATCAAGAATAAATTGTTGTTTTTAATATGAATTTTATATCTAAGTGCCAACTTTTTAAGAGACAAAAAACACCTCTTTTATTAAAGCAATAGTTGAACATATTAGAAAGATGCTCATTTGTTTTCTTGCTAAGAGTTAGATCAGAGAATTGATAGCATTCTCATATCAGTATAGGAAATATGAAGCTATAGCCAGCAGCCAGTTAGCTTAGTATAAAGACTGGAAGCAGAGGGAACAGCTAGCCTAGCTATGTCCAGTGATAACAAAATCTGCCAACCATCACTTCTGAACCTCACAAATCAACTCATGTTTAGTCTGAACAAAAACCAAAGTGTAAAAAAGGCACTTTGTGTTTGTGCAGGGGGTTATGTACCAGAGCAGCAACTTCTTGTCATAATTTTGAGGTTGCCAGACTTGAGTAAGTTACTGCAGCCAGCCAAGAAGTAGTTCAGTCTTTATGCTAAGCTACGCTAATCATCTCCTAGCTGTAGCTTCATATGTAGAGTAGAGATATGAAGGAGGTATCATTCTTCTCATTCAACTCTGAGCAGAAAAGGTGAATTTCCCAAAAGGCTGAACGATATGTTTAACCGCAGTCGCTTCATTATTAATTATTGCAATTTTACTTGCAATTTTAGTCTTCAACACACACCATACAGAAACATACACACACCCACACCTCTCTCTCTCCCTCTCTCTCTCTCTCTTTGCTGCTTCATTACTTACTGTTGTTGTGTAGATTGAGCTACAGAGTGTAATATAACTGATTCTAAAAAAAATAAATGCTGCTCTGCTGCTGCTCCTGCACTCAGCTGCCATATACTGTAAATGCATTTATGTGTCTTTACTGTGAGTGTGATGTATGAAATCATTTCACGGCTAAGTGGAATCCAGCATCTATACGTTTCCCACAGGCCCTCTCTAATCAGTGCTCCTCCAACCGTATACACGCCACACGGCTGCACCTTAATACCAGTTTACTGAGCTGGCTTTTTAATTCTCTGTTACTCTCGCTCGCTCGCTCGCACTGACTCTCCAGCTCCCATCTGTCTGGCTCTCTGTTCTTTCTCTCCTCTTATTCTGTTTCTCTGTTGCCTTTGTGTACTTTTCTCTGTCACCCTGTCATCTCTTTCCCTCCTACTTCCCATGGTAGGGCTGGCAGCAGCTCAGCCCTGCACAATATGACACTCGTTTCACTTTAATGACTCACAGGCGACAATATTGTCATTATTGCTGCTTGGTTGGTTTTTTTGTTTTGTGGTTTTTTTTTTTTTTCTTTTTCAGTTTTCACATTATAACTCTTAAGACAACAGTATAAGACATATAAGATATATTTCTTTAAGGTTGCTCTTGTCATCTCTAGATTTTTAATCTGCTTTCTCACATGAATAGTTTGTACCACTGAGCCGAAGGAGTGGGTGGTTCAGCAGCCACAGTAAACTCATGATATCGGAGGGTGAACACTACCTTAATATCTTCATGTCATTTAAAATACTGCCTAACTCTGATACTATTGTGTCAGCTGCATATTGGAGTAAATTAAAATTTGTTGATTTTTAAAACTCCATCTCATTGTGCTTGATACAATAACGAACATTTTTAAAAGAAACAGGATTTTGAAACTTATTTAAAAACAAAAGTCTTGGGGTATCCGGTGGCTTAATGGTGAAAGCTTGTAACTCATAACCAGAACGTCCTCAGTTCAATTCCCGGCTGGGGAACCTTTGTTGCATGTTTTACGCCTCTTTCTCTTCTTTCCTTTCTCACATTAGACTGTCTACTCTCCAGTAAAGGCAAAAAGCTGAAAAAAGAACATCTTAAAAAATAATCAAAATAAAAAATAAGTTGAATTTTTTTTTTAAATCTATTTTTACAATGTGCCTTGGTATTCTATATTATAGGAATTATTATAGGAAAAATGTATATTTGTGCTCAAATATTAATCAATTATGAATAGATTAGTATATCTATTTTGAAATTTAAGTATTGTTAGTAATTAATTGCCAGGAAACTATACATTTGATATAGAATTTTCTTGACAGCATATGTAGATTACATTATCAAATGTGAAGACTTGCAAATGTAAATAAACAGAGGGATGTATATGAGGAAGACCATGTCAGTCTTCGGAAACATTACAACAGTTCAGTGGCATATTGTCTGATCTTTAATCTTACACTCTCCTCTTATTGTCTTTCAGGTGCTGGTGCTGTTGGATGTCACCCCAGACCAGTCCATGGTGGATGAGGGTGTCTCCCGCGAGGTCATTAACCGCATTCAGAAACTACGCAAGAAGGTGGGGCAATTATTTCAGGAGCACTACTAGCTCTGAAAACATGAGTGACACCTAACACACCACCACTGAATTTTCCAATCCAGTGTGTAATGAATAGAATCTGACATAGCTGAAACAGTTTGTCAACATATGTAATCAGGGCTGTGCCAGGGTGTGCAAAACATGCCACTGAGGACGTATGCTTGAGTTGTACTTGGAGATAAGATATTTTCTATGGCTGTTGCTTGCATGGTGAGTAATGTATAACAGTAAAGCAGGGGGATGGGGAAAAAAAAGAAACCAGTGTTAGCTGGTCTCTGTGTGGTATTTTAAGGATTGATGGCAACCTGCGCATCCACTCCTGATAGACATCCGTGACACTATGTATCTAGAATAAGAAATACACAACAAAATATTGTCTCTCCAGCAGAAAGCACAAAAAGTTTTTGACAAGGTTTTTCCTTGTTTGGCATCTGTAAACAACACTGTTTTTGTTGCAAGTCTTCTTAAACCTTTAACACCCACATCCTGCCTGTATACTCACCACACTCAATGCCTTAATATATTTTTATAAAGATTAGTCAATTAGTCGAGCAACTGAAAATTAATCCACAATAAATTAAAATTAATCGTTTAAGTCATTTAGGAAACAAAAATGCCAAATAATCTTACAGTCAGAACTATTCATTATCATATATGAATTTGGAAAATTGGAAATGTGGAGAGAAAAATTAGAAATGCTGCTTGGGGAAAACATGGAGTAGATAAATTATTAAAAATATGCCAAAACCAAAAAACAGGAAAATCAGTGAGTTGATAGATGAGAGTTAAGAAAAGAAAAATAAAATGAGGTAGTGAAAGATACGTTGATTTTATCAACTGAATGGTGTTAAAGGAAAAGTGTAAATCTTTCTTTTTACACTCCCATTTTAATAATTTAACTGAGAGTATTATTCATTGATGTATTCACTCATATTTTTGACTCGATTGTTAACGTCTTATTACATTTTGTCAGATATGGGGCTCAACACTGCACCACTGGTCCGTGCCATCTTGTGCTCTGGGATACTGTGAAAAGCATTTTTCACTCTTCTGATATTTTGTACTTCTTTATAAAGATAATAATTGATTAATTTAAAAACAAAACAGCTGACAGTGTAATCAATAATGAAACTAATCAGTAGATGCCCTTCAGTGAAGAAGATTTTCAGTATTTTTTCGTTATATTTCCCTCCCTTTGATCACCCCCCCTTCCTCTTTATGTCCCATGCTAATTTTGTGAGGGCAGTTTTGAAATCTTTCCACTGCAGCGTCACAGTTAGAAGTTTCTCCATCATAAGGAAGGCTTAATGGAAGCTTAATTACAGTCTGGCCTCTTTCAGATTCTAATGTTGGAGCTTTGAAGTGGTCAGGGGAGTAAAGACGGATTAGCCAACAGCCCCTTGTTTTCACAAGCAACAAACAGTTTTTCCATCCCCCTATAGCAGTGGTGTGCACTGGCTCCCGGCCAAGCTAAATTCCTCCAGTTATTTCAAACTGAGATCTGTTAGGAATTTTCCACCCCAGGGATGGGAATTAATTTTTAACAATTCTTTGACATGTTTGGTAGTAGTTTGTGGGTGCGCATGTGTGTCTTTACCAGTGTTTATGTGGGTGTTGATGTTTTGTTTGTGAGCATATGCACGGTTGAGAAACAGGGGTCAGCATTTCCTTTTTTTTTTTTTTTTTTATTGGGCTGCTCGCAATCTGGAGTTCTCTGTAGCTTTATCTGAGGTGTATATACACACACACACAAACACACGCGCACACACACACACACACACACACACACACACACACACACACACACACACACACGCACGCGCGCGCGCGCACACACACACATACACACTGTACTGGTCCCTTCAGGGTAGGGTCAGTACCTTGACTTGGCAAGAAAAGCCTATAAACCTTCCTCCATTGATTGACTCCTCCTCTGTATCTAGTTAACGTTATTCCTCTGCCCTTGAGCCACATACTGCAATTGTGAGAGGTGTGTGTGTGTGTGTGTGTGTGTGTGTGAGTGAGATACACAGCCAAAATATGTGTGTGACTGTGCACACGTGTGCACGCCTGCACACTGCAGATTAGGATGAGATCAATGTGTTTGAATGTGTCAAGGTTAGAGGAAGCTGGCAGTACACAATGCCAAAATAGATGGGCTTTCATCCAATAAAAAAAAATCTCCCCTTGTTCCCTTCTGCCTTTATTTGTTCTTGTACTGTTTTCTGCTTTTTAATCCCTACCCTTCTCTTCTTTTGTTCGCCCTTCCATTTTGTTTATCCCATACCTCCTTTCTTACCTCTTTCCAGTAATTGCTTCTTCTAGATTTCATTTTCTTATAAAAGCTTTGAAGAGTGTTACTTGTCGCAAAATTGTGAGTCTTTGTGTCCTTGGTAATCATTACTTTTAATCAGATAACAGGTTTTCTCAATCAAATGGCAGATTATTGTGTGTTATTGTTTAAGTTATTTAAGCAGTACTTTCAGCATATTTACTCACTTTTGGCTTGTCATCCCTGTATTTTTTTTACCCTTCCTTTGATACCGTAAAAACTTGATTTTATTGCAACAACAGACACGTTCACTTAGTCTCTGAAAAAGGCTGCACTTGATATTTGCTTACATAAAACATTCAACTCATCTTTCAATCTCTTGCCTTAGGGCCACTTGGTGCCATCAGATGAGATAACTGTGTACTACCGCTGCCAGCCAGCAGGGGAGTACTTGGACTCTGTGATCCAGGCTCACACTGACTTTATCCTGGCTACCACCAAGGCTCCACTTCTGCCCTTCCCTGTCCCCAACACTGCCAGTGTCATCATAGAGGAAAAGACTCAGGTATACTTGAAGACGAGCAGCATTATTGTTTCCTCTTTAATGATACAAGTTCAGTTTAAGTTTAGTATTTCACGTATTCCAAGTGTGAATGACAATTCGGTGTGAAATTCTGTGCCAAGTATACTCAAAAGTGCTAAGGCAAGGGCAACTGCACTTGCTTAAGATTCATGAAATATACCAAGCAGTACCAAGACTATACCAAGTATGTTCTTTGGACTTTCGGGTGATTGCATGTTTTGCAAAAGTCACAATTTGTTTTTGTGATTTAAAAAACACTTGAGTAAAGATTATGAAATGTTGGTGTGTGTCTCTTATTCCTTCTTTCATGCTCTTTTGTGTCTTTGTTGCAGCTGAAGGGTTCAGACTTGGAGTTAACCATTGTAAAGGGATCTTCAGCCCCTCAGGCCCCTCTAAATGGACCAGCTTGCACCTATGTGAACCTCAGGGTGAAAGTCAACAACAAAGAACAAGGTAGCACCTAGGGGGGCCGGATAGGCAGCCTGTTTTTCCAGCCACAAAAGCTCTAACAGGAATATTTATAACTGTTAAAACTTCGTCATTGTTATTGAACATCTACCTACTGTTGAGAAAATACAATATGTACAACTCTATTTTTTTCTACAATTTTGGGAGCAACTCCAAATGTCTGAGAGGCCTTGCATGTATAGGATTCAGTCACCTTTGTTGACATGTTATTCACTCTGAGCTGTCTCACTATATTATTAATTCTCTCTGACTGGTTTGTTGTTTAGAGGGGGTGGTGCTGTTGGAGAACCCCAAAGGAGATAACAGACTAGACGTGGACAAGCTGAAGAGAGTGTGCAAAAGCATCTTTGGAACAAATAACACCCAACTCAGATTCTTCAGCGGTGGGACTGGTGAGAACTGATCTGAACTCTCAGAGAGACATAAATCCAACTCCTTCTCATCTGTTGTCTGAGACCAACAGATCACTGTTAGAGTAGAAACATCTGCCATCTCATATCCTTGTCTGATGATTTTGTCAGTTCAGGGACCTCCATAGTAACCCAGATAAAACGATGAAACTCTTTTGTGAACACATCTGTGTCTGTATTTGTATGTTCATTGCAGAGTTGACCAGCAAAACAGACCTTCAGACTTTGAGTGGTAAAACTTTGTCAGTGACGTCAGGCCCTTCCTCCCCCGGTCCCGTCGCCACCGCCGACGCCATCCTGTGTCCTTACGTTAACCTGCTACTCTGCAATGCACAGCCAGCTGGTAAGAAACACAGGCACACACCTGTAAAGATGCACCACTAATAAGTCAGTCCTTCTCAGGCATTATTTTATCTATTATAATCAACGAGACCAAAACCAGCAGTGAATGTGTCCTGCACTCTAACTCTGTAAATTTCCAAAGTAGATGAAGATAAGTACCAGAGCTAACTATGAAAGCTGGGTAAACATGGAACAGCATCTCCGAGCCTTTGCAGTGACGTCTGCCTGCCACAGAGCAACTGTCCTTCCAGAGATTGCTAATGAAGTCACTGTTGTTAGTTGAAGGTAGAATAAGTCGTGCTTAGGAAAGACTTTTTATATAGAATTCAACAGCAAAACAACTACACCTCTCCCTTTCCTCCAGTGCTCAGTCAGAGGCTCCACCTCCCAAATCATGGACACGCACGGATAGTTGTTTAGATTGTTTTTACAAAACAGTGACAAAATAGTGTCAGAAGAGAGGACCTTAGGTTTGTAGATAAACTAACAAGCAAGGGAGCGTTACCTGGCATGACATTTCAAATTATATATCCAACCAAATAAATCCACTGTGCTGGCAAAGTTGTGTTTTTTAGGTATTCATAGCTATAAAACCTTTTGCACATTGTACAGATAAATATCATGATGCAGAGCAAACAATGAGACGGCAAACTGGCAAAGCTAAGAGAAGACGAGATGGTTTACCATAGCTAGCACACCAGCTGCAATACTCACAACTCTTATGCTACCATAGCTCACATCACTCAACATATCTAGGCAAACCACAAAGTAAGCTGAATGTCTGTGGGCATTAACTGACCTACTGGTAAATGTTACCCACCTGTCAAGCAGAAACTGAGTAAATTCTGCATCCGTCTTCATGCCTTTGAACTCTCTGAGGTCTATCCACTTATACGTTAAGTCATTCACACCTAACCCTATTCACCTTGCCCCTGTACCCCTCTATTCACCAATTGATCAGCCAGGCTCTCTCTCTCTCTCGTCCTCTCTTTTTGATCTCTCTCTGTCTCCTCCCTTTTCCCAATGGCTAGGCTTAGGCTTGATCACATGCTTTCCCAGGACTTGTGAGCAAACCTAACAAGCCAATAATTTCTTCATTTATAGAGTAAGTAAAGTCCGTCTGGTTCACTTCACTTTCTTCAACACTCGACCTCTCTCCTGCAGAATGCCAGACAGGAGAGGTGGGCACCCTCCTGCTGGTGAACCCAGTGGGCCAGAATGGGCTCGACTACTCAGGCCTCCTGTCTGAGGCTGCCAAGGTCTTCGGCCTTCGCAGCAGATGGCTCAAACTCTACCTGGACCAGGACCTCACCCAAGGTAAGATGAGATGATGGGTGGATAGCTTACTAACTTTAACATCCATGCAGAAGACTTTTAAGCCCCTTTCAGATGGAATTAACAAAATATTATAATATATTGCCTGTGATCCCTGGTCATTTAACCCATCGTTCTGAAAGAAATAAGAGTTTGACAAAAATGTAAACAAATACAGGCTAAAAACAGGGTCTTAAAGAGAGGAGTATTTACCTGTATCTGACATTTTAACAAGCTATTAATAAGCACACAGGCAAACAGACCTATATGTTGGTGTTACCATGTTTCCGTTTATCAGAATGGCAAAAAACGACCTCCTCGACTTCTCGTGTTTTCACATGCAAGAAGCAGGAGAAATAAAGAAGCTCTTACCTCTGGGGGGGGGGGACTCTCAAAGATTCTCTTCATCACTCCAGATAAGATTAAAATTGCCAGACCAGAGAGTTCACTTTAAAACAGTGGATGATTTTGACTGTAACCATTACTGGGGAAGGGGCGCTCTGGACATACATGCCCTGGACTGGATTAAATCGCAGACCAGCGCAGGTAATATTAAAATCACCCCACCTCCCCTAGAGGAATAAATCCCCTCTGACTGGGGCTTTAAACTGATTTAAGGCCAGTAATTCTGAGCTGATATACAGTGAGCGGAAAATCAGATTGATAGTTTTTACCTTCAGCATCATTCATGTCACTGATAACAAAACTATCTCTAGTTTCCAGAGGAGGTTAGGAATTCAAGGAAATGTATTTTAAAATGTCATATCTTAGCCAGTGTATTGAAGGATTTTTTTTTTTTTTTGACCCAGACTCTGATATTTTCATTTCAACAATTGAGTGATTGTTTTGGTTGCTTCTTTGCTTCAATGGGTTGAAGCCATGAGAGGCTTACTCAGGTTTACAACGTTTTAATTCTCATTCGTACATAATAACAGTGGTAGAGGAAGTATTCAGATACTTCACTGACGTAAAAGTAGCCAAGTACTTGATTAACATTTGGCAAAATGTTGACGATTACTGTTATACAATAGATTGTTACGACTGAATTAATGTGTCAACAGAATTTTAATGTTGTAGTTGGTGGGTAGTTTAAACTATAACAATGCATCATATTTTATAAGATCATTATGTGTTTTGTGTGTGAAATTGAGGTAACTAGTAACTAAAGCTGTTAAATAAATGCAGTGCAGTAAAAAGCACAAGATTTCTCCCTGAATTGTAGTGGAGTAGAAATAAAATGGAAATGCTTATATTTTACCACTGCTCAAGGTAAAATAAGAAACAGAGGTGCACATCTGTCAGTGCACAGAGGGAGTCATGAACATTTTAATAATCATTCTCAGCTTAAAAAGAAAACTAGGATGCACATGATGAAACATTCAAGTTTCTTTTTAGCTGTGCTATGCTGTCAAATGCAATACATATCATTTTTCTTTCTTTCTTTCTGTTCATTTTTCTGTGACTTGCAACATGGGTTACCTTTGAAATGAATAAAATGCTAGACATGGGTTAGATCTCCTCCTATCCTTAAGTGCACTTGTCAGTCAGTGCCTGCGATATGATGACACACTTTGGATGCAATACGATTGTGCGCTATTGATGAAAATTCCACTGCATTTTCCTCTGTGACACTAAGTGGTTTCTTGGATTCTCTTGAATAAAGTAAACTAACTTCCCCTCAAGTTAAGGTGTTAGATTTTTTTTTAACTGTGATCTTCTGCGATTGTTTAATATCAATCAAGCGTGCTTTGTAACTCTTTGTTTATCTCTGTTTTTCAGAGCTGCCAGCTGATGCATCAGTAAAATCTCTCGACACCAAAACTCTGTTTGTCAGAGTTCTTCCAACAACGGCCCAGGCATAAATTCAGAGTCATCCCCTGATCTTACCATCAACATTTGTCTCAGATGTATCACAGGTTCCTGGAAAGTTTTTTTTACCTACTATAATCCCATGTACAGTGGATTTATGACAGCAATGTGTGTCACATGTTAAGAAGGTTTTTCGGAAATCCTGATGCAAAACAGGCTTGTCTGTCAAGTTCCTTTAATCCATAGAGTCCCTGTCACACGTCTTGAAATTTCTTAAGACGACTTCAGACACAATATTAGCATGGCTGAAGATGACTAGAGATATTTGTGTTTAAATGCAATCCAACATGTGACGATTACTGTTCTCCCTGACACAATTTCTTTCCTTCATACTGCCTTTCATTTGTCATCAACTCTTAAGTGACAGTTTTCTAAGAAAGCACGATCTGTTGTTGGGCTATATTTATTCTGGACAGAGAAAAGATTTACATTCTTCTCTAAAAATGGATGCACTTCAAGAACCTAAGGATTGTTCATATACAAGAGCTGAACAGGCCGGCTGGACGGATGTGGAAATGTGAAGTGGTTGGTCGTGGAGATTGTCTGATGGAGAGAAAACCAGACATTAAACCACCCTGAGAGATAAGCCAAAGGTTCTTTTACCTCAGATTCAAAGATTTTTTTTTTTTTTTTTTTTCAGTCAATAACTTGTGAATGAAGATTCCAGGAAACTGTCTCGCTTTCAATATTACAAATGGATGTTTTTCTTTATTATGCTAATTATAGAAATTATGCAAGCTAATTCCCTTCAAGGCTGATTCGAGGTGAGCTTAGTCCAGAGTAATTATTGCTGTGGCTCATAATTGGGAAACCAATTTGGCCTATTGTGCTTATACACCATTTTGAATTTAACAGATAAACCTATTCTGTTCATTGCATTGGGAATCCTTTGACAATTGAAAAGGCATTTAAAAGGTGAAATGGATTTTCGGGCTGCTGTACCTTAGGGACAAAAGGATTCTGTAATAAAAATTACTATATTAAGTGACAAATGGAATAAATCAAAGGTGATGAAGAATCAACATGTTTTTTTTACTTGTGTTCCCGCAATTCTCAGTATATGGTGTTAGAAGATAAGTTATAAAAGGTTTCACAGAGAGTTTTCTAGAGCTTCCTATCTCCTTATAAATGAAGAAGGCGACGATGTCTTGCTAATAAAGATGCTAAAATGTCTACCTGTTTGGAATTGAATGGGTTCTGGTCCTCAAGGACACAAAATACCATAATTAAGTGAAAGTTCTTAATTTTAGTCTTAAATATTTGGGACATAACCTCAACATTGTCAACAGAAATTGTATAAAATTGAGTGTGAGTAAAACAGGACTTAAGTTGCATGAAGAAGCATGACATCTATCACATTGTCACTCCTCATCAGTAAAGTTGATGGCTAGTTCATGCTCCCATGCAGTCCTTGTTTTACTCGTGGAACTCTCTCTGACGAAAGCTGATTGTAGATCTCGGAGACGGAAACTTCTGTTTAGGGTTCAGCTTTAGGAGATCTGACCAGGACGGAGCCAGCTTAGGCGGGGCACAGAGGAGTAGGTTGAAAAGCGGGGAACAGCTCAATACTGGACCTGAAAGTAGTGGAATAGGTGATGCTGGCAGTCCAAATTCAGTGGATAATTCTATATAGCTAGTAAAGACTGCACCTTTATTTGAATATTAAAAATCCCCTTATGCCTTTGGTGGGCCAAAGCAGAAAAGTAGCATCTGGAAATGATGGAGAAAACAGATGGTTCTTCATTAGAGGGGAAAACTGGCAAGAAATTGAACTGGCATCTGAAATGATACCACATCTTAAGGGTGGATCTCACTAGATGAGACGATTGATACCATTCGCAGTTCTGTCCTTAAAATATGAAGCTGTAGCCAGCAACCGGTTAGCTTAGCTTAGCTTGGCATACAGACTGGAAGCTAGGGTAATCTAAGGTAGCCTGGCTCTGTCCAAAGGTCACAAAATCTCCCTGCCAGCATCTCTGAAGCTCACTCATCAAGTCGTTGTGGCTTGTTTCTATAATTCGTACAATAATTTAATGTAAAAATTCGAGTTTATGGTTTTACAAGGGGATTATGTGCAGGACCATTTCTTGACCGAGTGTGGTTGCTATGTGGCCATCGCCGACTCTAGGAAGTCATAGCACCAGGTCCAGAGCTATTCCTGCTCATAACCCCCTGTTAAATCACAAATATGTCATTTTAAAACTTGTATTAAAACCTTAAATTAGCCTCAACAAAGCAGCCAATCTGCAAATCCATCACTGTCACAACTTGTATGTAGCTGAATGGGGAGCTGCCTAGCAATACTACCACATGACGGTACCTTTCTCCCTGACTAAATACATTTTGAGAAAGTGACCTGAGGATTCTTAATCTCAACAATGAAAACTAACGGTGTCATAAACTGGCATGGAGCTCTTTCTAGTTTCTTGTCTGAGTGATGAGAAGCTAGTATCTCATTTGTCCTGACGACAGATGACCCAGTAACTAGCTGTCAATGGAAAGATGTATTCATCTTCGACTGGGTCAGTCTGTGAGTTATTATAAAGATGCCTCAGTCCTAGTTTTTATGCCTCTGTGCTAGCGAAGCCGCATATAGAGACATTGTGTTTCCGGGTTGTCCATCCTTCTGTCTGTCCCATTCCTGTGAACGCAATATCTCAGTAATGCCTTGAGGGAATTTCTTCAAATTTAGCACAAATGTTCACTTGGACCGAAGGATGAACTGATTAGACTTTGGTGGTCATAGGTCAATGGTCCAAGTAACTGTGACATCACGTCCCTCCCATTCTTGTGAATGCAATATATCAGGAAAGCCTGGAGGGAATTTTGTTACATCTGGCACAAATGTCCACTTGGACTCAAGGTCAAAGGTCACTGTGACCTCACAAAACATGTTTTTGGCCTTAACTAAAGAGATGCTAATTATGACAATATACACTTAATACCTTTTAATAAAACTTGACTTGGCTTTCCAAGGGACGTTTATAGGGTACTGACCTCCACAGGCATGGTGTTAATCCCGGTGTGTGAAACATGGTTCCCACTGGTCTGGAGCCAATATAGTGAGAAGTCCTGTGCGTTAGATCTGTGTGTGTTGATTAATGGAGGGCCCAGGAGCAAGAACTGCGTGTTGGCAGTTGTGATAACCCTTGGTTGGGGGCGCTGCTGCAGAACCTCTCTTTTCCTTGTGATCTTTACTGCACCCTATTATAAATTGACCGCTAATTTACATCCAAACTAAACACATAAGTATACTAATAATGTTATATTAGTAATGTTAAAACATTTGTTCACTGCAGACTGCTACACCATCAGCACCAGCACAGTATGCTGAGCTGCTTCTTCCCTCAAACACTGCAAAGCACATTAATTAACCTTGAATACGTCAGAGAGGTACCATTTCATCCGAATGTATTGTATCATCACAGGGATATTTTACCCAGAATAACCAAAGCTTATTACTTTGTCCTCTGAAGAACAAGGAATGATGGATAGCAGGAGGAATGAAGAAAAAAAAGATGTAAGAACAGGAAGAAAGATTCACATTTTGCATAAATTCTCTAAGTCTTAAATGTAAGTTGTTGTTTTTTTGTTTGTTTGTTTTTTTTTTTACAATTTTTTTTAAATTTTAGGGGATGTTTTTACCCAAATACAGTATTCCCCATTTAAACATTGCGAAGTAAAAGTGGTACTTAAGAAAAAGTACAACCTCAAAATGTAAGTAGTCTAGTTACCTGACACTCATAGTTACTTTCCACCTGAGAATTCCAGCATCTATATAATCAGTGTCACTTCAGTGTGATGATTTGATCCTTCTCCCTCCTGGGTGGAGCAGCATGCTGCTTCACTGGTTAAATATTAAGCACACTGCTCTGTCTCATCCTCCTTTCATCCGTCTCGCTCCCATCTGCTCCTGCTGCTCCATTTGTGCTGCTGCTCACCCTGGCCCGGGTAAGAGAGCAGGTCAGCGACCCATCTGCTGATAGACATGACAGAAATACAGTATGCAGCTCTAATGAAGTGAACATGACCCCTGTCATCCAACTATAATGACAGACAACAAAACTCATTACAGTGTGCTGCGGTGATAGTCAGCAACAAGCAGAGGTTTTCGCCAGAATAAAGACAGGTGTGTTTTCAAAGATATAAAGACCAATAAGAGCCTTTTCCAGCCAGCCCACCCTGGCGATGTGTGCTGCGTAATGGAAAAATCTAAATCTCTGCCAGTAAATCAATTTTCAGCGCCCTGCATGTTGCCCACTGTAGAATGACAGCAGCAAATACAACCTCAAACAAGAAAGCACAATGGGTAAGAGGATGAATAAAAGTAGGCATGTTTGTTATTTTTGGCTGTGCGGGGTGTATGACCCAGTGCTCTGCAAGTATGGTGAATTGCAGCATATTAAGTGTACAAAAATAATATGTAATTCAAAACAAGGATGTAGAGACAGCAAAAAAAAAATCACCCTCAGTTTATACAGCTTTGAACAGGCGATCAGCAAGGCTGGCTTGAAAACCTAAAGCTGTAATGTGTAGTTGTCAAAGTGAAGTTCATAGACGTACACTATTCTTTAATGAGGTCATTAATACCTCCTTTTTCCAATTTACTCCTCTACCATACTATACTATATTGATTAATCTTATTTAAATTTGAAATGTGTTCATTTTTGTCTTGTTGTCCTTGGTGTTTTATGACAGTTGCCAGATGGGATTGTGGGAAAAACCATTTCATTTGGCAGCCATCTTGAAGAAATAAAAAAAATAAAATAAAATAAAAAATAAATAAAAAAAACACTTCTGAAAGGAGTTAAACATATTTACTGGGCAGCGACAGGATATTTTTTAATTCCATAGGATCTCATTGTGAAACTGTGGCGGGAGTAATCCGACCGTGGCAGACGACGTCAGCAGAGTAGGCGGTCCTTTAATGTGGCCCATGATGCATTTGCGTTCACACTACTAATAATCTGGCCACGTGGAGCTCGAATACATCCTCAGTGTGTAATTGGTGCGTTCACACCTGCAGTTAGAGCTGCGCACTTGTGATCAGATGTTCATAGCTAGCTAGCGCTAACGGTAGCTAGCTAGCGAGCTAACGATTTTTGAAATGATTAATTCGCGACAAAAACTGGGGAAATTAGGATTACATGCGAAAACAATTGGAAAACGTCTGCAAGTATTATGGCTATCATTAAAAGCGTGTGAACTGATAAGGCTGTGTTTTCTGGCAAAACGTGGGACTTGACCCCTGTTATCCACTAAGAAGTAATGTTTAACGTAGGTTAGCTTCTATGCTAAGTAGCCCTTTGTGACATCTTAAAAGTAGGGATAAAGTACAGGACGGAGTGGATAAGTAGTAAGATGAAACAGGACATAAGAATATGCCACTTGGTCTGTGTGAAATTAACACGAGGAAGTTTTGCTATTTGCCAACATTTTACAGACAAAACTAATGGATTAATTGTGAAAAAAAAATTATTAGTTGCAGCCCTAAAGCCACCGAATCTCAATTCACTCCCCAATGCTAATAACGCTGATTGGGAAACCTTGCACATAAAGTCAGTAAATGTTTATCAAAGTCATGTTATGAGGATGCACAGGACGTTGCAGTTCACTTAAGCTTGTGTTTGCCTCTATAATAACCGTTCTCGTGGTTAACACGCTTTTAATTAGTTTCTCTGAACAAACAAACAAACAAAAAAAAAAAACACTTGCTCCAGTAAACCCTCAGATTAGATTCAGATAATATTGCGCAACAACTGAGCTCCTGATTCACTTGTATGTAATCGAGAAGCTGTGCGCACAAAGTAACTGCACAGCGCAAAGTGGATTAACGCATTTGGGAATGCGTCGTGACTGAACGCCGGAGCACCAGACCCCCGCTAAAGCCCGATTTCCCTTATCTACCCATCTACTAAATGCAGCACCTATCTTCATCCTGATGCGCCTGCTCCCCCTCCTCTTCTTCCTCTCTCTCCTGGATCAGCAGAAACAGGTAGGACATGCATCCGATTCGGAAAACATCACTCACATATCCAGTGAGTGGGGGGGTAGAGGTGGGAGGTAGTCCTTTTTACGTTACAGTTTTTGCGTTCACTTTTTAGTTCGTTTTAGTTTGTTCTTGTCACGGTTGTTAGGAGACCGCTGTCAAATGAGGAGTCGGTGATAATGGGAGATGCCCTGGCATCCGTAGTGAGATGCATTGGCAGGAAAGACACACTGTTGCTACCCATTCAGTCTGCTATCGTTGCCACAGAGACGTGCATTGTGCCGCAGGTATGCAGTGCAACTGAGGGGATGTATGCGACAAATTAGTTTATTTTCCACCTCTGTTTTTGTGGATGTATGCTGCATATTCTTTCTTCATATTACACAGTTTGGAGACATAATGACTGGTTGATGATATGATTGGCCGAGCTATTTTATGTTCTTACTTTACACTGAGATCAGTGCAACTCAAAGTAGCCACAGTATGTGTTCTTAACGAATTTAAGATTCCCGATTGTTTAACACCACGTACTGCTGTTTTGAAAGGTATTTCTAGGATCCTTAATCGTTTGGATGAGAATATACACAGTCTGCATACTGTATACATAAATATACAAGCTGCTGCATGATGAAAAGTGTTTTAACCTGTTACATTGTTGCACCTGTTTTTTCCTCATCCCCAAACAACTATGGCTGCTGGAAATGACACACTGTATGTCCTTGCTTAGTTTGTACAATATGAATCAAAATCTAAAATTGTGTTATCACCAAGATACATACATATTCTTTCCAATATTTTATAACAAAATAATGTCTTAATATTTTGCTGGTGAACAAGGAAATATGTAATTTCCAGATACCTTTAATTGGATAGCTATATAGTTGCCATATAGATTAAAAATTGTTCTTTTTGTGCAATGGACAGAACAGCAGCGAGTATTGTTAAACAATCATCTGGGTTTTCAAACACACCAGGTATTTATTTTTTCTTAAAATTAGATGCATATTTTTGTGACTTTAGAAGGAGAATACATGACAGGCACAAAGGGCTAAACTTATAAGCAGCCCGACAGAAGATGTAATCAGGGATATAGTGTAGGCTTACCTCTTTTTGGCTGACATTTACCTTGTTACCAGCTGCGACTGTGTGTTGGCTGGTGGTGTTTTCAACTTGTCAGTCTCTGTGTGTGTGCGTGTGTCATCATGACAAAATGTGGTCCTGGATACACCTGCTGTAGCTCGAACTACCACAGAGGTGGTTTTGAGTACTTGGGCAGGTGTTTATATGTCTGTCTGTGGGTCTGTGTTCGACCTGTGAGTACTGATGAGGTCATGTAATAATATGGTAATAACTACTGAATGTAGTAATAACTACTGAGAACAAACGTCAGACGTCAGAACATCAACATGTTGACAGATGTCGCGGTTGGTGTGATCCCACTGTAAGATGGACTTTAGTTCACTTTAAATCCTGTGTGATTAGCTATATATTTAGTTTTTGAAAACCATGTTCTTATGCCGATTGATGTAGTCTTTGCTAAGATGGCTAGCTTCACACTACTCGCTATAGTAAAGCCTCTGCCATGACTATTACACTGTACATGTAACTGTAGCCACCAGCTGTGGTTCATTATTTAGGTTTTTTGATGTATGGAAGTTTAATTGTTGCAGTTGCAGTCATACTGTCCAAGGTGAACCCGTACAAATCAAATCAAGATGACGCATTCCACATCAATGACACCTGAAAGGAGCCTGCATACAAAGAAGAAATATGCTAATCGCAAAGTATCATTTAAAGGTTATTGTGTGGTAAATTGTTTCTTCGCCCTGTAGTTCTTGAATTTGTGTTGAGATTTCGGATGTTGCACTGAGGCTGCTGGTGTTTTGCTGTTGTTGCAGTTGACTTTTTCAGTTTTAAAAGGAAAATTGACTTTTTCTCGCCCAACCTGCCTTGTACTGTGTTTTTGTTGTTTTTATCCTTTTTTTCCAGTGATGGAAATGTTTTCCTGACATTTGGAGACACAGCAGCTCTGGTAGATGCAGCTTTACAGTGCAGGATGTGGGATGACCCCATAAATCAAATCTTTAACCACATTTCAAACAATATTTAAACCACTTATTTTGAAGTCAAAGTTGTTTATAGTGTGCTGTAAACAACTGGTAGACCACATAGCGTTACCAATAGTTCAACTTTGACCTATCTACTTTCTGCAGTTACACACGTGTATACATTTATAATGCAATGGCCAGCTGTAATGGATATCTGAGGTGTGTTTTTGATTTTATATATAAAGACCCTGAGTTTAAAAGGCAGACTGCCATTACCATTAATCTTTCTCACAAACAGTAGCTCCTTTGGTACGGCTCGCCTGACACTGTCGATGAATAATGCATACATAATTACATTTTTTGGAGGGTAGTAAAAGCTGACATCTTGTGTGATTGATCCAGCGGTAGAAATTTGGCCAAAACAGCATGAACAGAACAGCAGCAGATTCAGCATTTAGGTAAAAAAAAAAAACGAACTATTTCATTATGTTTACACATCCGCACATAAAATACTTGATTAGCTAATGAAATGAATTCTAATGAGTCATTTAGGACCATGTTAATTACTGCTGCAGATTCAGTCTTCCTTCTGCCTGTCATTTGCATATTATGGCACAGTATTAGAATTAATTTAACCATGACCAATTCTCACTGCAACAATCAGAAACACTATTGTAGGCAGTATGGTCATCACAGAATCTCTGGACAGATGGATGAAAAATCAGTCTCTGATCATGTATGCTTCTCTCTGTTCTCTCCTCTCTCCTTTCGCCTCTCTCCATCACACTCAGTAGCTTGATTGAATGCATGTTGTCCATATGTGCCAATTAAAAACTTGAAATCAGAGCTATTTCATATCCGTTTCTAAACCTTTTTAGTTTTTGATTTTAAACTGCATATTAGGATTGGGTGATTGGAAGAATACTTCAGCTGAATCCGTTGGTGATTGGTGGAGTCCATTGTCTGGGGCAATTTTAGACTGCAAGGTGGGGCTTGTCCAGTGGTAGTTGAGGGGATGAGGGGGACTGCTGCTCTCAGTGAAAGCGTAGCATGCTCAGCAGTATGGTGAATTTGCGAAACCTTGTTATTGCAGTGTTAAAATCTTGCCGTGCTTTATATTTGCAAATATGACAAATTGCTTTGTATGGGACTGTTGCCCTGCTGGTTGTATCCTGTTTAAAATCAAAATAATCTCTCAACACAAAACTACAGTCACACAAGTACACTGGCCGTGGCGTCCAGGTGTTTCTATTATTTTGTCCATCCCATTTATGTCAATGAAGGTAAGCTAAATAACAGAAACACCTCTCCGTATAATGCAATCCAGCTCGACAGGACCACTCACTAACAACTCTACAACAATCTTAATAAAAACTGAACATTACGACCTTCATGAAGGTGGGTTATTGCAGGACTGTTTTATTAGACTGTATCAGTTTTAGCTGGATGTTCCTTATAAATTGCCAACTGAGTGTATATTAGTAATTATCAGTTGTATGCAAAGTGCCTGACTGGAATTAATTGGTCGCTCTCCAGGCTATAACATGTTTTCCCCCTTCCCCCTTATGTAATGTAATGTAATGTAACGAGTTAATTTTAGCTGACCGACTTTGTACTTTTTTAAGTATATTTTTTTGGGCTTTTATGCCTTTAATGGACAGCACAGTGGAGAGTGACAGGAAACGGGGAGGCAGAGAGAGGGGGAATGACATGCAGTGAAAGGCCGTCCGATGCGGGATTCGAACCGGGGCCGACTGCAGCGAGGACTGTAGCCTCTACACATGGGGCGCCTGCTTAAACCACTACGCTACACGACGCCCCCGACTTTGTACTTTTATCCGAGTACATTTTTACACAAGTAATTTTACTCCTAATTGAGTAAAATTTCTTTTCAGCAGGAGTTTCAGTTACTTGTAGTGTTTAGTGCTGCTCTGTCTCAACCCAGTTAATGTTGCTGTTTTATTCATCACAGCGGCTAACTACCTGCTGTACATACAGCTGCCTGCTTCCTGTAGCAACTTTCTCGCTAATTCAACAGTTGTTTACACACCATTCAACTGAAAAATGCTGAACGTTGCAGCTGATAATCGGTTGATTTTTTTTTCTCCCAACAAGCTCTTCATTTGTTTGCATTTGCTGAAAGTGGCGTGTGGGGAGTGCGGACTCCCTCCCTCCGTGCATGTGATGATGCGGCACAAACGCCTGCATAAACGCCTGCACAAACATATCTACAATTGTTGGTTGTTGAACTGACTGGCTGGCTGGTTGGAAAATGTTCACATAATGGCCAATGGTCATGGTCAGTTTCTTCTTTACAATATTTTGTGTAAAGGCGATTTAAATTGTTCACACTGAGGGAGTTGACTGCCTGTTCTTCCCTCCGTTTGAAATATTTGACAGTAACTTCTGATTCTTCTATTAAATTTGTAGTATTATTGCCAGGATTTTCTCAAATACAGTGACAAGTACAAGTGTTCAGTAGATGTTATTCTCTGTGAAGGACACATTTTTTTTTTAATTAACAACACAGCTATACCAAACAACTGTTATGTGTTTGCTTCAGTAGGCTGTTCAACTGCTGTTATGCTTACAGCCATGTAGAAAGAGTGATAGCCTTGCTTGTCAGTTATACCCTCCAAATACTTTGGTGCAGTGTGTTTAATTGTGCCAGTTGTAGCTCCCAGATTGTACCTTTAAATAAGCAGCCACATTTTTACTAGTGTTTATTTCCCAATCTAGCTTTGTGCTGCTGTTTACCATATTATGTAAGGAATGTTATATTATGCTGTTGTAAGCCATGCTGTGTCGACTTGCCTGATTTCTGAGTCTTGGCAAAAGTGGACTTTCAGCAATTTCAGCACTTTCAGTTAAATAATCTAGACTCCTGGGTAAACTGCACATTAGAGGGCTTACAGTGGGCTGTTTGTTTTGGGAGCATTCAGGTCAAACCTTTTCCTCAACAAAGCCTTCAGTGAGACTAAAGGAACTTGCAGCATTTTTGGGGAATTGCGCATTACAACAATGTAAGTGACAAACTTGTAGATAACTTACTTGAATTTGGTTTATATAATACTTTGAAATGCATTCTCTAATACTCTAAATATTGTATATATCTGTATATATTTTATACATGTATTGTTTTTAGGATTTCTTTTCTTTCATACTCCTACCTCCAAGGCTTAAAATTCCTGCCATGTATGAGGCACAGCAGGTACCTCCTGAGTGGTCACCTAAGTTCCTTTCCTGCTGACTTGGTGTTTGTGTTACACTCACCCTGAAACAGAATTCACCGTGCATGCCTGTGTGGCATTAGGAAAGTGTGAGTTTTTTAAAGTTGCATGAGGAGAGTGAACGTCGTGTTAGCGAAAGAGATTGCTAATTGCTAAATGTTTAGTGGCAGAAGTGAATTGAATTGCTCAAAATGGAGTGTCTCCAAACAAAAATTCCTTTGCTATTTGGTAGTATGATAAAGAAATAAAGCCCAGAAAAAAAAAGAATGATACCAGGTCCTGGTGGGAGCTGTTGTTGGAAGATGGATCCTCAGTATTTACTGTTAGTGTTCTGAAATGTTGGGGAAAAAGGTTTTATTTTGTTGAAGTAAGTGTGTGAGATGGCCTTTTTCTTGCTAGGATAGTTCAGCTAAAGAAAACCACAGAGGTCAACATGCAGCAGGAGGCATATGTCTTTAATCAATATTTCAATGCCAGTATCACAGAAGAGGAAGTCAGGGAGGCAATTGATGGAACTAAAGTGAAACAAGAGAAAGATATAACCTACCTAACATAGCCAATTGTTTTAGAACTACAAGTTACCTAATTTATTTCTTGTTCTGTATAATCTTAGTTTCTGCTTTAGAATAATGTGGTTCCCTCTACTTGTAAATTCCCAGAAAAGTCCCTAAAATCCTCCACCCCAATATTCTCAATCAGAGACTTCACTTTTATCGGACACATCTGTCCGGTTGGCAGATGAGCCAAGCAATTTTGTATGTTTAATTTGTTAGGATGGACACAAGCTATGTTTTTAGGTGGAAATAGGCAGTTCTGGTGATTTGATTGACATGGTTTTCCCAGGAGAGGACTCGGAGGACATCAACAGAGTTATAGATGGGGAGGCAGAAGTTGTGGGTGGTTTTGGTGAGGGATTTGGGACCGATAATAATTATGTCTGATTTATCACAGTTTAGCTTGGTGAAGTTGACTTGCATCCATAATTTAATTTCAGTGATGCAGTTGGTCAGAGCAGAGTGAGTTACAGTGCTGATGAATTTGGTGGAGATGTGGAACTGGATGTCGTCAGCATAGCAGGGGAAGTGGAGAACATGATGACCTAGGAGAAGCTTGTAGTGGGTGAATAGAAGGAGTGATGGAGGAGGTGCAGTTGTTGATGTTGAACAACTGTTTGTGTTTGTGAGATACGACCTTAGCCAGGAGAGGGCAGTACCAGTGATGTTGAGGGAGGATTTAAGGTGGGAGAGAAGACTGTTGTGGTTGATGGTGGCAAAATCTTAAGTGAGGTCGAGGAGGATAAAAATGCTTATGTGTGAGAGAGAGAGAGAGAGAGAGAGAGAGAGAGAGAGAGAGGGAGCTCGTTGATGACTTTGAGGAGCGCTCATTCTGTGCTATGCTGTGAGCGGGAACTGGATCGAACTGGTTTGAACGTGTCATCGTAGGTTGGCTTTGAGTTGGGGGGGCACCAACGCGTTGCAGTAATTTTATTTTTAACACTTGATATAAATGTATGGTAAACACAAACAGAATAAATAATTACATAGGAGATAAAGAAGTCCAAAGGTGTACAACACACTGTAAAACAAAGCCCTCAATGTGGCACCTGGAGCAAGCTGCAGACACTAAGAAATTGGAGTCAAAATGTCAAGACATCAAAATGAAAAGTAGAGGAACTGTGTCTTTCCAGTGCATTTAGGTGGTTGCTCTAGAATTGGTTTGCCATGCCAGCAGTCAACTTAGGGCTATTTTTAATCTTAAAGATGTGTTGACAGCAAGGTTGGAGGATTTAGTGTCTGCTGTACAGTACGTTATAGATAGAAGTCATTCGTCTCCACCTCAGGTTCATATGTTATGAACAGCTGTTCACGCTCTTATTGGTAGCCAGACATGGAGGTCATTTATACCTCCAATACGACCAATACGAACTGGGATGGAGATATGAGATTTTTTGTGGCTTTGACAGATGCATGTTGGTGAACACATACATGATATATGAAATGGCTTTGGGTCAGTGTCATGCTGCAGGTCGTGGGGTGACCATATACAGGTCATTTAGTAGAACTGGAGGTGTGAAGAACCTTGATCTCTAGCAAAGATATCAGCAGTAGTTCCGATTGAAACAACATTGTACTTTGTGGGTGTGCATTGATATTCACAGTGATATACAACAGTAAGGTCATCCAGCAGTCTAAATCATGTGTCATTTGATGGATTTGTTGTGGCAATGAAGTTGTCCTTGTGTTGTATTCTTTGTCACTCTTTTTCCGGGACGAGCTGTTATGAAGCACACACATTGCAGCAGTCATAGCAGCACCGCTTTTAATATTGTCATGCACTGCTGCCACTCTGTTGCTTCTCTACAAATTCCATTGTATAAACGCAGGTTGCTGAGGCTTCTATAGCACTTGTTTGTATCATGTCTTATATCACATAAAACCATGCTGATGGACTAATTCTTAATGAGTGACACAGACTCTCTAAATACTGGTAAAGCTGTGCAATGGGAGTCTTGTGGGGTGAAAGGGATTTGGAAATCCATCTCTGCTCACAATGCTCCTTGGTGATCATGTTTCTCTTGTATTTCTGTTCTTTCTCTCTTTGTTTCTGTGTTTCCACCACTCTTTATCAATTAGCCATCAAAGCCAACACTATGTGCCTAAGTCTGCAATTCCTCAAATGATCACTTGAGGCTGCCTCCTAAAGTGAGTCAATCCCCTTAGACCCCCATGTTAAAACACCCAACTTTACAACAGAAATAAACGGTTTTAGTCTCTCTGGATAGCTCTCCTACACATGTAAGAGTAAAGTCTAAGTGTAAATGGGGTCCCTGTACATTCTCTTAAAAGTTATTTATTTTTTAAATGTGTTTGAGTGTGTCAGAGGTCCATATTCTTATTACACATATTATCAATTTAAGGCTGTTCAATCACACTAAACATACATAAAAATCTACAGCTATAATTGTCCAACAGTAAAACATTCTTGACTAGCCAAGTCACTCACCTGAAATCAATCCAACTGAACATGTTTCATTTGCAAGAAGGCCAGACTGAGTTTCTGGCACTGCATCACCAGGGAAGACACCAAGTGTTGGCTGATCTACAGGAAAACCTACAGTAACAGACAAATATGAAAAGTAGATTCATTGTTGTGTTGTCTTAAAATAGTGTCATGAACACTATTGGTTGAAGGCTGTTGTTTGCTATACTGAATGCAGTTATTGTAATTGTGAATCACAAGTGAAGTAAAGAAATCTTTCTTATATGTTATGCAGTGAAAATCTTATCCACTCAGATACATTATAGCAACAGACATGTTAGCTCCTGGTACAACAGAACATGGTGCACTGCAGTGTCCTTGTTTGACATGAAATGTTTTGAGGGCCTCACAGTCTTCTGATATCAGTACCCGTCAATCGGGTGTGTGATTGACTGGCTTTGCTGTTATAAAAATCTCTTACTAAAGCTCACTTGGAAAGTAATAGGCTGCGGTGGCTGCTGCAGGACTACCAGTAAATAGATGCATGATGATGGGTACCGCTGTAAGCAGTTTACTGTAACATTCATGCCCAACTTGGAGCAGACAAATGATTTTCTTCACTGCTTCTTTATCTCGCGTAGGCAACATGCTGTTACTTTACTTCTGCCTCTTTTTCTCTAATGTTCTGTCCTGATGAAGTACTGAACTAAACATTAACTTTTTGGATGCAGCCATCTGATCATATGTCAAGACATCTTAATATCTGTTTGAATTAATGTTTGAATGTGTACCTAATCTATAGCCAGTGGTAACAGTTACACCACCCTGAAGAGCAATATCTGCGAGACCGCATTAATTTACTGTGCTTAATTGTAGGTTGGCCATCACGGTGTTTTAACATAGTAATTTACTGTGCAATCTTTAAAGTGGCTCGCTCCTGACAAACACTTCAATAAAATCTTGTTTCTGTTCTGTGGTTTGGCTATTAGATGTCTCTTGAAATATCATAAATTATAACTGTGATCTGTTTGGACGTTAATGGTTACAGATGTTCCATGAGCTTGCCATAGAGGGTAGAGGCTGTGCTGCACGCAGGGTTTTTCCTGGCTCAAAATGAGGCGGAGGTGGTACCATTCTGATGATGTGCACACACATGCATGTGTACCGCGTCTTCAATTAGCTCAAGCAAACAGTTTTCATAAGCAACATATTTTAGGAGTTCTAGTTCTAGAATCCTGATGAAGTTCCAAAGGACAATAATGAATTATAATAATTTAAATGTCACCTTGTGCATTTTTTCACAATGTCATGACATTTTATAGACTAAATTAAATAATTAATTGAAAATCTTTAAGCTGTACAACAAACCTTTGCTGCCATTGTCTCACATTTACAAATTCATTGTTCGTGTCTCTAGAATTTTTTTAATCTATACCAGTTGAATAAGATAATTTTCTGTTTATTGTGTTTTGTTTATGCTTTTGTCATTCTTCCAAAATTTTACAATGAGTGAAGACAAACACAGTGTCCACAGCAAAGGATGTCTTCATATAATAGTATCTGAATTACACAAACCAATTGTTCCAGGTTTCAGGAGCATTTGTAGTTTAAAATGATTTTGAGGAAGATGAATAGAAAGTGACGTTAAAATCATGTAAAGGTCAGCTTAGCGTAAATACACTCCTAATGACATATCATCTGAATACCCTTACCTTGACACCTCGTCCTGTCTTGCAACCCTAACCACTCTTACTCTGATCCTCTCCATCACCGGTCCCTTCCACTTCTTGTGGTTGTGCACTATTTTCAGACCTGTCAAATTTACAGCTGTAATGTGATTTTAGGAAACTTTTTTAAGAAACTGGACATACTTGGATGCAAAAGAAACAATATTTTACCTATTTGATCAGTTATGAAATGTCAGGTTACCGTTGACTGACACACTCCTGCTGTAGGGATAAAAGACGCACTTTGGAGGAAATTCCTTGAGGAAAATTTTGGTTCTTCTGCAGTTCTAGCAGCGCCTCTCACAGTGCACTGTGCTGATGAGATACAGCGCCACCACTTTGGTATAATGCTGTAACTGCGGTTACAAATGAGTGAAACGTTTATGAGAAAATAACCTGTCAGTTTGTCAGGAGCTGGAGTCGGCGCAAAATTTGACGGAGGCAGCTGCCTAATAATTTTCTATGCAGGAAACCATGTGGTGAAATCTCTGTACTGCTATTCTTTATCAAACTAAGCAGGCCGAAGTTTCTGAAGTTGTACTTCAAAATTATTTCAGTAAAGACACACACAAATCACAAAATATCTTCATGTAGAGAGAGGGAAGATGTGACTTTGTCTCTGTTCAAAGAGTCAAGCTGATGTGCCCCATCTCACTCTAGAGAGGCAGTTTGAGTACATGGTGGCAAGCCAGAGATGGCATCTAAGTATAGTTCTGTGTGTGTGTGTGTGTGTGTGTGTGTGTGTATGTGTGTGTGTGTGTGTGTGTGTGTGTGTGTATGTGTGTGTGTGTGTGTGTGTGTGTGTGTGTATGTGTGTGTGTGTGTGTGTGTGTGTGTGTGTATGTGTGTGTGTGTGTGTGTGTGTGTGTGTGTGAGAGTGTGTGTGAGAGAGAGGGTGTGTATGTGTGTGAGAGAGTGTGTGAGGGTTTTGGGGGTACTGTCTATTTACAGCTCAGCCTGTGGGAGATGTCCAAGTCCAACAGAAAGGGCAGGGGGGCATGGGAAGACCTCCACTCTTCCTCATGTGTCATCCTTTTCTGTTAAGACTTTAAGCAGTGTGTGTGTGTGTGTGTGTGTGTGTTGTCGTGTGTACATGCACACTGTGTGTTGATGTTGAGGTTGCTGAAAATAGTCTCTAGTGCATAAGTAAAAGAATATGACACTTGCATGCCCATGAACACTCACAGTTGTTCAGGGAGAATTGTCTGACAAGATTTGAATTTTCCTTGTGGCTCACCCTACAGCTGGTTGTTTACAAGGCCAAATACTTTCTCTTCCAATGGTAGTGATTCATTATTTTCAGAGAGGGAGAGAGAGGGTTCGACAAAAAGAAAACAGATATAGAGAAACAAACTTTTATTTGTCTTTATTTTACTTTGAATTGAAGAATGTTTACTGGATGAAAATAAATGCATTGGGGTATTTCCAAATTACGAAAATATTATCCGTCCTTAAAGGCCCACCCAGTGATCTTTTTGACCACAACCACTGCTTTCATAGATTTCACTGGGGGATGTAATTTGCTCAGTTGTCATGGAGATGGCTTGCTGTTGATAAGATAAGGTTGTAAACTCTGGAAAAACCCAGTAAATGAAACTTTAGTTAAAATTATTTTTGTCAAATGACTAAAATTGAACTTTCACACTCAACTGTAAATGAATAATTGAGTTTAGCTTGAGTTAATAGACGGAAAATCTGCATTTTGTGTGATACTCACCTAAATATGATATGATCCTCTCTAAATGATACCCTGCCCACATTTTGATTTTACTTGCTTACTTTACTTACCGTAGCTAAAAACACTAACTGCTGCCCCAAAATGTCTGTGACTTACCAACAGGCAGTAGAATCAACGAAGTTTTGCTTGAAGATCTGCTTGAGAATGTTTGAGTGTTTCAACTTCTTCAGCTGCCTTGCACAGCAACGCCCTTCTGCTGTTGGCCACTAGGATTCCTCATGGGGGCAGCTGTGGTTTACCTGCTATGCTTAAGGGAGCCTGAACAGTTGTAGTGTCAAAGGTGCGAGTAGCTCCCATTCATTTCCCTCACCTTTATGTAACAGTTGTCAAGCAACTTCAACCAGAAATGCTTCACCAATCGCATCTGTGGTCCACTAAACATTGGAACTCTGGCAGGCTTGTTAACATTGTCCACCAGCCTAATCAAGCAAGTTTCTGAGAGCTAGTGAGCCATTCATGTCTGAATCCCTACTAGTTTTTCACATGAATGCTTGTAATTGATGGTTGAGTATTTCACATTTAAATTGTAATAAACTGTGAAAATAAAAACAATTCTGATATATGTAAATGTGTAACTAGCCAGTGTTTTGTATTTCAATTAGATTAAACTTAGTAATATTAGCATTAATTGCTATCAGTTTTTTTTTTTTTTGATTTAATTGTCATATTTTTGAGCACTACCTTTCTTTGTGATATAAACAGATATAGTTTATGGCTTAAAAATTGAAATAATACAGCAATACACTCCATTTCCATTGCTCCTTTGTAAACTAGTGACAACCTCTGTGGCACAATGTTGCAAACAGTCCTGGAGCGCCTTAAGATGACAGGCCCTCTAACACCCCTTTCATACAGGAAACACGCATATGATGAAGGGTCATCTGATATGTGTTGATCCATTCAGATAGACAGCAGATGCAGGTTTGACCTTTGCATCACTGTGTTGGTCTGAATGGGGTTTAAGATTTGGTTGTCCACATTAGCAGATGGGACTGGCTCTCGTCACATTCTCGGATGCAAGCTTTCAAGAAAATGCATTTTGGCAGGCATTGTCACTGCCCCTCTATGAAAAGGTTGGGGTCCCACTGTTTCCAAGAGTGCAACCTCCTCTGTAATTATGCTCAACTTTTTTAAAAATGCTTGTAATATTTTTACTTTAGAAAGTAACTGCAATAAAATAAGGACCTAGGAGCAGTTTTTTTTAAATTAAGTTTACATAATATTTTGTGATATGCAAATTTAAATGTAGCACTGAACTATTTGGGATGGCAAATCAAATGATGAGTATTTCAAGTAAAGTAAACTTAATTGGTCTCACTGCCTTAAATAATTAACTTCACCTAATGTGATTAATTAAATTAACTTTCTGTTTTATTATGAGAATATTAAACTGAAAAAAGGGTATGTCTGAGAGCTTGTTTAACTTGACTGACAAGTCCTTTGTATTATTACGCATTGCTGGGGGGTTACTGTTTGCATGAATATTTAGCTCCACCCCTTTGTCCAAATTTGCATTTTTCAAGAAAAATAGATACATTTTATTCAATGGTAAAGCCAAACTCTAAGCTTCAAAGCACTCAAAAACAATTATGAGAAACAAAATTCTGCACTCAGTATGTTAGTGCCATTTAAGCTGATTTACATGTGCTTCTGATTTTTAGTTTTGTCTCTGCAGTTAATGAAAAATAAAAGAAACTACAGTCAGTGCAAACCAAGAAAACACTCATCTTTTTCAAAGAAAGAGGAATCCCTGTGAGTGCAAAGTTAATTACTGTCAATTCATCAGAAAAGTTTTTTCTCAAGATTGACTGGAGGCTTTGGTTATGTGTGTGTCAGTGTGTGCTCTCATTACAAGAGGTCATGCTAGCAGGTCCTGTATATACACGACACCAACTCTCTCCCTCCCTGCGTCCCTCTCTCTCTCCCTCCATCTCTCCCTCCCTGTCTCCCTCCCTCCCTTCATTTGTTCTAGGGACAGAGCCCTAGTGTGAAGCTTCTTGTTCTTGTACTTTCTGTGCTGTGCAGCTTTCCAGCCGTTCAGAATGAGTTCGCTTATGGCAAATGCACTGTCTGTGCGACTTGGAAAAGCCCGATTTGGCCTGCTGTCTGCTCCTGCTACAAGCTCTCTAGGTTATATATAGATTTACTCTTGGACAGGCCACCCTGCTACTACAACTATCATCAGCACCAAAAGGGATATCTGGGGAAACTGTACCTTGCGCCGCCACCACATTTTCCTCTCTCTGCTGTTTCACTGTAAGTAAATCCTTTTAAAACAATGGCATTTCTGTCGAATTGGAGAGATTGGTTTTGCCACTATGGAGAGAGCACAAAGGGATTACTTAGGAGAAGTAAAACTACACTTGACATGTAGTGAACTACTTCAGGTTTTATAATCCTTTAGGTGCCACTTAATATTTCCTGTAACTGCAGTGGTAAGAGTCAATTTCATTGTAGATCTCAGTGCATCAGACCGTTTGTAATGGGCTCAGTAATCAGCACTGCTCTAGACCGAGCTGTTGGAAAGAAACATGGTTGAATAGTGTATTAGTTCTATATTTGTTGTTCCAAGAAAAGAGAAGAGACGGACTTGTAAGTGAATTTGTGGCATTGTTTATAGAGGAGTAATGTTTCGATTGGAATGGTGTGGTCATTGTATGGCAGTAAAGATTAAGTCTTGACAAAGGCATCAAGTTTGCCCTCAGTTGCCTTTGTTTAAGGCACAATTGTACATTACAAACATGTTTCATTGAGACTATGATGTAACATAATCAAATTAATTTGATTTTAATTCTGGTTCCCATGTCTTTTTAGCACTTATTTTAACCCTTATTTGTGAAAAAGTTTATCTTTTTTCCCATCACACCCTCCTTGCAATGTGTTTGAATAGGGAAATGCTACAGTTAGGTACATATTTGTGTGCAGGGAAAACATTTCTCTTACTCATCAGTTACAGAGGGAAGGGAGAGGGGTGGGGTTTGGGCGACAGTTATGCTTGCATTTGACAGAAGAACCAGACAGTAAGACATGGAAAGTTTAAGAAGTGAGTTTCTCATCCCTGAAAATGGAAATTCAGAGAGTAGGCAGACGTAAAAAAAAAAAAAAAAAAAAAAAAAAAAAAAAAGAAGAAGAGAGAAACAGGATGGTGGGAACATCTGGGGAAACATGACCAGTGCCAAACCCTGTGACAACATGAAGGGACTGGAAAGTCTCCTGAGACAGGCTTGAACACACACTCTCACACAGTCACACACATGTGCATACATGTCTAAGTGCACACTGGAGTTGGGTTATAGTAAGCTCTTAACTATTACACTGGCTAATGCCAATAGGCTGAGTCTGTGGCCTATGGACATTTTAAATAATTAAAAATCTTTACCAGTACACAGGCAGGTTTCTTATTTTAGGATTCCTCCATCCTTTCATATTGACTTCCATGAAGAATCAGTGATTAATGACAGAATTGTGGAGTATAAGGACTAAGAGAGCTCCAAAAGTGCAGCACCTAAGACACCCGAGGGATGGGGATGGAGGGCTGGGAGATGATGGGGTAAGGTGTGGGGTTGGGGTGAAAGAGAGCACTACTACCTTCTGGTGGACTGACAAGCTAGTTTTCATGACACCAATTACCTGCAGTGGAGAGTGTGTGTTTGTGTGTGCATGTGTGTAGAATTACCCTCAGTAAGTCATCCCCTCATCCTTTTCCGCTTGATGGAGCACTCCCACCTGGATTTTCCTTTCTGCATCTTTTCCTTCCTGTTTCTCCATTTTCACTCACCTTAACTCCCACCTTTTTCTCTGCTCTACTTCTTTTTTCTTTACCCTTCCTTTCCTAATGTGTAGGGGATTTAGTCATTCAGTCTACATATGAAATAACAAATACTAATCGTTGTTTGGATGTATCCATCAGTGGTCAGTGCACAAATCACTCAGTGGTGATGTCTAGAAGTCCAGTTCACAGAAGATTAGTTTATAATTGAAACATTTAGGAGACCGTTGTATCTAGATTTACTCATGTTTACCAGTTTCACTCTCAGGAACATTGTTAGAAGAACTACAATACAAACAGTGTGTGCATACTTGTATACAGTATGTGTGTGTGTGTAGGTTTTGGGGATGATGCAAAACCTGCCTTGCATAAGGGGAATCAGTTGGAGCCAAGTAGAGCGTTTACTGCTTTAAGGCCAAGAATTTGGAAAAAGCCACAGAATTCAAGTGCAACAGCCTGTTATCTTACCAATAAATACATCAAACCACAGACATGTCTTGCTCCCTGTATCACCAGGCAGTGTATAGACAATAATGGAAAAACACGGCTTGCCGTTTTCTTACACAAGTTTGAAGGAGTGAACGGAAAAATCCTGTCCGGTCAGTGGAAATAGCCCCTGAGAGGAAATAACTTGACCATGCTAATGCTGGGTCCAGAGACGAGTGTACCACGACCATTAAAGTGCCAGGAGAGAGATACAATCAACAAACCCACGCACTCAGTGCACGAAAGAACAGTGCGGGACGGAGCAGAGTGAGGAGCTACCTGCATGCCTGTGCTCACACAGAGTTGCTGTTCCACAGAAATAAAAGAACACAGATATTCCTTCCTACTAGCTGAGTTTGTTCCTGATGGGACTGAGGGATTGGGTCCATTCTAGGCAGAATATCTCTACAATGCCAAACCAGCAAACTTTTCCTAAAATAGCAGCTGCCCCAGTCCGCTGGCCCGCTTGGGGTTACTCAGTTCAGTCATTGGTCTTAGTTAATTAGCTTCTTGTAATGACTGCAGTTTGAAGGAGAAAGAGGAGATATGTAGAAAGAGTAGAAGATTGGTATGACCAAAATGCTGCACCCCACAGGTTTATAGGGCTTTTTGAGGATTAAGACTTAGTTTTAGGGTTAGGATTTAAATGAGGCTTAGGTTATGATTAGGGCAAGGGTTGAGGTTAGGCATTCAGTTGTGATGGTAAAGGTTACAGTAAAGGGCTAGGGAATGCATTGTGTCCATTATGGGTCTCCATGAATATAGTCAAAGTGTGTGTGTGTATGTCTTTGTCTGTGTCTGTTATACCTTTTTAAAGCCGGCATTTAAATGAATGTCTTTAATTGCTCTATTAGTTTGACTGCCCAGCTGTCTTACCTGGAAAACTGGTGATATTATTTATAAATATAAAATCGTACCATCATATGAGACTTGATATTGTATGGCATTTTCATAATAGCAATATCATGATAAAGCTAAAATGTGTAAATGTTTCTAAATTACTTGTAACTCAGCCAGTTAATAAAGTAACTTGAGCTCTAATAGCCAAATAATATTTTTCTTCTATGCTTTTTAATTTTTTACTTTTTTTTTTTTTTCTGCATCAGTACTGCATGTAAAGTGTGTTCAAGGGGACCACTTTCCTCTTGCCTTTGACAACAGCCTGAGGTCCAAACTGTTACTTGATAAGGACTAACCCTCCTTAAACAAATCTGATCAAACAGTCCAGTTATCTCAGGCTGTATCATCTTCCTAACCCTTTATGTGTGTGTCTGTCATTCCTTATATCTGCTGACATGAATCCATTTCAACTCGCTGCATTTAATTCAGCCATGCAAAGCTTATGCTGTAATTGTGGAACAAAAATCTGTTGTTTTTGTGTACTGCATGCACAAAGGTCAGTTGTAATGCTAAACCCTCCTAGAATTAACACCCGACTTTTCTGCGTTTTCCACCATTTAGCCTCTTTTAGCCAATTGCTTTTGTTTCCTGACTTATGAGAACACTGCATTCTGGTTCAGTCAGCATCATAACGGTGAAATTTCTTGCTGACATCAGTTAATTTCATCAGAAGTGCAGTTCTCAGTGACCTCGCTTGTAGGGTTAAAGTAAATTTGCACAGTACTTTCACTTAGAATTGGGGAACTTTAAGTCACACTGTTGACCAGTTATAATGGTCTTGGCTGTAGGACTTGGTGAGGGGTTGACCTAATGTAACATAGTGTTGTGGGTGAGCCCAGTTCCAGCACATGCTCACGCAGCATACACTCGTTGTGCACAGGCACACAGAGAGGACCCGTAAAGTGACAGGGCCAGTAAAAACGTCATCCGCCATTGTCAGGATTTGTTCAGATGGCCAGTCAGACCGTGTGTGTGTGTGTGTGTGTGTGTGTGTGTGAGTGAGAGATCTTTGGATTACATTGGAAATACATTGCCGTTGGTAGTTTGGCTGCAGGACAGAGTTAAATCTAATCAGAATAAGCAATTCAATGCAAGATGATGTAAATAGGGATTACAAATTATTATTATTGTTACAACAATCCGGTTTTATCTCCTCATGGAATAACTTAATTCAAGCCCAAAAGACAATCTATCCCACAGTTTCATTGTGGGGTTCAGTGTGTTGGTGTGGTGGCAATAGAGAAGGCATTCTAGTGCATTGTCTTTAGCAGCAGCCAGTGGTACAGTAACATCCTTCGGTGCATACATGGAAAAGGGCCTTTCAGAGATATTGCAGGACCGTATTCCCAAATGCACCCAGCAACTAATTGGGACCTAACATCATTTGAATATTGAGTGTGAATGAATTGGGCCATGCCCCTGAGGAAAATTCTGCTTCACAAAAATAAATGCTGTAGTAACATTAAAACAAGTCAATAATGTGAAATTAATTAGTTTGCATTTTATAGATGCATTTGTTGGCTTTGTAAATTTATTGATTCAGTTATATCCAAATATAATAAGGTTTTGATGACAACGTGACACATTTATTCAGTGTGCGTTTGCTTCCCAAGCAAGTTCATCATCATTTACCCATGAGCAGCTTATTCATGGTGCTGTATACTCTGTTCTAGTGATTCTGCCATGTCTGACACAAGGACATACATTTCCTACTGTGAGAGGTTTTCTTGGCAGACTATTCTCTTCTAGCATCAAATTGCCAGGGCACCACATTGAAGTGCACTCTCTTTTTGGAGGAAAGAAAAAGAAGTGATTTTAATGGTCACGACTGAAACCGGGCCAATCGCACGTACTGATAATGTATTCCTCCTAATCTGACCCCTCCCCCAACTGTGCTGTGCACCTGTGGTCATAGCATTACCAAAAAAGAAAAGAAATTGCATTGTGCACTTGGGCCATGTGCATTTTACTGTGCTTTGCAGCATAGGCCATTAAAACTTAGAAATAGCGTGTTCTTGATGTGCATGTGTGTTCACGAGAGAGAAAGAGAATCTGAGAGAGAGAGAGAGTTATGTATCACCCTATTCCGCTGCAGAGGTAATACTGGATGCCTGCCCAGTTTCTTCATGCACCATTGTTTAAACACTGTGGTGCAGCGGCTATAACTTCCACACACACCTACTCACTGGTAATCATATTTCTAAGAAGTTAAGAATACTGTTTTTCTCTCATACACTGACAGTTTGTTTTGTTAATAAATGGCACATTTGAGATGATTTATTTTTCAATGATGGTCCACTGTAATGTTACAGTGTCAACCTAGGAAAGTACCTGTGAGTATTACAATAATGCTAACAGGATTCCAGACCTCTTAATTACCAGCAACATCTCCAATTTAATCAGTGATTCAAATGGGTCTGGTGTTTTGCTCAAATGGCAGAGAAACAGTCTTTCAATGAGAGCTTTGTCAGCAGATTTAAGAATGTGGATGTCAACATAGCTAGCTAGCTGTTTAGCTACATCCATGAAAAACTAGGATTTGAGTGTCAACTAAAAATTACATTGGTGGGACGGATACATCTCTCACTATACTATCTCTCACATATACTACACTACCCAAAACGAAGTCTGCTAACATGAACACAAGATATTGCCACCTTTTGGCAGTAATTGTTGCCCCATTCACAAGATTTTTGAGGGAGCAGAGTCCTTGACCACAACAACTGTGTCTCATTTTCAAAACACATGATGCTACTCCAGTAACTTCTTTGTAGCTCCAGTGGTACTGTGTGTACTGTATACAGCCAATAGAAACGGAAATACCTTCAGCCATTCATTATTTTATCCATCCCGGCTGACTATCCCTTGTTTGTCCTTTCACTTAATGGTTCTTTCACCTCTGTAATCTCATTCATCAGTCCATCAGTCCATCCTCTCATCCATTTTTCTTTTTATCTTTAATATCATGCTCCATATCTTATGTTGTTTTCTTTCTTCACTGTATGTATGTTAGGATAATAACAATGTGGCATGCATAGCCTCTACAACCCCATCCTCCATATTCCCTCCTCTCTTATACTCCTCCCTCTAAGTCCGTTTTTTTTCAGCCCTCACTCTGTCATATTATCTGAGCCTTGTTCTCATTCATCCATTCCTCCTTTTTTTTTTTTCTTATTTCTTAATGTTTCTCCCTCACAGTATTGCACCATCATCTCTCTCCCTGCCCCCCCCCATTTCCGTTTAGTCTTTGAACCTATTCTACCGCATACATCGCCTAGAGCATACTGTAAGTGTGTATGATATGGAGTTAAAGATCAAACATAAGACATACACACAAAGATGAATTGCATGTTCCTGAAATCAGACAGAAGGCACTGCCACACCTAATGTGGTATATGATATATGATGTGGTGTGATGCAGTGCCTCAGTTGCACTGGAGTGTGAAGTGTGTGGAAACAATGAGCATCCTCTTATTAAAGTAATCCTTGGAAACATGCATCATACCCACAGTCAAGTAAGAAAAAATCTTCTTCTTATTAGTTTTAGCAGGTTAGTCACCAGTACACTCAGGCTGATTATCAGTACTACTAAGTGAAAGATAAACTGGCGAAGTAAACAATACCAATAGGAAGAAAAAGCAGATGACTTCTGAGTAAATGCTATGTAATTTTGGTTTCATGGCTCAGGGGTGTGTGCCATTAATGTATATTTTACATGTTTTATATTTTACACTTTGTCTGGTAAATCCTGGAATGACTCATATGGACCTTCACTCAATCACGTTATCCTTACATAAGCTTTGAGACATTTGTTCTTGGTGGGAATAAAAAACAAACAAACCCTCCTTGGTTCTTATGGCGCTAGTAAAAGCACTGACAGGTGTTGCATTATCCTAGTTGGAGCAACGCACTGCAAGATGTGAGCAAAAGCAAACATGGTCCTTACATCCAGTATTTCGCAGGTTTGCTGTCTGCTTTGAAACTTCCTCCCTCTGGTGCTGCCACAGAATGGTGAATCCCTTTTGTCATCTTCAGTAGTCATCTTCAGATCATGTTAGTGTTTATGCAGGGAAAAAATTGTTTTGCAAGGAATTAAAGAGTTTCTGGTTAGCCTCTCTAGTGAAATACCGGCCATCTTTCTTTTACCTTAACTCCCCCTCTGTAAGGGTAACATTTAACATATATAGAAAACCTTATAGCCAAAGGCATATTCAGACGGTAAGTCATTCATGTCTTATGTGAATACTACATACTACAAAGACCTTACATCTTATGTCATTCTCACACAAAAAGCTGTGAATGAAAAGTCTGGCTTGCTTTGGGCCAGACTTGAATCCAGCATCCAGTATGCTAAATGTGCCCCATATTTCCTGCACTGTACTTGCTATGCTAAAGATAAATATAGGCATGATGTTAGAGGGTGGTGTGCATTCTTTTGAAGTGTTGGCATTATGAGTAAGCTGCTCATTGGGGTATGAAATGATGTGCTGGTTTTATGAGGTCATGAAAGACGTGTCACGCAATGGGACACTCACTGCATTTAAATAACTTATATCATTGATGGTGTTGTCTTCATTATGCTGAATTCAAACACTTTTGGGCCTTGACAAATACCTTTTAAATCCAAGCAATACATTTTTAGATCAGACATGAAGTTTAGAGAAAGAAGTTCTGTTTGGTATGTGGCTCTACCGGTAAATTTAATAGATTTCATAAATCATAATTTCAATCATCATAGTTCAGTTTTTCTCCCATGAAAGAACTCGCCAGTGTGTGTGTGTAGATATATAACAGTAAAATGAGCTATAAGAAGCTAAATACCACTTTCACTAATAAATTCCCCTGACAGGTACATTTGGCAACGTTTAAAACTCAGTCATTACAGAAGTATCAGTATAAAGCTATTAGGACCGTCTTGCCCTAACAAAGTACACGGTTTACCTGATTTTTGTGGTGGCTTTACTCTAGTTTCAGTGCTTAGTTGGATATTTAATAATACTTTTTTTAATACAGAGAGTAACACACTGAACAGAGAAGGCTGAGCTGCATGCTGACTTTTCATCAAAGAGATGAAACAACTTATGACACTCAGTTGCTTTCTTGGGATTATTCATATTCCCTGTTGAGAAGCGGGGGTTGTCATATATGTGTACTGTGTTTTTTGTCTCTGCGTGTCAGAGTTTAGCTGCCACATGGCAGTTTCTTCAGAGGTGTTTTGCCCCATGGTAATGGTTATGTTTTTCATTTTCCCTCTGATCTGCTTTTTTCTCAGTTCCATCTTTTAATGAAATTGCTCTGTTTTTTATTTCTCTTTCAGTTTTGTCAGTCTTTAGAGAACAACCCCATGTAAGATGATTTGCTGCTTTGCAGGTTCTGCAGTAGTTAAACTGTAACATCAAAGATGTGTTCATGTAGGAAGCTCTGTGTCAAGTTTTTTTATTTTTTTGAAGATTGTTTGGGCATTTTTGTTTAATTGGACAGCAAGCAGTAGTAATGGGAGAAGGAACAGTTTACAAGCTGGAATCATGCTGACAATGTTGCAAGTACATGGCATGTGGCTTGGAAGCATGCCATTTGAGACATACTTCATACATTCATTATGAAGTCCCAGTATGTGTGTTTGAGGATAAAATGAATTTCATGCAGCAGATAAATATGTGAATGTGACCACACAGGAGCCATTGCCAACAGTTTAAGTATCCCCAGAAGATAAATGCGAGTGTGTAATTCTGCATTGTGTGAAAATCAAAGTTGCTTTGGTTAGAAATGTAGTGCTGGCCTTGAAATCCAGTCCTAATAGCATCATTATAGATTCATCAGAGACATCAGTATCAGTTTATGCAAGCATCGTCCTGCTGCATCATCAGCCTTATCAAGGTTCAGATCTCAAAATCTTTTTCTCTTTCCTCTACCCTCCTTTTCTCGTGCTTATCTCCTCATCTTTCTTTCTTTTTTCTTCTTCCCCTCTTCGTCGTCTTTTCTTTCTCACCTTCCCCTTCCTTCCTAATCTTCCCATGTCTTCTCACGTCCTGTACCACCTCCTCTTGCTTGTTCTTCTCTTTCTCCTTCTTCCCTCAGTTTGCTGCAGTGCATCACTAGCAGGCACATTAACATCCCATCTCCATTACCCAGCAACGTCCTGAGAGAGATTCTCTGCCTTGTACCACCTTCCTTGCTCTCTTATTCTTCCTTCCCACTTGTACCTTTCCCACCTTCCTTTAATTTTATAGTATTTTGAGTTTTCATTGTTTGCCTATGTTCTGCTGTTCCACCCATCTGTCTTTTTTATAGTATTCATTCTTTTCATTATGCATGTGATCATCACCACCTCCTCTCCTCTCCTCTCCTCTCCTCTACTCTCCTCTCTGTGATGAGCTGTGCTGTTCTGTTTCAAGGGAGTGGATGCCCTTGGTGTGACCGTGAGAGAGATGGGCTAAAGCTCTGCAGTAGCAAGCCAGCGAGTGAGTAAGCAAGTTGTTTTCACTGTGTATGTGTGTGAGTGTGTATATTCGGATAATAGGAGATGGAGGTTGAAAGAGGCACAGTCTGTGTGTGTGTGTGTGTGTGTGTGTGTGTGTGTGTGTGTGTGTGTGTGTGTGTGTGTGTGTGTGTGTGTGTGTGCGCGTGTGTGCGTGTGTCTGTCCGTTCTGGGTAGCACCAGTCTGTATTATTTGCGTAATGCAACTCAACCAGGCAGTTCTGGTTAACATGCAGCCCAGACTGTCTGTCCTCTGAAGCCAACCATTCCCAAAGCGGCCTTGTCTCTTCTCTTCCCTCCATCACTCTTCATCACACGCTTCCTGGTCACCTAATCTGACTCTCCTCTCCTCCCTTGAAGGGATTTAGAGGCTAATCTCGCTTCATTTGCAACATTTTGTCACATTTACTGACACTTTTCTTATGTCGCTCACGAACACAGCTTCACTCCATTGAGTCCATGTCCACTGGATTTAAGGACAGTTTTGAGTCATAAAGTAATAGTAGTATCAAAATTGCAGAATGTAGATGGGAAAGGATATTACAAGGACCTTTTTTTATTTTAAACTAGCAACTGTCACTGAAAAGGATAACATATATTATATTAAGGTGTTATATCAGGGACAGTCCTCTTCAGCTGCTTTCTTTGGCCAGGAGTGTTCAAGTCTCATCCTGAGGACTTCCATTAGAATAGAAATGGCTAATGACGGAGTGATAAATTTTATTACTTAAAAGGATTGGGGCTCTTGTCTGATTACTTCCTTGAAGGTATAATTTAAGATTCGTCTCTCTCTCTCTCTCTCTCTCTCTCTCTCTCTCTCTCTCTCTCTCTCTCTCTCTCTCTCCCCCCGTCTTTCCCTCTGTCTCTATCTGTCCTTTTCACTCGATTTCTCTCTCTCTCTTTCCCACTGTGTGTGTCACTCTGCTCTGTCCAGGACTGTCATAACAGAGTGATCATGAGGATTCTAATGGTTCTACTTAAAAATGTGTTATACTGTACATGAAAGCATTTAAAATTCATTGTTGTGTTATAAGGAGTTTAGCTAGATGGATTAGCATAGTCAAACTTGTTATTGTTTGAAATTAAGTGTTTGATTCTCTTGTTCTTTATTAAACCGTAATATTGGTGGAAAAGTTTAGACACTGATGAACCCACTGACAAAAGAAGCACTTTCTTTTGTAAGCAAATAGTGAAATTAAATGTAATTTATGCTTAGAAATTGTAATGTCACTTCTAATCCTAATGCCCGCAATTCCTTTGTGTTAAACATAATGTTTATTAATTGTAGCAATAAAGTTGTTTTAGTATTGTATCATGGATGAAAGTATAATTACAGAAAAGTAGCAGAATAATTTGAAAAGTTGATCTTCTTTTCTTTTGGAAATTGAATTTTGTAGAAAGTAAATCATGTTGATACTTGCAGGTATGTTTATATGCTTTGTTTTTGTCCACCATAACAGCATTTTCCTGAGTTCTAAACATGCTTAATTGTGTCAGTGTAAAATATGTAAATAAGAAAACAATGTCCAGTCATAGGAATTTTGTAATGTACCACTTTGTATTTCTATGTAATAAGTTTTCCTCTATCCTGTCTAAATGTTAGAGCACTTAACAGGAGGGAATGAAAATAGCTGTAATGCAAAAGGCTTATTTAGTCAAAAACAATACAGATTAAAGATGTTTTGTTCATGCTAGCTTAATAGCCCAATCTTTTTTAACAAGCACAGGATGTAGGCTAAGAGCTGCTTTGTGTGTGTGTGTGTGTGTGTGTGTGTGTGTGTGTGTGTGTGTGTGTGTGTGTGTGTGTGTGTGTGTGTGTGTTAGCGTGTGTGTGTGTGTTAGCGTGTGTGTGTGTAGGGTTGTACTCTCTGTAGCCTATGTAAGCTAGCATTATTCTCAGTGCCAGGCAGATCAGTTGCATAGCAACAAGAACTTTTTGAGGGCAGGAAATCTTTTAGCAGTGGAATGTGTCAAGCACAAGAACAGTACAAAAGGAAAGAGAAAGATACATACTGTACATAGCCCAAATTCCCATATTCATGTAATTGCATTTATTACTGGTAATAATCTCTGGACATAAACTATAATACAGCAGATGGTCTTTTTTGATTACAACTGTGACATACTCGGCATTTGGTTTTTCACTGTACTAAATATCTAAGTGTCAGATAAACATTTGTGACATCCTCAAGATCTCCCAAACTCTAGCAGACGTAAGAAGACCCTTGCAGTCAGTATTGCATCAACTTTTGTTTGAAAAATCACAGTTTCTGCACTAGAAGTTTATATAGAAAGTAACAGCAGCTTTATTCATGCAACACTGCTGAATAAAGCAATCGCAGTAACTGATGGGAATGTTTGGAATATTTGGTCTCGGTTTGTCTCTTAGCATATAAGGAGACCTTCTGGGCATACAGAAAGTTGGTCTTATTCAGGCACTGTACTGTACACTTTCTTCTTGCAAACAGTTTCCTAAATGCTTGGAGGAACATAGGTAGTTAACTTTAACGAAAGCCATTTAAAGAGAGACACACAGAGACTAGCTCAAAGGTTGTTGAATTTACAGCAACAGAAGTCACACAAATAATGTATTAGATATCATACTTCAAAATATGCATGTGCATGTATATGGGGTGTGTGATCACACACTTACAGGCTGCATTAAAGTGATGATCTGTACTGTAAGGCTGCAGAAGTGACTGCGGTGAGAAGTGGTATTAATGACTCTGTAGAGTGCTTACCCAGCACCTGTTGGGCTGTTGTGGGATATGTGGTCGTGGTCGTGTGCTGTGGTGTGTGTCTGTGTGTGTGTGTGTCTGTGTGTCTGTGTGTGTGTGTGTGTGTGTGTGTGTGTGTGTGTGTGTGTGTGTGTGTGTGTGTGTGTGAGCGCGCTCTGAATGGTGCCAGAGGTCAAAGCAGAATCTAGTTAAACTACTTCTTGCTGGAGATTACCTTCCTCCTTCCCACTATATATCCTCCTCTTATTCTCACCTCTTTACTGTACTCTACTCAGACACTATCCTGTGTTTCATTAGCATGGTTAATGCTTGGGGCCTTTTGTAGGGTGTGAAAAGAAAACCCATTTTGCATATCTCTGTGTTTCCCCTACCATTGCCTGGAGGGGAGGGGGCACCCCAACCCACCCCCACCCCACCAAGAGACAGAAGAAAAAAACATTTTTTATTTACATTATTTACCTATTTTATGTGTAGTCGTTTCATTTCGACTCAATGTGAGAGTCTCTAGTGTTTTTCTGTCTTTTATGGTCGCTTGTCCGTCCTCTCCTCTGCTTCATGTATCACCGTGTGTGTGTCTTAGCCTGTCCCCACACACATGGAGCAGAGGAGAGACCGGCTGACAACTCGTTACATTAAGTGCAATAAAAGCTTTCCAACAAGTGTTATAAATTCCTCTAAAACCGAAGATAGACAGACATCGCCACCCAAACATCCTAAAATCAGGCGAAAATATCAGTGTTTTTTTTTTTTTGTTTTTTTTTTAGATGCAAGCAATCTGGTGACAATGGTGAGGATGCTTGCCCTGCTGCTGATGGCAGGGAAGCTAGTCCTGAGAGCTCTAGCTGCTCTCTTGCTGTTACAGCTACAAAGATAAGCCGACGGCCCCAAAGCAGTCAACCTAGGGGAAACAGTGGTTCACACGTCATGCTATCTAAAATCACACACAGGGGTGATATTGTGTCAGCTTTGTTTGGTTCAGTGTAAACAAGCAAAGGCGGCATAACAAGGGATCTACTCAACGGCAATATAGTGGGATCTGTCATTCTCAATATTTTGGATGCTGCTGATCACACAAATACAGTTTGTAAATCAGGGTAAGTGGAATAGAGTGTACTCAATTTTGAGTTACTTATCTCACTCGATATTTTACCCTGTATCAATTTTATTTTGAAACATATAGTTATATAGTATTATAATTTGTTAATTTCAGAAACACACAAAGCTTAAACACCACAATGTATGTATTACTGTCATTACACTACATCTCATACAGCTCCGCACACTACATCCTCTAAAATGATCATACAGTTGAATCAACAACTGTCTGAAACTATTTTATTACAAACTGAACATTAAAACCTTCGTGAAGGAGGATTTAGTGCAGGACTGTTGTATTAGACTGCATCAGTTTTAGCTAGATGTTCCTAATAAATTGCCAACTGAGTTGCACTTGAGTGTGTATTAGTAATTATCAGTTGTATGCACATCCTGCAAAGTGCCTGACTGGAATAAATTGGTTGCACTCGATGCTGTCCTCATCTGGGAACTGATACACCTGCAGCCTAGAAGATGCTCTTTAATTTAATAGTTTTATCATATATCATTATTGTCACCAATGTGTTTCAACATGTTTACTCAGACATTTTAACTGACTTACTTTGTACTAGTATCTGAGTACATTTTTTTGCATTTGAGTAATTTTAATTCTACTTGATTAAATGATCTTTTAAGTAACAATAATGAGTGGCTGTTCAGGTGTAAGTGTGGTGCCTCATTTCCGGTTGTTGGAGTTTCTGTTACTGGTAGCGCTCATTGCTTCTCTATCTTAACACAGTTAACGTTGCTGTTTTCTTCATCACAATGACTAACTACCCGCTGTACATTTAAACATGCACTAGCTCTGCTCAAGCACTCAAAGCTCTCTGCTCCTTTTAGTCACTTTCACTAACTCAGCAGTAGATTACATGCTATTCAGATCTGCCAGTTACTTTAGCTTAGCAGTTAGCGATGGCTTCTCTCTCTCTCACTCTCCTGCTCTCTCTTACTTGGTGTGTCTTGGGTCAAGAAATTAACTTGTTCATCAGAGTGTGGTGTTTTGTTGTAACTTCAGTGTAGGGGATTGTGATGTTTTTTACAACTTCAGCAATGTCTGCTGTCTTATCTTCAACACACAGCTCTGCATGCTGACTGGAGCTGCGCAAGTCTGTACCCGTCTGTGTACACAGTAGCCTTCTGCCTTCAGTTGATAGGCTATTACTCGTGATGTGTAGCCAATCAGATGGTGCTGTGGGCGGGACACTGCTCCAGACCACAGAATGATGACTACAGACGGAGACAGATAGCTGCATGAGAGCTAAAGTAGCACATTTTAAAATTAATTTATTTTATGGGTTAAAAAAAATAATGATTCTTATAATTGGAAAAATGCTGAACATTGCATCCGATAATCATCCAGGCCGGTAATCGGTTGATCCCTAGCACATATTTTGTCATTTGTCTTGACTTTGATTTTATTTATGATTTATTCTACAATTCAAGGCACCCTTAACCATTTGGAAAGCTAATAGGCAGAAAGATTTGACTAACACACAGATGGCCGCTGAGTGTAAGGTTATATTGGCTCAGGCACAGTGATGGACAGCAACCAATAGACTAATAGACAATACTGTAGGCATCAGACAAGCATTGGGCGTGTTGGACTTGTCTTCTCCATGCAGACAGATAAGCTGTCTCTAGCTTCTTTTTCATTCAAGGTAAGCGACGATCTGTAGAGGACATGGCTGCCTCTCTGTCAGCACTCTTCTCTTCTCTTGTCTTCTCTTGTCTTCTCTTCTTTCCTTCCTCTCTGTCTCTGCTGTCCTGTCCCTATGCTGGCAATCGTTCAGTGTAACTTGGCTCTGATTAATTGGCTGCTTAAAAAAAAAAAACACGATCCTTGAAAAGTTCCTCTTACTTTAAAGCAGCTAATTTTAGATGGCGTTTGAAGTGTGAAAGTGCATTAGTGTTTATTCGTGGATAGTGAACACAGTGAGTTCTCCTGTTAATTGTATTGGACAGCGAGGTTGAGGCAATTCCAAATTGTTGTACTCTGCTTGTACTGAACAGACTCTTTCAAACCTCCTCACTGTCATCTGTGTGCAGCATTAGGACACTCTAGAGATGCTGTTCCCTATTTAAACAAACTCCAACCACTCTGGTGTCAGTTAAACAAGGGCTTCTGACATGCATTCAGAATCATATTCAAAACACATTACCTCATAAATAAAGCATGTGTTTACTCAAAACAATTGTCTGCCATTGGCCTGGTTCCCAACACGGGGGATAAAGTCGTCGTTTTCACAGATGACAAAATTAAAACAAACTTTATCTCAGTAGTTGAGACTGAAGTCATACTAGCGGCTCTGAGGCTGTTCTTTGTGAGGCTTTGAGCTAAATGATAGCATCAGCATGCTAACATGCTCACAGTGATAATGCAGATGTTAACCAGGTATAATGTTCACTATGTTCATCGTCTTAAAAAGCATGTATGTCAGCATATTTACATTCATTAATTAGCATTAAACACATAATACACCAGATTTGCATGCATTTGTTGTTTTAGTTAGTTATTATTGGACAGTTAAAAAGTTTCACCCGACAATGGTGATAGATAAAAAATGAAGGAATCACCAGAGGTCCATGAGTATTCATAGTAGTAGTAGCAGTCAGGAATACATTGTGTGGGAGCCAAGGGTGCCCCTGCAGAATGTAATATATGTATCTAGTAAATGTAGGTGTGATTTGTCCCTGGATGGAAGTGAAACCTATGACCTGCTGGTGACACTACATGATAAGTCGAAAGATTGTCGAAGTCAGTGGGATACATCCTCTGGACACTACGGATATCTGAGACAAATTTCATAGCAGTCAATCTCAAAGTTTTTACCCTTGGATCAGGTGTCAGATTTGGTTTAACGACAAAGGCAATATTCAACAGATGCAATGGAAACAAGCTTAGCGAATTAATCATGATGCACAAGAAGCATTTGACTTAAAAGTCCACTGAAGAGACTGAAAATCATAGCAGACAAAACAATCAAATATCTGTGGAGTGTTAAAGACTGTCCATTCCTTAAATTAGTAGATGAAACAAACATGAACTCCATTATTTCCATCATGTTTTCTATAAAGTTTTTTACCGTTTGAAGTTTGATTGGTGCTTTTTAATTACACCATCATGTTGCACCCTCTTCTTTTACAAAGGTTTAATGGCACTTGACTGGACAATTAATGCCTCCATCTGTTGATGAACCAGCTCCAAATATTCACATAACACCAGTGGATGGAAATATGCAGTAATTTGCTTTTCTTTTTTTCTTTGCAGAATTTCTTAAAATTTGGTTAAAATTTGTGCAGCATTTGGATGGAAACCCCCGTACCATGGTTGTGGGGATTGAGCCTTGGTTGACAGTTGGAGGATGGTATAGCATTCGCCATAGGGGGGAAAGATGAAGGTGTGGCTCTTTATAGTATATTGTGTAGGTGGAGAGTTTCAAATCTTTGAAAGCATACTGGGGGTCTGGGGTTTGTCTTTCCTATGATAAAGTGTGACTTTAGAATTTACTCTGCCTCGTATTTGCTTATTGGATGTTCCTTGCCTCCAGCTAAACTGACAGCCCTTTGTAACAATATTGACTGTTAATCATAGTGTGTTCGGAGTCCATTCACCCCCCCCCCACCACTGGCTCAGAAAACCTGTGCTGACCTCACCCGAACAGAACTGTTTTGCATAGCTGCTTTCCATTACCTTTAACCTGACACCTTTAAACAAAGGGTTTGCTGTTTATATTTCAAGAAAAGCAGCATGAGGGTTATTCCTAGAAGCCCTAAGGCATAATTGCCTTTACTTAGCAAATAGTCTTATGAGAGTGTTGATATCCTTATCTGACCCTTTGGTTTTAATATGAATTTAACGAAGAAATTATGTAATTACTCTTTTTATAGAAAGTAACGTACAAAAGCACCGCAACAAAAAAGTATTATACATGTCCAGTCTTGCTGGGAAGACTATTGTATTCATCTGAGAATGAACTGTATTCAATCACAATTGGCTGTATCTATTCATATGCATGTTCCAGTCTTTTTATAAACTATCTGGAATTGTCCAGCTTACAGGCATGCAAGAGTGATTAATCCTCTGCTACAGTTTAATCCTCACACCTCACCTCAACCAGGCATTAATTTCCCCTGGAAATGGGGGAATAAGAACTGAATATATGGCTATTTAGGAGGGAGTGTATGTGTCGAGAGAGAGAGAGGGACAGGGACAGTGAGAGGGTGAGGGAGAGGAGATAAATTAAGAAAGGAAAAAAAATGAGGAAGCAAGGGTAGATTAATGGCTTTGGACACCCAGCTTTTCTCGTCTGTACCTCACTGAATCAGAAGCGGACAGCTTTGTTAGATTATCAGTACAACAATGTGTAGCGCTGCTCCCAGGGGTCAGCCAATGAGGAACAATGACCATCACCAGCAAGGTGATGGCTTTCCCTTGCAAGAATTGGGGGGCTGTAATTAGACTTCCATCTAAACCTGCTGTGTTGTAGGGATGGTTTGGAAAAATAAAATTACAACCTTCCTTTTTCTTATCTAGTGGATCTCCACTCCATCATGATTAGAATAGTAACGGCTCTATTTTGCAATGACTGAACATTTAAAGAAAATTATTATTCCTCAAGTATCTAGCAATTACACACAACCAGTCCAAAAACTGGGAAAATAAGTTTGTGTTTTTTTGGTCAGTCTCTTTTTTTCACACTTTTTGAATTTGTGTAAGCAGCTGGCTAATCCAGTCACCACTTCTATGTGCAACCAAGAGTTAACTGTGTTCTTTGTTGAAAGTCAATTACCAACATGGGGAGGAGGAAAAAGCCCTGTTTGACGTGCATGTCTCAACAGTGAGCCCTAGTTCTCCACCCCCACACATACAATTACTCTTTACCAGACTCTTAACAACCTTCTGAAATCTCTGTTTTCCCTTGTTGTTAGGTGTTAAGAATGGCCTGTGTGGTCATTCATTAATGTTTCAGCACCACCACAAGAGCTGAGTCATCAACTTTTTTTTGCAGTTTCTGCACTGCCATTCAGCCTGTGAAATATTTGTTCAGATTTAAGATTATTACTGCCAATATAAAATAAAGTACCTTCTCTGAATCCAGTCAAGTAAGGATTAGGTCATTATTGTGTTTATATAGGTACATTAGCCTTGTGGATTTTGGCTGTCAGATATCCAGGACTATAGGACTATTATTATCCAGGACTATAGGACTATTATTTATACTATTATTACTAATTATACTATTAGGACTATTGCCACTAATTTCCCAATTCGATTATATTTGATTCAGTACTGATTTGGTTACCGATATTTCAGTTACAATAGCAATAGTTTTTTTGGAAATGAAAGAGAATCTCAGGGAACTAATGATGTAAATTGTACAAGGAACCCTTTAACCTTGTGCATCATTAAAGTATCCTTAGCGTAGGAAAGTGTTCAAATCATGTTATTCAAGTGGCTTTAAAATACACAATTTGTTAAAACCATTTGTGTGATCTATGAATACAAGTCTATTGACATAGAAATATTTAGTGATTAATGCATTAGGGGGCTTAACTTTTTTTGGATACTGCCACTGCCACGGGAAAGAGCAAATAGAAACACGAGAAGGAGAGGGATGGTATGACAACAGTCCCATGGGACTCAAAGCCGGGATGTTGTGCTTACACAACAAGTTGCACACTGCTTGCCCAGATGAACAGACAATTTTTAACCTGTATAATTCTGACAAAACTCCTTTATTTGACACTAAGGGTACACCCTCAGTTGAAAAAGCTAGAGTGAGTGTTTGCTGCTGTTTTATGTTCTGCCCACACTATCTGTCATTGTGTAATGTCCCCTTCTCCTTTGCCTACCCTTGCCTCTCGGTTTGGTATGCAGGAAGCTTCGCTAAGGAGAATTTGACTGAGTTCAACCCTATCTGTCGGACGATGTCTCCCTGTCTGCTGGCTCTGTGTGTTGGTGTGTGTACGTGGGAGTAGGTGTCATAGTTTTTGTGTGCCTCACGGGCTTGTATGTGTGTGTGTTTCCATTAGTCTTATGGCTTATGGCTGTCCTTGGGGAGTTAGATGAAGCTCTCCATCACTATTGGAACAAGGACTGAGAGGAGAGAAAAGAGACACAGAAGTGTAGAGAGAGGTAGAAGAGAGGAAAATAGGATGGGATGATGAGGCTCTCATACTACTGTATTGCCTGCCATGCTGGTTGTGATTGTATGAGTCACAGATTACTGCCCACATATTAAATACCCAGATTTTGTTGATTTTGTTTTCAACAATGGGGAAACACATTGTGGGATGGTGCTCTCAGTATTTGCCAAAAGGTTTAGCATATTTTATGCTAAAACTAAAAATGTAAGTGATTAACAGGATTTCGGTTGATAGCTGTAGAGATAATTGATTAATCATTTACACTTTTCAAGCCAAAATGGAAAATATTGTGTTTTTGTTTGTCTTATATGATTTTTAGAATTATTTTCTCATAATTTTTTGCTAAAATGACAAATCAGTTAATCAAGAGACCAGTTGGTAGATTAATCAGTTATGAAAATAAACATTTAGTTGCAGCCCTAATGTGGAAGTGGATTGGTGGTGCTTAAGTAGAGCATGATGGTGCAGCACCATGGGGAAAGCCGTCTATAGTAAATTAAATGTGGTCTTTGATGAAAAGTAAATATGTATAGGCTATTTATCTTTTTATTTATTTTATTTTATTTTTTTTAATTTTGAATATAGCTCATCAAAAGGCATCGCAGAGAACGGCTGATTGTGGAGCACAAATCAGACTAATGTCATCATGCAGGATGGAGAATGGCTGTGAAAAATATGATTGGATTAGTGATTTACATAGAGGAGATGAAATGAATCACATAGAGAATGTAGTTTGCATCCTGATCTTTAGGTAGTGTGGCTTCTTGGTGAAGATAAGGAGCAGCTTTATGTTTTGAGGGAGCGTACTTTACAATTGTATAAATCATGCTAAACAGCACATACGATTTTTGATTCCTACTGTATCATTCATATGAATTGTGCTCTATTTGAAAAAAAGACTTTCAGATTGTCATTTTCTTTTAAACACTCCTGTATTACAGGCCTGTTTAACAAATTGGAGATAAACGTATGTTCTTCAGGGCTCTTGCACACACATGTATCGGTCACTAGTATGGCATTTGTCCTGATTTATGAAACGTATCAAAAGTAATGTGAAAGAAATGACCTCATGTTGAAATTATAGCTTGCATCTTGGAGTTTTGGTGAAACAGGCCTTGGACTCTTAACACATGGGCGTAGAATTGGGACTGGGCTTTCACTCTTCATAACTGTCTGAGACTATTGCTGCAAGGAAGTGCAGACATGCAGCGTGTGAGTAATAAATTAGATTAGACAGAGTGTGTGCGATGGTGACCTCTCATAGAGAAAGGTTAGAGACCTTTGGGAGTCATCTCATTAACTGCATGCTTGTGTGTGTGCACAGACACAGTGCATGGTCTTATTTTACTACAGCACTCAGGAGATGGCCTAAAGCTTCCGCAATTAATAAGGCTAATGGTTATTGGCTGGTAGCTAGTGACCAGGATATGAGATGTCTGATTGACCTGAGGTAAACATGGCACTTTATGGGTTAACAGATCCCTTCTGGATGGAAATGGAGCTTTTATGGGAGGGAGCAAAGAGGCCATTTATAACGAGAAGGACAAAGAGGATGAGGAGCGTTATACTAATGTGTCTAATAGGCTTCTTGAATGACTGTCATTTAATTAAGATGGATGGTATGAATTTCTCTTAAGTTAAACGTGTGTGTGTGTGTGTGTGTGTGTGTGTGTGTGTGTGTGTTTTCTGTAGTGTGTAGACATGCCCGCAGCATCTATTTAAAACTGGTCTACCTGCAGGATTTACATGAGGAGAAGTTGACTTTCCTATTAATGAAACAAGTGCTTAGTTTCCACTAAAAAAGGAGGTGTGACATTGTACTTTTCAACGAGAAGGCTATACAGCGGCATCTCTCTAAACATCTGAGTTGAAAACTACCTCTTTTTTTAAACCACAAGTTTCCAGGTGAACTCAAAGAGGAAATCCAAATGAGGGGGAATCTCATGATGTTTAAAGATTTATGTGGGTGGAGCAAGACAGTGAGAATTCGTATGGGTGGTCTTGGCTGTAAGGATTGGTACTTCCAGCTCTGGCTGCCTATGATATTATTGTTCCCTCTTGCTCTTTCTCCCAGGTTTTGGTGCACTGCAGCCCTGAAATCTCTGACATGCTGCATTGATATTCAGGGCCTGTTTCTGATCCCCATCACTGCTCCCCCTCTCTCTCTCTCTCTCTCTCTCTCTCTCTCTCTCTCTCCCCCTCTCTCTCTCCCCCCTCTCTCTCTCTCTCCCTCTCCCTCTCTCTATGATTCCCTTCTTCACAAAGTCTCTCTCTTGCCATGCCCTGGTCAAGATAGATGGTCCTAGCAGTTGTTCTTTATCACTTATATGGTCCACACACACACACTGTTGTCTCCAGTCTGCTGAGACATGACAATTTCCAATCCATCCATCCATCCATCCATCCATCATACACATATGTACATATATACATACATACATAGGCTTCTGTACTAAACAAAAGCTTTGCATACAAACCAATGTACTCAAACTTTGTACAGAGTTATCCAGTTATAATAATGTAGGTATACTTCAGGCTTGCCAAACAGCTGCATTTCTGTTCTGTTTTATTCTATCCCGCCTGCCTTAAACTGCATTGCTGCAGCTTCTGTGGCAGCTGTGCTCTGGTCATGTTACCGTCAAGCTGTTGCTTTGATGAATAATCTCCTTTTTGTCCAGCTTCCCTAAATTGATCCTGATTTGAATTTTTAACAAAACAGATTAGCTCAGGGATGTGTATAGTGTCCTTAATGAGACCAATTCATCTGCATACTATTATAATACAATATGGACAGTATACAGTATTTAACTCTTTGCAAACATCCAAAAAGCAGAGTAGGGAATTCTGGCTTCATCTACTTCTAAGGGGAGGGGAAAAAGCCTGAAGAGGTAAAAAGCAACTTTATTGTCAGATCAACACATTTTAGCTTGTGGTATATACTGCAAGCATTGCTGGAGTTTTTACCCCTTCCAACATCAGAAGAACTCTATCAAAAGCAGGGAAGCTTTCAACAATTATTAATTAACAACTCTAATCAGTCGTTTGTGCAAGTTTCGAAGACATGGTGTCTCAGATCAATGCCAGCAGTAGTTAAGGCTTGCTAAGCAAGCAAAGCAAGCCTGGTATTGTAGCTTGACATTCACCATGACAGAATCCAGTCTTTCTTTGAACATGCTTCTCTTTGTTGCAAACATTGTGCTGAATGCTTCATTTTCCGACACAAAACTTGCCAAATACCGAAGATAAGGATGCACTCCTTCCCTAGAGGAACAATTGGGTGGCAGTTGTGCTACTGTACAGCATGCAGTAAAAACGGAGTCCTCTATAATACTGTAGGTATGTCAGTACATGCTGTGTATTGTATCAGCTGTCCCAGCCCAGCCTGGATGTCCCAAGCTCAACTCTGTTTAACGGGTATTCATCTTAGTGGGAATAACCTAAAATGGGGGAATGCTGCTAGTGATGCTGTCCAGCATCTAATATTTACATAATACACCTGCGAGACAGGATGAGAGCAAGAGTGTTACACAGTGAGAGAAAGACAAAGAAAAAAAACTGACAAAACAGAGAGAAAAAAACGGACAGACAAATAATAGAGAGAGGGAGAAAGAGAGAAAGAGAGAGAGTTGTGACAGGATGAGATGTGGGATAGTGACGTGACGGCAACGTGACGCAAAGCTGTTATCCTCTCCTGGCGTTGCTGGCTTGCTGGATAGCCGGATGACTGGCAGGGGCAGAACAGGTGTGTTTGTGTGTAGGTGTGTGTCAGTGTAGGATGAGCCAGACATACACGCACACACAAGAGCATTATGTCCTGCAGCCATTATGTCCACTGGGGTGAGCTCTATGCAAGGTTGTGTGCGTTGTATGGGAATCCCAATCTGCAGAAGACAAGAACGACTCTGACAAGAATGCATGTCCTTGAAAGTTACCCTCCCCTCCTCTTTTTCCCTCTCTGGTTTTCACACATGCACTTGCTCCTTCTTAACCTCTATATCCTTCATTCTTGTTTCTGCCTTTGCTGCCTCCCCGGTTTTCTCCAGTCACTCTTTTATTTCTGACCTCCCTTCTAGCCCCCTCTCTCTTGCTCTGGTGCTTCCCTTTCTCTCATCCTCTTCTACATAATCGATCTATTCCCTCTGTCTCCTTCTTTCTCCCTGCGCTTTTTTCTCCATCTCTTTTCCTTCTACACTCATTTCTGAAATGAGGTTGCAAGTGTGTCTGCAGTGGACCTTCTGCTCTGCTCTGGGGGCAGACTGTCAAAGACAGGGAGTAAGAGGGAGCTACAGAGAAAGAGAGATGTAGACAAGGATTGACTGCCACATCTGTTCCCATCTTCTTCCACCCTTCCCTCTTTCTCTATCCTCATCAATTCATCTTTCCAGCTATCTATAGTGATCCCTCTATCCAGTCTTGTCAAGTGAAGAACAGCCTCTCTGCTGTGCAGCACTGTTCTCACGCACACACACACACACACACACAAACAAACACACATACTTGTACTTCTATCTTAGCGTGGACAATCATTGACATAATGCATTCCCTAGCCCCTTACCATAACTGTAACCATCACAACTAAATGCCGAACCCCAACCCTTACTCTAACCTGAACCTAAACCAAATTCTAGCCTGAACCTTAAAACCAAGTCTTAACCCTCAAACCAAGCCCTTTTAAGACCAGCCAAAATATCCTCACTTTCCCAAAATGTCCTCATTCTGTAAGGTCTATAACTCAGACTGGTCCTCACAAAGATAGAAGCACAAGTACTCTCTCTCTCTCTCTCTCTCACACACACACACACACACACACACACACACACACACACACACACACACACACACACACACACACACTCTCTCTCACTCTCTCACACACACATGTCCACCCCTGCTGCCTGCCGACATGGTACAGGCTGTGCATTGAGACAGCCCCAGCTGAGGCAGTAGCAGTGAGAGTGCAGCTTAGCGAGTCTCTACACACACACGCACACCTACACTCACTCACTCACACATACATACACACACACATACTGAACACTGCTGTGGTGGTTAGTCCGCCGCTGCATCATTTTTAGGTGGGAGGATTTTCACGTCATGGTGATGGTGGTGACAACCTTGCTGCCATGTAAGTATACATTGTCCTTGAGTATAATGTGAAAGAAAGAACAGCTTATCTGCTTTTTATTCTTTTGGTGCAAATCATCTGCATGTTGGGAGGCTATGATGAATATTATCTGTACACATTTCATGTGTGTCTGTTTGTGGGTATGCAGAACATGGGTAACACTGTAGCCCTGTGTCGGCAGCAAGGGGGTGAGAAGCAGGTGATCTGTGATAGAGGGAGAGGAGAGATGAAGATGAAGGAAATAATTCTCCTGCAGAATGGAGTCATGTTTTGCGATCTATTTGTTATGTGTGCATCTATCTTTGTTCAGGGCTCCAGACTGTGAGCAAGCATTTTTTGAGAGCGTGCCAGTTAAAATTTCACGTGGTTGCATTTGTTGCAAGTGCATGATGATCATTAGGCTGTTTTGGTGCTGTTTTGGATACTGCGTTAGCCATTGTGGTTGAAAGTAGTACCCTTTCTTTTTCTTTTTCACTGGCTCAGTCAGTCTCTCCCTACTCGCACTCTCCCCGGTGAAACAATCCATTTAGCTTTTACCGTGTTCCAAAGATGAAGATTATTTTTTGATGATTATTTTAAAAAAACAAAATGAAGAGAGAGAGGTGGAGGCTGACGGACAGGGATACCCAACGAGAGGTCCCGCCTCAGGCACAAGTGATGATGAGAGTGCAGGTGCAGGCAGGGAGAGACCAGCTAAGCCAGTGACAAAAAAAAAAACTTTCAACCACAGTGGCTAATGCAGTACCCGTGGTTGTGGTACAAGGGCAATGTGCTGTGCTGTGTGTGTATTGTAGGCAGTGTGGCCTGTCCATGGCAGCCAACTCTAAACTTGTCACCGAGTCAACTCAGTTTAAGCTTGGAACTTTGAGCTTTGCACAAAGACAGTAAGAAACACCCCTCTCTCTCTCTCTCTCTCTCTCTCTCTCTGCTCTCACTCACTCAAACTCACTTACTCACTCACTCACTCACTCACTCACTCACTCACACACACACACACACACCAACACACACACACAACACACACAACACACACAAAGTCTGTCTAGTTGACCTGGCCATCGGAGACAGGAAGAATCCTGCTGCATCAGTGGCCGGTGGAATCTTGAAAAATCTTTTTCTTCCCAGCTCTCTGCGAGCTGTCTTGGTGCGTTACAGTGTGCTGTGCAGTGGTGCTGTACAGTGTACTGCATCACAGATATGCAAGCATATTGTCAGTATATATGTATGTGTTGGTGTGTGTGTGTGTGTGTGTTAATAGTATAATTTATAATATATATATAATATACTATAGTAATTTCTGAATATGTCGATAGATGGTAAAGACTAGATTAGATAGATAGATAGATCGACAGCACATAATATAATTATGTATGTTGTGTTAGTCCGGCTCTAGACAAACTGCCTTTTAGGAGAATTCAGATCATCTGTCTTGTCTTTCTCTGATGAAAATGTTTCATGTCACCTCTTCACTTGTAGGCATCGTTGGCAGCAATGAAGTCTGCGTCTTCTTTCGTCATTATGACTGGTTCTGTCTAGCCAGCAGCTTTGCCGCGTAACTCATCAAATGATGGTTTGCTTGCGAGCTTCTTCCTGCTTAGCTAAATAGACTGTTTGGCATGGTGACTTGAATTAATAGGGAAATTTATCCCTTCTCCATCCGTATCGTAGCGGTCTGCTTTTTGCTGATGGTTGCTTGCTGGCTTGTGCTGAGATACTGTCAAGGCTTATGACTTGGAATTTCCATGCTGTTAGTTGAAATTTTGCTTATTGTCTTATCACTGACAGGATCACTGCTTGTTGTTTGGCTTGCTTAACTTTCCAGTCCAGTTCAGTGGACAGCGTTAGTCGTTGTGACAAAAAAAAAAAAGTCAATCAGAGAAATGTCAGCCAAGGCATTAGGCAGTCAAACAACCAGTCAGCCATTTGCTAGACCACCAAGCATTCGGTCATCCTGCAATCATTCAAGTCAGCAAATCAGTTGTTCAGTTCCATTCATTCAGTCAGTCAGCCACAACTGTTAGACAGGCTGTTCATAGAAATTGATTGTGCTCTGTGGGCTGGGATGACTGTGTACCTCAACCATCAGCTCCAACTGCACCAAGACCAGCCGACAGCTCAGAAGCAAAGTCAGTCCCTCTTTTCTTTCTTTCTTTCTTTCTTTCTTTAAATCCCTTTCTTTTTTAATCCCTTTCTAAAGTATGGAAAACACACAGGTGATGAGGCAGTCATTGACAGAAGACACAGAAATGTGAACATAGACTGAAAAATGGAGGAAAGAAGGAAAATTTGGAGCAGGAGAGATGAAAATATATTTATCAGCTGTCTCATTGTTCCCTCTGAAACTCACATCTTTCAAAACAATTTTAGATATCTTACCCACACATTGATGCATTATAGGAATAGTAGTAGCATCAATCCAGGAGTAGACTCATCTACTAAACTCAATACTGTAATATGAGCTTTAACCAGTCCTTCACTTGTGTGGTTAAGAAAAATACCAAGGTTTGCTTTTTCCATGTGGAGGTGCTTCATGCAATATTTATACAGAAATGTGTTATTAAACAATCATTAAACAAACAACAGATAAGTACAAGAAAAAACAGCCTCCAGAGAAAATCCATACCTTTGCACTGCTCTGTATATCTCATATAGTCAGGAGAGAATCTGTAGCGCGCAATGCATTAAATTTTGCTGTGTCACCATCACTTGTGTAGCATGGCGACATAATGCAGTGGTAACGAGACCTGAACATTTATTTTCTACAAAAAAAAAACGAAATCTTGAAAAGGAGGACTTGAGCCAAGGACAGATGCTGTTTCATAGTTATTTCTTCTTGTCTTTGGTAATAACAAATGACAGAGGATAATAGATGGTGCTCTAATAGGTTATAAATAAGCTCTTTTGAGTTTGTAAGCCTTTCTCCAGTGGAAGAACTCTTAGAGACACACAGAGGAGAGAAAAGAAACAGGAAGAGGAGAGGAGGGTGAGAGGGGTGAGTTTTGGTAGAGTGCAGAGGAGAAGACTGTCACGCATTTTGAAGACAGTTTAGATTCAATTCTTACTCTTAATTCAGCCCAAATGTTTCAAAGCCTTCCCATTTTTTTTTTTTTAGAGAACTAAGGTCTTAGGAGCAGAAGTTGGCAGCAATAATAATTTTATAAGCTTCAAACAAAATTCTTTTAACTCAGTTATATTGAAGACGACAATGGTAGTTCTAGAAAGTTTCCAGTCCACAATTTTTTTTTTACCTTAATGTTAAATATACCTCAGGTAGCAAGTGCTCATAAGATGTTTGAAAGCAGGACGTAGCATTGCAGGCAGTCGTGTGGACTTTGACACCCACTTGGTTGGGATTGTAATGTCACATTGCAATTGGATCCCGCAGTAGGCATCGATGTTTTTTCTAATTGATCTTATTCCAGGTGAAAAGACTTTGAGTTCCAGACCCCCCCAAAAAACCCATTATGTGAGAATCTGACAGCACAGTGCGTTGTGCTTGTGCACTACACAAGTGTATGGCGCAGTGAGAGACAGTGACTAATAGCTTTTATTATTCTCTGTTCCTCGCCTGTCAGTCATTAATAATTTTGGTATGTTGGCCTGTGATTGGATGAAAGACGTTTTTTTAAGAAAAGTGATGTGGCAGTGAGGACTTGATTTTCACACTGCATGAAAGTTCATGTTTTTTAGTTTTCTTCTTAGACAGATTTGATAGTCATTGCGTTACTTTGAAACAACTTGAATTCAAAGCTTTCTTTCTTTCTTATTCACATCAATATGATGGGATATCAAGCCATGTTTGATTAACCTTGTTGGGCATTTTTCTCAGGCGGGCGAAAGCTATTGGAGGGGGGCTTGTTGGCAGGAGTCCGCATTGACTGAGTATTTTCCATCCATCGACTGAAGTTTTTAAACAGACCGGAGAAGTCTGAAGGCTGTCCCATCATTTCGGTTACAGATTGGAGCCTGTGGCAGCTGCACCCTGTGCAAGAAGGAGCGGCATTCTGAGGGGATTTCCTCCTGGTGAAGCTAGTACTTGCAGATCGGGGAAATCCCAATCAGAGTAGTCTTACGGACTTCTGATCACGCTCCCTGGGAGAAATGTTCCCAGCTTGCGGCTGTCCGAGGGTTGTGAACTTTCATATTTTAATTGTAATTGTTCCTAATTCTGCAAAATTTAGTAGTTCATATTTCCTGTTCAGGCGGTGTTTTTAGTGCCTCCGCTGTAACTATGAAATTTTTTTTTTTTAATTTACTCATGTGGTTGTGAAAAGTGACAACACGGTCCAGTGTCTGTTTTGGTTGAATCTATCTCTCCATGCCTTTAACAAATGCATAATCTGAGTTGTTTTTGAAGAATTAATGCTGTTAAAATAGGTCTCATGAATAATTACAAATAATATTAAAATCAATAGAAATAATAGATTAGATGGAATTTTACCGACCCTGTCCATTATCAAATCCGACAATTTTTTATTCTTCAAATAAACTAATTTATTACAATGTTTCTGAGCGATGACGCTGAGGTATGTTTATGCAGATTAAATGCATATTTTTCAATCAAACAAACTACATTAAGGTTCAATGTGGGTTTAGACGCAGCTGTTTACCGTTTGATATCGTATTTTTTCAATATGTAAACATTTAATTCACATCAAATACATTTATTAATTGGTTGGAAATAGCGCTAAATTGCTGTTTTGCCTGCCGTATTTTTGATGCTACACTGGGACTAACGTATAAATTTTTTTTTTAGCATGTAACAATGTTGCAGTGTATGTTTGCATTTGGTTTGCTACAACACCGTTGTTGTTTCTCCTCTCCACTTTCGTCACTGCTTCAGATTATTCAGTCAAGGAGCAGGGAGACAATATTAAAGTGGTAAATCAGTTAAAAGTGGTGGATATGAAGCTTTGTACATATCATCTCCAGCTCACATTTTAGATGATATTCACGTTGAACACTTTAATAGCAAACTTGCTTTGGCCATAACAATACAGAATGAAATAACCCTGTGCCCATCTCATGCGACCTTCAAAACTAGAATTGCCTTCAATGGCTATTATTGAGTGACAGTCCAAAAACACACTTTCTAACAGTGTTTGTAATGTCAGGTATTTGGTTAGAATTGAATATAATCCTAATAAGTGGTAAAAGTGTTTGAACATGGGAATGTTAATGGGAGAGCTATCTCTATAGCAACCCAAAGTGTCTCTAAAATTGCAGATAAAATGGTAAATATAGATAATAATCTCAGTTTTACTGTTTGTGTAAAAAGGATGGATCTCTTG